>NC_137035.1:3860000-3862500 GCF_032717465.1 Coenobita brevimanus
GAGTGACACTGTATTACTGGAGTGACAAACAGGAACTGACTGTATCCTTATAATACCCGGTAAAGAAAATGTGACCTAAGTGAATGAAAATATCGTGGGGGGGGGGGAAGACCGCCCATTGGTCAGGGCAAGCTGTATAGAAAATCATGGATGAGACGACGGCAAATATTACAATGATTGGTAACTGATGAACAAGATGGTTTTTAGACTGGTAGGAATGTGTAGATCGTGTAGAATACTTGCCAAAATGGTTGATTGCGGAGAGAAAATGTATGAAGATATTTTGAGCATTCATGGATGTGGAAATAAAAGGACAGTGTGAACAGGGAGAAATTATGGAAGATCTAAGGCTAAGTTTGCACAGTGTGGAAGGAAACTTGGATGGATATTGACTATTTTTTGTTGAAGGAAGTTTAGATGGATGCTTATTTTTTTTCATGTGTTAGAGAAGATATATGGACAATAACTCTACAATTTGGTTCAGTGTGTGTGTGTGTGTGTGTGTGTGTGTGTGTTTTACCATCAATAACTGGAACTTTATTTTAGATACTGCGAGGTTTTCGTCTGTTTCTATAAATAATAATAAGACAAAATGAGTCAGCCTACACTTCCACAGCTTATACCCCAGCCAGCACAAATAATACCCCCCAAAAATAATAAAATAAATATAAAATAAATAAATCCTTGTCATTCTGCTCACTCTATGTCAAGCTGGCCTACCTAATCCAAAGTAATAAATAAAATAAAACTATGAAGCAGGCTATTAAACCGTGGATGAGTGAAATAAGTACTTTCATATCTCATTCTGCAATAAGAAATCATTATCTTGTCTTCTGTTTATAACGTAATAACAAACGTTTCAAAAATAATGGGGGATGATATAAAGCTAATGAGTGCATACAGGAAGCAAGTGGCTCTACGGGCTTTAAAAACTGGAATTCTAATATCCACTTTGAAAAAAAAAAAAAAAAAAGTGGCATCAGCGGTATAGCACAGCATTATGAAAATTAATATTTAGGCTAGCACCATACAACCCTTTCATTTCAGTGACAATCTTGCTATCTCCTAGCGATTTTATTTTCAGCTATACTTATACTGAAGGGGTAATTTAGCCAATATATACGTTCTCTAGAGCTAAAAACCGTGGATGAATTAAAAACTGTTTGGAATTATGATGAATAATGTTACAAATCCATGATTAGACAGAAGGGGCACATAACTAGCTGGAGTCACACTCAAATCTTCACATATCAAACAGCGCAAAATAAGGAAACTAGGCATTCTTAATCTTTTCTCCAAGCGCAATATACTCCTGAACTCCTGAATGAAAATATATATATATATATATATATATATATATATATATATATATATATATATATATATATATATGAAAAAGAATAAAGTGCTTGAACAGGACACTTGGTTGACAAAATCTTTACTACCAAACTGACAACCTAACCAATGTTTCTCTTCCTAACATACCTTGGACCTGAAGAGTCGAACGTGTCCGAAGTCCAGTCTCATCCACAGTGAAGAAATGAAGTCTAAATGAGGCACTAGATGGCATAGCAGCTTAGATTTTCCAGCACAAACGCAATTCATTTCACGGAATCACGGTGTGTCATGTCCGCTGCTTGCGCTCTGCCGATGAAAACGCGTATTTCTTCGTTTTTGCACATTTCCTGCACTTTTACGGCCTCAATATAACCTCCTGGGGCTCGTGAAGGTTGTTAGATGTCACTTTAGTATTTGTCACCCATGGGTACCGTGTAGAGTCTTATAGCTTGCATTTAAAGTACCTATGTCCACTACTGGCGCCATGAAGTCTGCGCATCATGTCGACAAATCTCACTAGCGCTGTTACGAGTTAATTCATCGCGTTTACACATTTCCTGCACTTTTTCAGCCTCAGTATAATCCCCTGGGGTTCTTGAAGGCTGGTTGATATCACTTTAGTACTTACGTGACCCATAAGCAACACGTAGTACCCACAATTTGCACGAAAAACAAAAAAAAAAATCGCTACCGACGCCGATAAACGTCCGCGTCACACTGTCATCCACCACTACAGTTTTAGGCTCATTTCTCTGCACACGCACATTTCTTGCACGTTTTCAGCGTCATTATATATTCTTGGATTTCCCATTGATATTTAGATGTCACTTTAGCCCTTGAATAATCCCTGGGTAACGCGTAATGTCCAGAATTTTCACGAGAATACAAACTACCCTCCACCCCCGACGCGGCAACATAGTCAACTCACGGGTACCAACAGATGGGTAGTAGGTAAAGGAGAATATATTTATTTTCACGGTATATTGATGCTCAGCATCATTTATAATGTTGTAGTTATTTCAGGGAAAAAACATGTTCTTCATTGGGCATTCAAAATTAAGGCATTTAATTATAGACAGATGGACAAATTCAAACAAGCATAGTGCAACAAATAAGTAACGGTTGGCAGCCCTGCTTAAATGTCGCGAAGTAAACATCTTTA
>NC_137035.1:3867500-3870000 GCF_032717465.1 Coenobita brevimanus
CTCTCAGCATCGGACTTTCAAAAAATGGTAAAAAAAAAAATCCAGTAAAAAAGATACGGTACGGTTCTCTCTCTCTCTCTCTCTCTCTCTCTCTCTCCCAGCATCCGACCCTCAAAAAATGGTAAAACAAACAATATTATTCATGTAAGTCTTGTCCAAACACACGATCATGTTTCAATGGCTTTCGTTCTGTTTCACTTTCTTGGGTCATAATTCTTCGCTCACCAGGAGGAATTGATGCTGAGTTTTTTTTTCTTCGCCTTTTCTTTTGTGTGTGTATGGGGGGGTTGTGTGTGTGTGTGTGTGTGTGTGTGTGTGGGTGGGTGGGTGGGAGGGTGGGTGAGAGTGAGAAAGTGGTGAATTTGTGTGTGTGTGCGTGTGTGTGTGGGTGGGTGGGTGGGTGGGTGGGTGTTTGTGTGTGTGTGTGTGTGTGTGTGTGTGTGTGTGTGTGTGTGTGTGTGTGATTTTCATTTACATTCATTTGGCTGGTTGTTAATGTCTATCTGCTTATCCATCTATTATCATTTCGTAAGTGGTGTCCACAAACAAATCGCCTCCACGTCCCCCTGTCCTCTGCCATTTGACTGCCCTCTCTCCAACTCACACCTCCCTCTCTTCCAGTCTCTCCACTCCATTCCTCCACCTCGAGAGAGAGAGAGAGAGAGAGAGAGAGAGAGAGAGACAGACAGACAGACAGACAGACAGACAGATTGTGCAAAACATGAGGAACACATTAACTTATGAAATGAATGTATTTTTTTATCTGAAGCAAAAATAATTCTTGAAAATGCACGAAGCTTTATACCAGCAAATCTCACTTCATATTATTTACATGATTTCGAGCTTGATCCTAGTAATGTTGACGTTTCTCTGCTTTATTTACCTTTATTTACCTGCCCTCCGTTATCATTATTATTCTTTACTGTTTCTGTGTTACGTATTCTTAGTCTGTCTTCTTCTTTTCCTTTATCTCTGCTGTTTCCTTTTCCTTTTTCTTTACTCTTTCTTTACTACCTTTTATTCCTAATCTGGCTTCTGAATTACTTTTCCGTGCCTCATTCTACCCTGCCTCACCCTGTCACGCTGCTTTACCCTGCCCCCCCTTCCTTCACCCTATCCTGCCCTGTCTCACGTTACCCTGTCATGTCCTCCCCTACCCTGCTTTCCCTCCCCCTACCCTGCCCTGTCAACCCTACCCTACTGTACCCTGCTTCACCCTTCCCTGCTCTGTCTCAGTCTACACCTGCTTGTCCTACCCTGTTTATCCTACTTTACCATGCGTCAAGTTGCTCCAGCCTGCCCTGCCCTGCCCTGCCCTGCCCTGCCCTGCCCTAACCAGTCCTACCCTATCCTATTTTTTCCTGTTCTGTCCTCCCCTCTTCTCTCCTCTCGTCTCCTGTCCTGTCCTGTCCTTGTCCTTCCCTGCCCTGCTCTGCCCTGGCCTGCCCTGCCTCTCCGTCGGTACACAGGTCCGGGGCGGCAGGGGAGGGCAGGAGGTAAAAAATCCTGATGTATTTTCCGTGACGGGTGGGACGTGAGCTGGCCAGGCAAGGTGCTGACAGTATGGCAGACCAGGGCAGGGGGGGATTGTTTGTTGCCTGAGTGTTGTTGCTGGTGTAGTAGTAGTAGTAGTAGCAGTAGTAGTAGTAGTAGTAGTAGTAGTAGTAGTAGTAGCAGTAGTAGTAGTAGTAGTAGTAGTAGTAGTAGTAGCAGCAGTAGTAGTAGTAGTAGTAGTAGCAGTAGTAGTAGTAGTAGTAGTAGTAGTAGTAGTAGTAGTAGTAGTAGTAGTAGTAGCAGTAGTAGTAGTAGTAGTAGTAGTAGTAGGATGAGATATAGAAGTGAACGTGAAAGATAATGGATGAGAAATGGAAGTATACGTGAGATAAATAATGAGAGATGGATGGGAACGTGAGAGATATTTGATGTGAGACAGAAGTGACAGCGTGAGCAACAGAGGAGAGATAGACAGGAGAGATAGCTAGAAGTGAGAGGGAGGGGGAGAGAAATGGAAGAAGGACAGACAGAACTGAACGTGAGAGAGAAAGGATGTGAGATAGAAGTGACAGCGAGATTAACAGAGGAGAGATAGACAGAAGAGAGATAGAACAGACCGAGAGAGATAAAGGAGGAGAGATAGACAGAGGAGAGATAGATAGAAGTGAGAGAGAGAGGAATGGAGGGTGTGGAGTTATGGAGGTGGAGGTGAAGGATAAAAAAAGCCGTCTAAGGAGAACAAAAGGTGATGAAGGAAGATGACGAAGGAACATCATTTGTCATAGACCTGTGAAGGAGGAAAAAACAGTGGGAGGGAGAGGGAGGAAGGAGGAGGGGAAGGGAGAAGGGAAGGGGAGTGGAGAGGGGAGAAGGGAGGATGGAATGAGGGAGGGGAAGAGGGAGACAAATGAGGGGAGAGGGAGAGGAGAGAGTAAAAGCAATTAAAACAGAAGACAGAAGAAGAGACAGGAGGAGGAGGAAAAAGGAGGGAGGGAGGGAGGGGTAG
>NC_137035.1:3875000-3877500 GCF_032717465.1 Coenobita brevimanus
ACAATCCCTCCCACCAACACAAACAACTGGTCAGAAGGAAACTCTGGATCTTCGACTTGTGCAACTCAAACAGAGGACAGAGTATCTTGTGTGTGTGTGTGTGTGTGTGTGTGTGTGTGTGTGTGTGTGAGAGAGAGAGAGAGACAGACAGACAGACAGACAGAGAAGCTGAGGTAGACCACAATACTAAGCGGCTTTAATAACATGGTCTGGTTGCATCACTATATTACTCTCTCTCTCTCTCTCTCACACACACACACACACACACACACACACACACACACACACACACACACACATACACATACCACCCCCATCCAATACCATATTCACCTTGTCATCCATTCAGCACATTAATCTTTCCCCCTTGCATTCCCCTCTTACTGATCTTGTATATTTCAGTACCCTCTTGCATATTCAATAAATTCTTCCCGTCTCCCTTGTATCATATTTACAAACAGTCTTTAGCTTAATTTTTGCACAAGACTGGTGATTTTCTTCTATAATTTCTATCTATCTATCTGTCTATCTGTCAGTCTATCTACTTATCCATCCATCTATCTACGTATCTCATCAGGGGTGGCCACAAACAAATTACCTCCATGTCACCCTGTCCCCTGTCATTTCGTTGCCCTTTCCCCAGCTTACACCCCCGTCTCTCATATACCTCTCTACTCCATTCCTCCATCTCATCCTCGTGCAGGGAAACAGGAGGAGGTTTGGCTACGGATGGACGCCGCAGATGCTCCATTCAAGATGCACAGTGCCACCACGTGTAGGCTCCTCGTCATCGCCTAATCTATGTCGTCAATCAGGGTAATAACAATCACAGTCCTCACCAAATTCCTTCGCTCACGTTGCTGCCTCAGTGGATAGCCTCTTGAAGTCTATGTAACACCTGTGGAAGAGAAATACGTGACATAATAACAGACTAATTTACTGGCAACATTGTCTTATTAACATTCCAGTGATATTGGTGGTGTGTTTAGTGATGATATTGGTGCTGTGTTTAGTGTGTTTAGTGTTTAGTGATGATATGGGTGCTGTGTTTAATGTGTTTGGTGTGTTTAGTGATGATACTGGTGCTGTGTTTAGTGTGTTTAGTGATGATATGGGTGCTATGTTTAGTGTGTTTAGTGTTTAGTGATGATATTGGTGCTGTGTTTAGTGTGTTTGGTGTGTTTAGTGATGATACTGGTGCTGTGTTTAGTGTGTTTAATTGCTCCTGTTCCCACCAGACGATTTTATTCAGCTTAGGAGTGGCTTGTTGAACTGAACGAGGGCTTGGACAAAATCTTCCTCAACTCCTTCTTTAAAGCAGATCTTCCTTGAGCTGAGAATAGGAACTGAGAATGACCCAGTGCCCTCAGATGAAAGCAAATCAGCAATATGACCAATGAATTTATTATGTGACCTAAATGAACTACAGAGCTGGTAAAAAATTGATCATGATCCCTGGGCATAATGGTTGTTAAATATTGATGGCATGTTGATGGGCTGGTTGAGAGGGGAGGAGAGGGGAGGTAGGGGAAGGACGGGGAGAGAAGGATTAGGGAGGACGGGGAGGGGAGGCTAGGAGGGGAGAGAGGGGGGGAAGGGCGTTGAGAGGAGGATGGGAGGAGAGATAGCTGACGGGGAGGGAAGGATGGGAGGGGAGATGAGGGAAGGATGGGGAGGGGAGGATGGAAGGGGAGGGGAGGATTGGGGAGGATTGGGAAGAGAAGAGGGGAGAGAGGATGAGGGAAGGGGAAAAGGGAGGCAAGGGAAGAGGAGAGGAAGGAGGAAGAGGAGAAGGGGAAAGAGAAGAGAAGAGGGAAAAGGAGAAGAGAAAAGAAGAGAGAAAAGAAAGAGAACAGATGAGGGAAAGAAAAGCAGAGGAGAGGGGGGAGGCATAGGAAGAGAGGAAGAAAGGAGGGAGGGAAGTGAAAAGGGGAGGAAAAGAGGGAAGTGGGGGAGGGGAGGAAATCAGGGAGGAAATGGGATAAAGTAGCCTTGAGGTAGGAAGGATCAGATCAAGGTGTGAAATACCTATGTCCACTCAAGCATAGTGATTTACTTGTGTGTGTGTGTGTGTGTGTGTGTGTGTGTGTGTGTGTGTGTGTGTGTGTGTGTGTGTGTGTGTGTGTGTGTGTGTTTGGCTGCTAGGATTTGCCTCAACATGTTAAAATTGTCTGCTTTAACCCGAAGGAAGGAAGGAAGAAAAAGAAAAAAAGTAAGGAAGGAAGGAAAGAACGAAAGAAAGAAAAAAGGGAAAAAGGCATGAAGAGAAGATACTATTACTACCACCACTACCACTACTACTACTACTACTACTACTACCACTACTACTACTACTACTACTACTACCACTACTACTATTACTACTACTACTACTACTACTACTACACTACTACTACTTCTACCACTACTACCACAACCACCACAACTTGTCCTACCACTGCAACACAACACCCCCTCACACACACACACACACACACACACACACACACACACACACATT
>NC_137035.1:3882500-3890000 GCF_032717465.1 Coenobita brevimanus
ACTACTATTACTACTACTACTACTACTACTACTACTAATGCTGCTACTACTACTATTAATACTACCACCACCACCACCACTACTACTACTACTACTACTACTACTACCACAACAACAATAGCTACTACTACTGCTATTACTACGACAACAACAACAATTATTACTACTACTACTACTGCTACTACTACAACTACTATAATTACACACAAAAAAAAAAATAATAAAACACAGTGAGTCAAAACACCCCCCCCAGGTGCTCCCGACTCTGCATCCATCATTAACCTCGACTAATGACTCAAGTTTAGTCATTAACAAGCCCAATGACACTTAATTACCTTGATGACCCCCTGTTTATAAGTCTCAGGGGACGATGTGAAGTGTAAAGTACGGATGGATGAAGAGAGGTGGAGGAGGAGGAGGAAGAGGAGGAGGGGAGAATGGAAAAAAAAGGTGGATAGAAAAGTTGGCGGCAAGATTGATATGGGAACTAAGGAAGAGGAAGAGAAAGAGGAGGAGGAGGAGGAAGAGGAGGAGGAGAAGGAGGAGAAGGAGGGGAGAATGGAAAAAACGATGGATAGAAGCGTTGACGGAAAGATGCATGGGGAGTTGATGATGATGATAATGATGATGAGGAGGAGGAGGAGAAGGAGGAGGAAGGGGAGGAGGAGGAGGAGGAAGAAGCTGCAAGGAAGAATAGATAAAATGATGGATAGATAGGTCGAGAGAGAGAGAGAGAGAGAGAGAGAGAGAGAGAGATGATATAAAAATGAAGAGTGAAAATGATACAGGTGAACGGTAAAGGCGCCTCACCTGAGTTTCCAAGACTTCCCTAATTAACAGCATCGCCCGCATCTTCCCTCAAGGACTATTGCGCCTTAAGATAAGCCCTTTTACCAGACAAGGAACTTAAGATATTGTTCATACTACACAGAGAACTTATAAGATTCTGTTCATATTTTGTTCATACTATATAGAGAACTTATAAGATTTTGTTCATATCTTGTTCATACTGTAGAGAGCAGTTATAAGATTTTGTTCATATTTTGTTCATACTACAGAGAGAACTTAGGAGTTTGTTCAGACTCTTCATCTCTCCACCTAACTTGACCCTAGATTCCCACCTTCTAGCTTTCACCTGTAATTGGCTCAGGTAACTTTCTTCCTGTCGATAATTATGCTGATCTTTGCCACCTTGTACGTTCAGTGTGCAAATTTCTTCGTAACTTTCACACTAATCTTCCACAAATCTTAGAAGAAGTGTGCAAGGATGAGTCTTTCTTAATTCAACCTTCCAAGAAAGAGAGAGAGAGAGAGAGAGAGAGAGAGAGAGAGAGGGAGAGAGAGAGAGAGAGAAATCCAACTCTTCCTTCGAGGCCGGAACTCAACACTAAGGAGGCGT
Organism: Coenobita brevimanus; assembly: GCF_032717465.1. NCBI lineage: Eukaryota > Metazoa > Arthropoda > Malacostraca > Decapoda > Coenobitidae > Coenobita > Coenobita brevimanus. The sequence continues at coordinate 3,883,900 of NC_137035.1, forward strand.
GGAGGGATGGAGTGGAGAGGCATATGAGAGAGGGGGGGGGGGTGAGCTGGGAGCAGGGCAGTGAAATGGCGGGGGACAGGGCGACATGGGAGGCGATTTGTTTGTGGCCACCCCTTACGGGATTAAGGCGTCTGGCAACATATAGACAGAAGAAATGTCAAGAAATGTAATAAGTAATGTTTTTATCTCTACTCTCGTTCATTTTAGGTCATGTTTACTGTGTGTGTGTGTGTTTCAGTTTTAATACTACGAATACTTTGGTGAATTTAACTTGCATCCACATTTGCAATACTTCGTTATGCCTGATGTTAAATTGAATTAATTTATTCCACAGAGAAAGCCGTGTATTTCAACAGATTATTTCAGAAAATGAGAGAATTATATGTGTGTGTATTTGCCTGTATGTACGTCTGTCTGTCTACATCAATATCTGTCTCTATATATTTATCTATCTATATCTATAATTATATCTATTTATCTATCTGTCTGTCTATCCATCTGTCTATCTATCATTCTACCTACCAATACTCCACAAATAAAATATGTAACTCACCCCATTCTAAAAGAACATGAAATAAAAACTAGAAAGAAACAAAAAAAGAAACGAGAAAAATCCAGCTCTTCCTCTCTCCTCGGAGCTCAACACAGCGAGGCGCGGGCGTCGGAGATAGCAAGAGAAATGGCAAAACTGTGTGTGGAATTCCGGACAACGAAGACGGAATTTCTGACGCGTTCTTGCATAAATTACGGCATAGCGATGGAAATTTTTTGAAAGCGTAGAGAGACGAGAATATATATATATGTGTTTGCGTTTCCGGGGGAACGTTCGAGAGGGCATACCTCCAAGAGCATGAGTAGTTTATTTGTCTCTGAATTTATGTCTCTCTCTCTCTCTCTCTCTCTCTCTCTCTCTCTCTCTCTCTCTCTCTCTCTCTCTAAACTCTGTCTGTCTGCCTCTGTCCCTGTCTGTGTCTCTTTCTAAACTCTGTCTGTCTGTCTGTCTGTCTGTCTCTCTCTCTCTCTCTCTCTCTCTCTCTCTTTGTTATCCACCCAGCATATTAATTGCTTTTCTCCTTACTCCTCTTCCCCTCTTTAATTAAGTCAAATTGCGTCGGTCTTCCTCAGATTCGGGTCCTTTGTCTTTTGATTTTAATTCTGATTTAAATTTTCCTGGCCATAAAATTTTCCTGACAGTAAAATTTTCCTGGATATAAAATTTTCCTGAATATAAAATTTTCCTGGCCATATAATTTTCCTGGCCAAGAAATTTTTCCTGGTCATATAATTTTCCTGGTCATATAATTTTCCTGGCCATAAAATTTTCCTGGCCATACAATTTTCCTGGCCATACAATTTTCCTGGCCATAAAATTTTCCTGGCCATATAATTTTCCTGGCCATATAATTTTCCTGGCCATACAATTTTCTTGAATAAATAATTTCCCTGGCCAAAAAATTTTTCCTGGCCATAATATTTTCCTGGAAACATAATTTTCCTGCTCTTTCCGTCCTTGCTCCCTATTTCCCCCTCGTCCTCCATTTTCCTATTTTTTCCCCATTTAACCAATTTCGTCCTCTGAGTCCACACAAATCTATTTACGAGGCACCGACTTCCGGGACAAGTGAATTACCTGTACAAAGTTCCGCGTATTTTCTTCCTCTTCCTTCTTGTCGTCTTAGTAAAGTTCTTAAGTAACTGTTTCACTAATTCGTATGTTCGTGAAGTGGAGGTATGATAAGTGTGGAAGTAGTAGTAGTAGTAGTAGTAGTAATAGTTGTTGTTGTTGTAGTAGCGGTGGTGGTGGTGGTGGTGGTGGTGGTAGTAGCAACATAGAGAGAGAGAGAGAGAGAGAGAGAGAGAGAGAGAGGTTAGGGTAACATCGACACAGTAAGAAGGCAAAACACACACACACACACACACACACACACACACACACACACACACAGATTAGGTCAACATCGACATACAAGGAAAGCAAGAAACACACACACACACACACACGCACGCACACACACACACACACACACACACACACACACACACACACACACACACACACAGATTAGGTCAACATCAACACATTAGGAAAGCAAGACACACACACATACACACACACACATACAGAAAGAGAGAGAGAGAGAGAGAGAGAGTCAGGCTGTGTGATGTGACAGTCAATTACAAGGCACAATACCAGGCCGCCATTGTAGTGAGCGGCCCTGCTTTGCTGATGTTTGTCCCGGGGGCCTCATTGTTCCTGTCTGTCGCTCTCTGTTGCTGTTTGTCGCTGTTTGTACCCTCCTCACAGGTTACGCGTGCCGTCTCTTGCTGTCTGATTGATGAATGTTGCTGTCTGATTCAGGTTTGTGGGTGTCTGGTAGTCTTTGTTGATGTGTGTTCCAATTTTATGTTTATCTTGCTGTTTTTTGCTGTTTGTGCCGTCCATACAGGTTTCTCGTGCTGTCCGTTGCTGTCTAATTGCTGTCTGTTGCTGTCTAATTGTTGTCTGTTGCTGTCTAATTGCTGTCTGTTGCTGTCTGGTTGAGGTTTACTGTTGTTTGTATCGCCCACACAGGACACTATTGCTGTTTGTTGCTGTTTGTCTCTGTATAAATCCTTTCGTTCCTGGGTCTCGCTGTCGCTGTCAGTCCCGTCCCCACTGCGTACTCTGCTGTCTATCGCTGTCTAATTTCTCCACCTGTTTTCGTTCTCTATCAATCTATTCACAGCGCCTGGGGATGGAGAGAATATAATGCTATGTGTTTCTCGGATTGAAGAGGTGAAGGAAGGCTGTCTATAAATGCTGTTTCTTGCATCCTTTCAAGTTACTCTCCCTGTCTATCGCTGTCTAACTGGGGATAGCAAGTTGTAACAGGTAGAATAAGTCGCCTAGAAACATGTACCACGACACTGCAAGGGAGAATAAGGTGGAATGTGGAAGCAGTGGACATGACTCCCTTGTGGTTCGACACGCCATGTTCTGCCCTTCACTCCGGGATTCACTATAATATTAACACCACACACGGCCCTCCTCCACTCCATGTATCTTTCCTCCCTCCTTCTCTCCCCTCCACTCCCTCTCCCTCTCCCCTCTTTCCTCCACATTCTCTCAGACCCATTCCTTCTCCCCTCCTCCCCTTCCCTCCTCTCTCCCTTGCCCTTTCCCCTCTGTCCGCTTTCTTCTTCCTCTCCCTTTCCTTCTCCCTCCTCCCTCGTCCCCTCTCCTTCCCTTCTCTGTCTCCACTCTCCCTCATGCCTCCCTCCTCTCTCTCTCTCTCTCTCTCTCTCTCTCTCTCTCTCTCTCTCTCTCTCTCTCTCTCTCTCTCTCTCCCTCCCTCTCTCTCTCTCTCTCTCTCTCTCTCTCTCTCTCTCTCTCTCCGAATGATGGACGGGGATTATCTCACGCCTCACTCTCCTTCCCATAGTTTAATATCTTTTTTAGTTCTCGTCCCAACTTTAATTTCACACCACCTGCCAGATGGTCTCATATTTCCTGAACCTTAATTAGATTCTTATTGATTGAACCTCTACTTGATTCCTATTGTTTGAACCCTTGACTGATTTTTATTTCTTGAACTTTATTTGGATATTAAAAGAAGGGTGACAGTGTGCAGAGGATCATGAATGGTTGGATATGTGTGTGTGTGTGTGTGTGTGTGTGTGTGTGTGTGTGTGTGTGTGTGTGTGTGTGTAAGTAGGTGATATCCACGTAGCAGTTAACAAAGCCCTTACGTCTTCAGTAGCCCAACAAGGAAGACATTCACGGAGCTACTGTAAAGAGAAAAGTCAGAGGCGGAAGAGGAGTTGCAAGAGGCGGAAGAGGAGTTGCAGGCGGAGGGGATGCAATTGAGCGCCAGGGCGGAAGCAAAAAGTGACATAATTACCTGCTAAATTCCACCTGAGTCGCCATTAGCCCTGTGAACCCCGAGACCTCACCTGCACACCAACACCCTCACCTGGGGAGGGGTTTCAAGGCTGCTCCCTACCTTGATTAAATGATGTGATATGGCGTTTTTTTCCTCACCTCTCCTAACCTCTCCTAACCTATCCTAACTTAGCCTAACTAGCCTAACCTAGCCTAACATATCCTAACCTAGCCTAACCTCTCCTAACCTATCCTAACCTAACCTAACCTAACCTAACCTATCCTAACCTCTCCAAACCTCTCCTAACCTCTCCTATCCTCTCTTAACCTATCCTAACCTATCCTAAGCTCTCCAAACCTATCCTAACCTAACCTAACCTAACCTAACCTAACTAACAGGAATAGGAGGGTAATTCTTGAGAGCCTCGACAAGAGAGAGCCACAGGTAAGTCTAATTACTGCCCTCACCTGTCTGTCACCTGTATTGCCACTCACCTTTACTCCACCTTCCCTCTCTTGCCCCTAACCAGGTACACTAGGATCTACAATACTACCAGCTCTGTTACTACTACAATCACTGCTACTACCGCCACTACCACTACTATGGCTACTAACACTACCACTGTCATCAATACTACTACTGATAAATAACAACAGGAACAATAATAATAAAATTAATAATAATAATAATAATAATAATAATAATAATACAATCACCACCTCCACCACCACCATCATCACTATATTCCCTACTACAACCACCACGACCACCATCATCATCACCGCCACCACCATCACTTCTCCCACTACTGCCATCACCATCACAACCACCACCCTCCCCTTCCCATCGTCCCTTCCCCAGGCTTCCCCCCTACCCCCCTTGAAATGTAACACAGGCTGACAAATTTAGAGCAGGTGTGTGTGTGTGTGTGTGTGTGTGTGTGTGTGTGTGTGTGTGTGTGTGTGTGTGTAAGTAGGTGATATCCACGTAGCAGTTAACAAAGCCCTTACGTCTTCAGTAGCCCAACAAGGAAGACATTCACGGAGCTACTGTAAAGAGAAAAGTCAGAGGCGGAAGAGGAGTTGCAAGAGGCGGAAGAGGAGTTGCAGGCGGAGGGGATGCAATTGAGCGCCAGGGCGGAAGCAAAAAGTGACATAATTACCTGCTAAATTCCACCTGAGTCGCCATTAGCCCTGTGAACCCCGAGACCTCACCTGCACACCAACACCCTCACCTGGGGAGGGGGTGCAAGGCTGTTCCCTACCTTGATTAAATGATGTGATATGGCGTTTTTTTCCTCACCTCTCCTAACCTATCCTAACCCATCCTAACCTAGCCTAACTAGCCTAACCTAGGCTAACCTAGCCTAACCTATCCTAACATATCCTAACCTAACCTAACCTAACCTAACCTATCCTAAACTCTCCAAACCTCTCCTAACCTCTCCTAGCCTCTCCTAACCTCTCCTATCCTCTCCAAACCTATCCTAACCTATCCTAACCTAACCTATCCTAACCTAACCTAACTAACAGGAATAGGAGGGTAATTCTTGAGAGCCTCGACAAGACAGACCCACAGGTAAGTCTAATTACTGCCCTTACCTGTCTGTCACCTTTACTCCTCCTTCCCTCTCTTGCCCCTAGCCAGGTACACTAGGATCCACAATACTACCAGCTCTGTTACTACTACAATCACTGCTACTACCGCCACTACCACTACTATGGCTACTACCACTACCACTGTCATCAATACTACTACTGATAAATAACAACAGGAACAATAATAATAAAAGTAATAATAATAATAATAATAACACAATCACCACCTCCACCACCACCATCATCACTATATTCCCTACTACAACCACCACGACCACCATCATCATCACCGCCACCACCATCATTTCTCCCACTACCACCATCACCACCACCACCACCCTCCCCTTCCCATCGTCCCTTCCCCAGGCTTCCCCTCTACCCCCCTGAAATGTAACAAAGCCTGACAAATTTAGAGCAGATGTGTGTGTGTGTGTGTGTGTGTGTGTGTGTGTGTGTGCGAATGGGTGGCGACGAAAAATTATCTTTGCCCTTATAAAAACAGTGGGGTGAAAATTACACTGCAGCTGCTGTTGGTAATAAAGGAGCAGGTGTAATGTACAGTGCTTTATTTGTAGCAGTGAAAAGAGGGACAGCTTTATTTATAAGGGGGAAAATAAAGTTAGTTTTATTAGTGGGAAAC
>NC_137035.1:3895000-3902500 GCF_032717465.1 Coenobita brevimanus
CCTAACACTTTTTCCTAAGCGATTTATTTTGTTTATTACACCTTGCTCTCCTCTTCTATCTTACACAAATCCTTTCAGCATCACCATCCTCTTGACAGATAACGCAAAAAAGGCAATTAACCAGCCATATCCAAAAATAAATCGCTAAGGAAGAGGTGTTAGGGAGATAGGGACCTTAATCTTCAAGTGGTCAGAGTGGCACAGTTCCGTTAGATGAAAACAAAAATAATGCAAATTAAAGTAAAAATAAAGATACTAAACCACTACAATTTAGAATCTAGTTATAATGATGTAAGAAATGTGGAGTAAATAAAAAGAATTGTTAATGAAGTGATGTGGGTTAATTGGGGTGGGTTGTAATAATTAGCTAATCACCAGTCGTGGGGATTGCGGTCATTACACACTGATGAAGGAAGGGGAGGTGAGAGAGAGAAAGAGAGAGAGAGAGAGAGCAAGGCAAAGGGGAAAGGGGGAAATGAAGGGAATGGGATGAGATAAGGGGGACAGAAGAAGTGGAATGATGAGAGGTGGGGGGAGGGAGGAATGAAGAAAAGGGGAGAGGAATGAAGGGAAGTAAGGGAAACAAGGCAAGAGGGGTGGCGGGGAGGGGAAGGAACTGCAGGGAGGTAAAGCTAGGGAGTGGGGAAGGAGGGGAGGCAGTAACTGGGGAAGGGAGGGATTAGGGAGAGAAGAGATATAATTACAATCCTTGGCTAACACTCTTATATCAAAGACGAGACAGGCGGGACACACACACCAAGTCCACGCGTGAGTAATATATTTTTTTTAACACTTGTGCTCACTTCACTTGCAAGGTTGACTAAATAAATTCCTTCTTAAATCTCTTTGTATATTTAACCGAGGATGAGATTGAGGGATGGAGTGGAGAAGTATATGAGAGACTAACTAGGAGAGTGTATGTGAGTGAGGTGGAGAGGGAGAGATGGAGGGGGAAACCAAGGAAGAGATGGAGGGATGGAGTGGAAAGGTATGTGAGAGAGGGAGGTATAAGCTGGGGGGAGGGCAGCGAAATGGCAGGGGACAGGGAGACATGGAGGTGACATGTCTGTGTCCACCCCTTACGGGATTAGGCTAAGACGTCTGGTTCTGGATAGATAGATAGATAGATAGATAGACAGGTAGATAGATAGACAGATAGATATTTAACAGCGTAAGAGTGGGCAATACCCCTCGTCTCTCAGTCGAAAGATGAAGGATGCTGGATGCTTGTCTTTTTAGTCTCTTCACACCGATGACGTAATATTCTTGCCACCTCTCTGTCTGTCTGTCTGTCTGTCTGTCTGTCTGTCTCTCTCTCTCTCTCTCTCTCTCTCATTATGGCCACTCTTCTCCCGCTCTCTCTCTCTCATTATCGCCACTCTTCTCCCGGCCTCTCCTCTTTATTACCTCTCAGCCTTTAACGCCAGCTCCTCAGTCACCCATTAGCCACAAAGGGGGTATTTTCTCTCTCTCTCTCTCTCTCTCTCTCTCTCTCTCTAATCCTTTCCCTTTGAAGACGTAATATTTTCTTTAACTCTTACCATCTCCAGACGTCACATCTTAGGAGAAGCCATTTAAACTTAAGGTGTTAGGATTAGCCTTACTTAACCCCTTCACCACGAGAGATCCTTCCACTAAGATAAAGATAACAAGCATAAAAGGAACCTAATTGCCTAAGTATTGTCTCATCTAAACTCTAAATGACCTTACCCTAACCTAACCTAACTCAAGACACTCCAGTACTCCAACCTAATCAGTGACCCAATCTGTCCTAAGGCACTTAATTGACCTGCTTAATTACCGGTACTTAAGCCTCTCAACCCTCCAAGCTGGGTCATTTAATTCTAGTCTCATATTGGAATCTCTCAATTACCATATTAATTTGTGCGTTAATGAGGCGGTGCGGGCCAAATGATGTCATATGCTATCAAATTATGGAACAGATAATGCGTCTGGCTAATGAAGTCACTGCAAAGGGAGGGGGAGGAGGGGGGAAGAGGAGAAGGGGAAGGGATGAGGAGGAGTGGGGAGGGAGTGGAAGGGGGAGACTGTGAAGGGGAAGGGAAAAGGAGGGAGGAGAAAGGGAGAGAGTGCAAGAGAGGGAAAGAGTCAAGAAAAGGGAGGGTGAGCGATGATGCAGAAGGGAGGGGCCAGTGCCGAGGGAGGAGATGAGGCGAAGGGAGAGGAAGAGACGAGAAGGGGGAAGAGGGTGAAAAAAGATGGGGAGGGGAAGCAGTAAAAAAGAGAGGAGGGGGAGGGGAAGGAGTTAAATAGAGAAAACGGGAAGGGATTAAGAAGAGGGAGGGGGAGGTTGAGGCGAGGGGAATGAGGGAGGGGGAGGGTTGAGGCAAAGGGGAGGGGGGGCAGAAAAAGGATAATATTTTGGTTACTAAGTTAATCCTATATATTCCATTTTCATATTCTTCACAGGAGTCTTGCACTATACCTCCGCACTCCATAATTCCCTCTCTCTCTCTCTCTCTCTCTCTCTCTCTCTCTCTCTCTCTCAGCCTGAATGAGTGAGTGAGAGCAAAGGCGGGGAGGACAGAAGTAGGTGTTAATTTCTCAGTATATTTCCTTGACAATTAGGGAGGAAATCTTGAAGACGCTAGCTTACAACCTCCGACCCCCACCTCCACCTCCCTCCCTGCCCCCACCCCCACCTCCGCCTCCCTCCCTGCCCGCACCTCCACCACCCTCCATGACCCCACCCCCACCTCCACCACCCTCCCTGCCCCCATCCCCACCTCCACCACCCTCCCTGAACCCACCCCCACCTCCACCACCCTCCCTGCCCCCACCCCCACCTCCACCTCCCTCCCTGTCCACACCCTCATCTTCACCACCCTCCATGACCCCACCCCCATCTTCACCACCCTCCCTGTCCCTACCCCCGCCCCTACCACCCTCTCTGCCCCCACCCGCATCAAAAACATGCATATTAAACAACATAAAAACAAACATGTAAAAAAAAACACGAATTTATTTACAAACACGATCGCAAACTGACTTAATTCTGCGCCAAACACTTTTCATTCCTAATCTCCGGTGTGTGTGTGTGTGTGTGTGTGTGTGTGTGTGTTTGGGGGGAAATAAGCGATGGAAATAACAAACTAAGGTGTGTTAGTGTTGAAAATGATTTGCTGACACGCTGCCCGGGTGTGTTTTAATAATACATAAATCACTACGGAAACGGGAACCAAACGACTGAAAGAAAAAACACGAGACAGATAAAGCGACACGGAAAAAACAGGAAGGTAAATGCATGTTTGTGTGTGTGTGTGTGTGTGTGTGTTTTATGATGGGATAATAACACGAAAAACAGCCAGATGTGTGTGTGTTTTTTTTTAACACAAGTGGCACTGTTTTCTACTTAACACACACACACACACACACACACACACACACACACATTATTTTTACGATTTCCCCCCCCCCACAAACTACAGTGAGGCGCAAAAGGCTCCACTAAGTAAATCTCAATCGACTTTCTATGCTTCTTCAGAGCCCATATTATTGCTGGTTCTGGAAGCTCCCTAACACCTCTTCCTAAGCGATTTATTCTGCTTATTACTCCTTACAGTCGTCTGTCATTTAAATCATTCGGATACGACCATACTCATTTCCCTAACACCTCTTGCTAAGCGATTTATTCTGCTTATCACTCTTTACTATCTCTTCTGTGACACATCGTTTAGATACTTGTTTAAAAAATGAATGTACTAAGATGCGACAGAAAATGGAGAACGACAGAAAAGGAGAACGGCAGAAAATGGAGAACAACAGAAAATGGAGAACGACCGAACACGGAGAACAGAAAACGGAGGACAGAAAACGGCGAAGGGGAGACGATGATAAAATTCTCATTATTTACATTAAAGGAAAAAAAATAAACTCCCTTTGTTGCATACTTAATAGACACTTATTGTTTGGAGACCTGGAAGCAATTTTATGGTTGGCTGTACCGGAATATTGCTTTTGGAGATTGCTGATGAAGTAGAAGGGCAATTACTGAGGCAATTTAATGCTTCTGATTGAACATAAGAAATCCATTAGGGTAGGAGTGTGGATGGGTGATGGATGGATGGGCAGATGATGGATGGTAGTGATGGGTCGATGATAGATGGATGGGTAGATGTGAAGGATGATGGATGGTAGTGATGGGTCGATGATAGATGGATGGGTAGATGTGATGGATGGTGGATGGACGATGAAGGATAGGTGACGATGGATGGATGATGGATGATAGATGGATGATGATGGATGGATGGATGATGATGGATGAGAGATGGATATTGATGGATGATGGTTGGACGATGATGGATGGATGGATGAATGGATGGATGGTGATGAACGGATGATGATGGGTGAATGATGAATATATTTAGTGAATAGAAAGATGAAACCAAGCTATACCAAAAGTTAACTGAAAAAAAAATGTATACTCTCTTCACTTCAACTTGGCCTAAAATTGACATCGTTCCGCCTTGAATACTGAGTTTTGGCCTGACAGAAAAAAACATAGATAGATCTATCTATCTATCTATATACCTAGGCTGCTTCCCCCAAGGAAAGGGAGGTAGCATAGATAGATGGATAGATAAATAGGTAGATAAGTAGATGGAAAGATGGATCGATAGACAGATAGAGCACTAATCACGAAGAAGTGCTATGGAAAGGATGTAAAATTGTAGCATTGTCTCACTCTGTTACTTAGCTACATGAAGGACGAAAATCTGGGCCAAGTTAAGGTGAGGGAACTAGAATTAATTAATTAGAGAGAGAGAGAGAGAGAGAGAGACAGTAATACAGTGCAAGGAAGCTATAGAAAGCAAGAGTAAGAGAGAGAGAGAGAGAGAGAGAGAGAGTAATGGACCAGGAGAGTGAGACAGGACTGAATAATGAGAGAGAGGGAGCATCGTGACGCCTGGGAAGGGAAGGATAAAGCTCAATAAAGCGAGTGAGAGAGAGAGAGAGAGAGAGAATACCCCCTCCCGCCTCGTTGCCTGTGTTTCTCTATTGTGTTTGTTTGTCATGATGGCGATTGTTTGTTTCACTGTTTGTGCTTGCTTTCCACTTGTTGTGTGTGTGTGTGTGTGTGTGTGTGTGTGTGAGAGAGAGAGAGAGAGAGAGAGAGAGAGAGAGAGAGAGAGAGTAAGAAAGAGTGGAGATAAAACAGTAAGAATGAGGCTAGACGAAGATGTAGAATGAAGTGTATGAGAAACAGTATTAGATGAGACGAAAGGGAAAGCTGAGGAGGGGAGAGAAGAGGAGGGGAGAGGGGAGAGGGAGAGGAGAGGAGAAGAAGCGAGGGAGAGGAGAGAAGAGAAGAGAGAAGAGGAAAGAGGAGAGAGAATAGGAGAGAAAAAGAGAGAAAGTAACGATGAAGGAAGAGAAGGAAATATAAAATGAGGCTGAGAAATAAGGGAAAAGAGAGGAAGATAAAGAGTGTGCAGGAAGAATGAAAAAAAAATGACACGAAAAGAGTGAAGAGAGAAACAAAAGTAAGAGGAAAGGCAGAAAAAAGAGGCAAAGAAGAGAAGGAACAGGGAAGAAAGGAAGAAAACATGAGAGGAGGAGGAGGAGAAGAAAGGAAGGATAGGAGGAAGACAGAAGGAAGGGGAAGGAATGTGTGAGATATTGAAGAGGTCAAAGAGGAGGAGGAGGAGGAGGAGGAGGGAGGAGAGAGGAAGAAGGAAGGGTGTAAGAGATGCTGGAGAGATAGAAGAGGAGGAGGAGGGAGGAAGGGAGGGAGGAGGAGTGGAGGAAAAAAAGTAAATAAAATAAGATAATATGTAGGAGAGAAAATCTGTGGAGGAAAGAATGACGATGCGAGATAATGAGGGACAATTAGGAAGAGAGAGAGAGAGAGAGAGAGACAGGTTGAAGGGTCTGGTTCGATGGGGGTGATGGGTGAGAGAGAGAGAGAGAGAGAGAATAGTTCGTAGGTATTATTCACTGATGGAGAGAAAATGGAAAATATATGAGAATGTGAAATAAAAAGAAGATGCAATTTTCCGGGGATGAGCAGAGAGAGAGAGAGAGAGAGAGGGAAAGAGGGGGGTAAGAAAGATAGTCACGAAGAAGAGGAGAGATCAATTGGATGGGACGCTAGACTCGCATTACCAAGTGCGATTAAATTCACTGCTCTCATTCTCTCTCTCTCTCTCTCTCTCTCTCTCTCTCTCTCTCTCTCTCTCTCTCTCTCTCTCTCTCTCTCTCGCTCGCTCTCTCTCTCTCTCTCTCTCTCTCTCTCTCTCTCTCTCTCTCTGGCCACGATTAAATTTACTGTTCTCATTCTCCCTTTCATTCTCTCCTCTTTCCTCTGTGCCCGTCCGTCCTTCTCTCTCTCTCTCTCTCTCTCTCTCTCTCTCTCTCTCTCTCTCTCTCTCTCTCTCTCTCTCCCATCTTTTTGCTTCTTCCATACCCATTCCTCTTCGTTTTCCTACTTCTCTCTCTTTTACCTCCTCTCCCCTTTTTATCTTCTCTCTTGCCCCTCTTCTCCTCCTCCTTTTCTCTTACTGCTTCTCCTCTTCTCTCCTCCTCCTCCTTTCTCCTGTCTCTCTTTCATCTCCTCTTTCTCCTCTTCTTCTCTCCTACTCCTCTTCATCCAGTAGCGTGTTTCATCTCCTTACTGCCTCTCTGCCATTTCCTCTCACTTCTTACTCCTCCCCTCCTCCTTTCTCATCTCCTGCTCTCCTTTCCAATTCTTTCCTCTTCCCTTCTACTTCTCCTGCACTTTCTCTCGTCTCTTCCCTCCTTCTCTTCTTCCTCTCTGCCCTCCTTCTTCTCCTCATTTCCTTCTCCTCTTCTTCATCCTCCTCCTCCTCCTTCCTTCTTTGTTCCTCTTTTCCATTTCTTCTCTCCCCTGTCCCCTCATCCCTTCCTCTCTTCTCCCCTTCCTCTTCTTTCTCTTCCCTCTGTCTCCTCCATTCCTCTCTTCCCTTACTTTCATTTCTATCTCTCTCTCTCCTATGTCCCCCCCTCCTCCTTCTTCTCTCTCCCTTTTCTCCTCCTTCTCCCTCACTTTTCTCATCCTTCTCTCTTTCCTGTCTCCTCTTCTTCCCATCCTCTTCTCTTGCTTCTCTTCTTCCCTTCCCCTCCTCCTCCTCCTCCTCTTCCTTCTTCCCTCCTCTCCCCACCTGTCCACTATCAACGAGCTGTGAATGATGGATGAGTATCGTTGCACACCTGCCTCTCATCGCACCTTTAATACCACTTGAGATTTGACGAAGGATAAATTTCACCTTCTTCAAGATTATAAATGACCCTCAAGAAACCAGTGACCTATGACCCAATCTCCTATATATATTTTTTCTGTGATAATTTTTTTCTTTATTTTATTAACTAACTTTATTTTTACACTGGTTGTTATGGTGACGCGTGAATTTTCCTTTTTAAAAATATATATATGAAGGTTTTTGTATCTAGAGATGATTTTTCTTATGTCTTTATGGGTATGTTGGAGTTTATTTCTGTGTTAATTTAATATACTCAAAA
>NC_137035.1:3905000-3920000 GCF_032717465.1 Coenobita brevimanus
AAATGTAAGGCACAGGAGGCTTTGTAACATCTTTTCCTTAGCGATTTATTTTGGATTTTATACCTCTGTGAAGAAGTTTTATTGCTTACACAATGCTACTCAGGGGTGGGGGAGGCTGGCCACGTTCGCTTTAGATGTTGGAATTAAGCAGCCTAGCCCCGGGACTCTACGCTTCTGATGGAACAAAAATGACTGGGTGATAGGTACTGGAGAGAGAGAGAGAGAGAGAGAGAGAGAGAGAGAGAGAGAGAGAGAGAGAGAGAGAGAGATTTTCTATCCTATTCATTATCAAAAACACAAATAAAAAAATAAAGTTCCCGCCCCTACAGTATTCCTTTATCAGTACCATATTTTAGTATTGTGAGGGCAAATTTAAGCCAGGTTAAAGTGGACGGAGTATAGGTACAGCCGCGGACCAAAATAATCAAAAATAATAATCCACCTCATGCGATAATCAACGACACACCGAGCGATGATTTCCGAAAGGCAGTGATATGATAATCGGAACCTTACAATTTTTTTCAGAATATTATGTAAGAGTTCCAAGATTATTCGGTCAAAAAGTGGAACGATATTTATGACCGCGACTGTACATTTTTGGAAACCGAATTTGATCTCAGCCGTGTCTTTGTCGCCGAGAAATATACTCTAGCGACCCCGCCACTCGCCAGTACCACCCAGCCACGAAGAGAGGCAGTAAAATGGTGGAGAATGAGGGGAGGAATTTGAGCGTGTGTGGGATATGTGGGTCACCTTGTATTCTGACCCAAGGCATGTCATGAATTGCAAATGTAGCACACACACACACACACACACACACACACACACACACACACACACACACACACACACACACACACACACACACACACACACACACACACACACAACTTACAACCCTCCCGTCTCACTCCCACCATCACGAACGGGGGTACACACGAAGCAGGCTGGGTTTAGTCTCCTGTCAAATTTCACAATCCTTGGTGCTAAAACCGCTTGAATTCTTTTTAGTGTACTATTTCCTACTCTTTTATTGGCAGACGGTTTTTCTACGCTAAATTTAATCGTCTTGTAGCAGGACGATTAGACTGGAGAAAAAGAACTTCGTATTAAGAGTTTTAGCAGCATCACATCACTACAAATGCAAGAACCACCACCACAACCATCACCATCATCACCCTCTCTATCACCACCATCACCATCATCCGCACTACCACTACCATCACCACCACCACCACCAACATCATCACTACTACCATTACCACCACCACCATCACTACCATCATCATCATCACCACCATCTCCACCATCATAACCCCCACCATCATCATCACCACCATCACTACCATCTCCACCACAACCACCACCGCCAGAAATGAGAAATGTAACACGAATATCCCTAGCTGTGAGAGAGAGAGAGAGAGAGAGAGAGAGGGCAGTATTTCTCAGGTCCGATGGCCATTCTTCTCCTCCCAGTCGATATTTCTTACCTCGGATAATATAATGATTCAATATCCTCTCTCTCTCTCTCTCTCTCTCTCTCTCTCTCTCTCTGAACAATACGTGATAAGTATATAGACAAACAGCCACACTAACAGACAGACAGGTAGATAGACAGGCAGCAGGATAGATATAGATAGATAGAGAGACATAAAATAGACAGATAAATAGGAAGGTAGGTAGGTAGGTAGGTAGACTCATAGATAATGTGTGTGTGTGTGTGTGTGTGTGTGTGTGTGTGTGTGTGTGTGTGTGTGTGTGTGTGTGTGTGTGAAATATTGGATCTCTGATATTACCCTCTGGTTCAGTAATTTTCGCCTTCAGTATTTTCCACCTGGTATTTCCTTCCGGTTGAGTACATTTTATAGATCGTGTGTGTGTGTGTGTGTGTGTGTGTGTTAAACTGGGT
This sequence comes from Coenobita brevimanus, assembly GCF_032717465.1. Lineage (NCBI taxonomy): Eukaryota > Metazoa > Arthropoda > Malacostraca > Decapoda > Coenobitidae > Coenobita > Coenobita brevimanus. The sequence continues at coordinate 3,906,910 of NC_137035.1, forward strand.
AGTACTGGTTCTTCCTGAGAGAGAGAGAGAGAGAGAGAGAGAGAGAGAGAGAGAGAGAGAGAGCAAATCACCTTTCTCTAGGTCTCCCATTGCACCTGTCTCACCTTCCCTCTTACTCGTTCACTCACCTCCCTTCCCCTATCCCTTCAGTCCTATCGCTTATGAGAGAGAGAGAGAGAGAGAGAGAGTTATTACGAAAGCATCGGATGAATGAAGGTTAACTTAACAGACTAATTTGTGGGCTAATTGAGGTGATTAGGAGCAATGAGGGTTGTGGTCATTAAGCCAGGATGGGGAGCTATGAGGGGGTGAGGGAGCGGGGAGAGAATGGAGGGGGAGAAGGAGAAAGGGAAGAGAGAGAACAGGGGAGAAAAGGAGGGAGGGAAGGAAGTGAGAGAGGGAGAGGGAGGAGGGAGAAGGAAGAGACGAGACGGGACAGATAATCTTTCTCTGTCTTTCTTTCTCTCTCTTTCTTTCTGTCTCTCAGTCTGTCCGTCTGTCTGTCTCTCTTACACACACACACACACACACACACACACATATACACACACGCACACACACAATCCTCTTCCTCCCCAGTGATCCCCTCTATCCTCCTATATTTTTCCTCCACCTCCCCCCCCCTCTCTCTCTCTCTCTCTCTCTCTCTCTCTCTCTCTCTCTCTCTAAGCCAGCCAAAGCCGCCATCAGCATACATAAGCTTGTGCTGATGTCCTGTTGGTAATTCTCCCCGCCTCTCCCATGCACATACACACATACACACACGTACACACACAATTATATATACACACACAAATACCCACATACATACATACATATATACACAAACGCACATGTACATATACGCACACAGACACACTGGCACACAACTACTACAACACACACACACACACACACACACAGCAAACATCTGCCCTACACAAATTATATGTTGTATAAGGTATATTACGTTTCAAGGTACGTGAAATCCTCTTAAACACACACACACACACACACACACACACAACACACACACACACACACACACACACACACACACACACACACACACACACACACACACACACAGATCCATCACCCATCCAACCATCCATCATCTGCTTAACCCTCCCAGGTGACGCAAGCGACCTGGTACCACAAACACACCTTGATACTGGATTCTCTCTCTCTCTCTCTCTCTTTCTCTCTCTCTGACTTGGCCTAAAATTACCATCTCTCAATCTTGAATGCTGAGGTGTAACAATACCTCAGCACTAGAAAATGATGCTAGTCACGAAGAAGTGCAATGGAAAGGATGCTGAGACACGACATTGATCAAATTAAAGCTGCCCTGAAAAAGAGAGTGGAGGAGAGTCGGTGTATTTACCTCCAAGCGATTTATTTTGTTATTTTATTTTTTTACAAGGAAGAAAACTATGTTGATTACAAGTTCAGAAATTATCTCTAACATTTTCACGAATTTTTTAGTTATTTGGGTTTACTGTTTATCTGTCTATTTATCTTTCTACAGCCAGACGCCTTAATTCCGTAAGGGATGGCCACAGACAAATCGCCTCCATGTCGTCCTATCCCCTGCCATTTCCCTGCCCTTTCCCCCTCCAGCTTACACACCGCTTTCTCACATACCTCTCTACTCCATCCCTCCATCTCATCCTCGTGCCCTCTCTCCCTTTCCTTCCCTCCACCTCACTCACATACACTCTCCTTGTTAGTCTCTCACTCTCCATCTTCTCCACGTGGCCAAACCAGGACAAGGGAGACTGCTGTAGTGAAGGCTTAAACACAAACTAACCACCATCCTACCTACCAGTTTGGGTGATGTGATGTAGTTACGTCGACACAGTGAAAATAACTGGACGCAAATTGGTAACAAGCGCGTTCTCTGTTGAAATAACCTCAGTGCAATTAAAACTTTGAGTGCAGAATGATTCCTGTGTTGCCTACATTCCTGCCAAAAAATACGGGTATAAATCCGAAAATATGGTGTGTTTATATGATTTAAAAACATACATATATCCTAAAATTGTGTGACTTTATATGCACCTCTACACATATATATCCTACCGTATAATGGTGTGTGTTTATACGATCTTCCACACATATATATCTCTCAATACTGAATGTTTATAGCATTTGAAACACATATATGCTACAGGAGTGTGTGTTTACTGTATATGACGTGGTACATATATATCCTATAACACTGGGTCTACATTTAATCTGATACATATATATATATATAAAATACTTGGCGTTTCCTCGTATATGGCTGAATAAATATATCTTCCATTATATTTGATGTTTATATAATGTCACGCATATATAATTTAAAGGAGTGTGATTATTTTATCTTATATCTATCCTAAAATAGTGAATGTTTATAGGATCTTCTTCGTGACTAGCATCATATTCCAGTGTTAATTTATTGTTACCACTCTGCATTCAAGACGGAGAGATGGCAATTTTAGGATAAGTTAGAGTGAAAAGAGTATACTACATGCAGAACTAATCTCTCTCTCTCTCTCTCTCTCTCTCTCTCTCTCTCTCTGATATATCATTCATTATATAACTTCGTGTTCTCTGCTAGACTAAAAAGCAGACTAATGAAATAAGTTAGGTGTATGAGTCACAATAATAAAGTTAGTAAAACAAAGGACTTTGTTGATGTTACTTCCTACACAAAGTTGTACATGTGTTCTGAGTTTGTGGTCAGTAATTGTACACACACACACACACACACACACACACACACACACACACACACACACACACACACACAAATATTAATAATTACTTCCCCTCCAAAGGAAAGGTAAAAATCCCAAAGAGTCTAAAGTTAAAAGATATTATTATTATTATTATTTTTTAATCCTTGTCTTATTCTGCCCTGGTCTGACGGCTGTGTGTCATCCTGTGTCGTTTCGTGTCATGTCGTGTCGTTTCTTGAGGTTTCGTGTTGTGGTAAGTCAAGGTGGGTGGTGTGGTGTTGTGGGGTAGGGTGTGGTGTGGTGTGGTGTGGTGTGGTGTGGTGTGTGGTGATGTGGAGTGGGATGGGGTGGTGTGGTGGTGTGGTGTGGTGTGGTGTGGTGGTGGTGGTAGAGGCAGGGTTATATCGTGGAATTTACTCGCTTTCAAAGGATCACTGTTTTACCCAGCAGTCTTTTTGCGTTCTGGGTACTCTTGGCACTGGGTCACTGTTGGCACTGGGTCACTGTTGGCACTGGGTTCCTGTTGGCACTGGGTCACTGTTGGCACTGGGTTACTGTTGGCACTGGGTCACTGTTGGCACTGGGTCGCTGTTGGCACAGGGTCACTGTTGGCACTGGGTTACTGTTAGCAGTGGGTCACTGTTGGCACTGGGTTACTGTTGGCACTGGGTTACTGTTGGAACTGGGTTACTGTTGGCACTGGGTTACTGTTGGCAGTGGGTCACTGTTGGCACTGGGTCACTGTTGGCACTGGGTTACTGTTGGCACTTCACTGTTGGCACTGGGTTACTGTTGGCACTGGGTCACTGTTGGCACTAGGGCACTGTTGACACCGGTAAAAGTTATCCAGTACTTTCGTCCCTTCATCCATACAGGTGGTAAACTTTAAAACTGTCTTCTTCACTTGATCTTTCCCTCTGCCTATGACCTCCAGAGTTTTAAATACGAATGGATTTTGTTTTTAGTTTTTTTTAAATTGTATTCTTTACTGTTTTTATTGAAGAGATAAATTTTTCTCTCTAGTTCCCTTTTCCTATTCCCCCCTCCTCTCTCTCTCTCTCTCTCTCTCTCTCTCCACCACACCACAGCTAAACACCGCCAATCCTCTTATACGCAAGCGGGTCTGTTTGTCTCTCTAGCTGACGTAACATCAGCACCACACCTGTCCATTAATTTTCACGTCCACCTGCAATATATAAGTGGAATACCTGGAGATGTATATATATTTTTTTCTCTCCACCAAGGAAAGGTCGAATATCTGATCTTTGAGGGCTCTGAGTGATTTTTTTTTTTTTAAGATTTATAATGTTGCTCAGCTAAAATTTTGAGATGATTTAATATGTCAGCTTTTTCATGTAGATAGTCTCCTCTGGTTACCTCTTGTCCTGTGTGTTTACCTGTTTTTGTCTGTCTGCCTCTCTGTCTCTGTCTCTGTCTGTCTGTCTCCCCCCACCTCTCTCTCTCTCTCTGTCTATCTATCTATCTATCTATCTCCCTTTGTTTCTCTCTCCCTCTGTCTGTCTGTCTGTCTGCCGTTCTGTCTTTGTCTCTGTCTGTCTGTCTGTCTCTCTCTCTCTCTCTCTCTCTCTCTCCACCACATTTCCTCCCCTTGGACTCTTCCTTCCATTTTTCCCTCTAGTATATAGCACCAGTCTACTCATCTACTAGTATTTATCTACCCTTATCTATTAATCTACTCGTTATTGACTTCCATCTCCAACCCTTAAAGTACAAAAACCCATAATAAGAAAAAACAAAATCGAGGCAGCAAAATAATAATAATAATAATAATAATAATAAAAATAATAATAATAATAATAACAATAAAAAATATTAATAATAATAGTAGTAGTTGTAGTAGTAGTGGTAGTAGTAGTAGTAGTAGTAGTAGTAACAATAATGATAATAATAATAATAATAATAATAATAATAATAATAATAATAATAATAACAGTAGGACATTAGGTTGAGAAAAATGTCCATCTCAATTTTTTTTTACACTCGATTTTTTAACGTGAAAAAAAGAGGATTTTAAAACCACATCTATCGCGCTTATTTCTATCTATTACCTTCTATCTATTACCCTTCATCCACCAGGTAAAAGCTCTATCTATCAGCCTGTCTATCATTTTTATCGGTCCCATATATTTCACGGACATTTTGTTCTGAAAAATGGGTACACTAATTCCTGTTTTGATGCCAGGGTGAGAGAGAGAGAGAGAGAGAGAGAGAGACAGACAGACAGACAGACAGAGACAGCGACAGGGGCAGAGAGAGAGAGAGAGAGAGAGAGAGACTCATTATATTATGATCCCCGTATAATTGACAGACAAGGAAACTTTTAGGGTGCGAAGTGAAAGTTGGTCGCTTGAGGATAGAACACACTCTCTCTCTCTCTCTCTCTCTCTCTCCACCTTGACCTTTATGGGTTTATTAGGTCACAACACACGCCCCCTGACCCTCCCCCACCCTTATCCCTTATCCCTTATACCCTCTTTTTTTTTCCCTCACTCCCCCTCATCCCCTTACAATTTACCCCTTCCTCTCTCCCCCTCCCCCTTGCTGTCTCTCTCCTCCTCGCCCCCTCCCACTTTCATTCTCCCCCCTCCTCCTCCTCCTCCCCCTTGTCTTCTGATTCTCTCCTATCTCCCCCTTCCTCTCCCCTATCCACTTCTATCTCCCCCTTCCTCTCCCCTATCCACTTCTATCTCCCCCTCCCCTTTCTGTCTCCCCTTTCCCCTTTCTATCCCCTCTTTTCTGTCCCTCCCTCTTTCTGTTTATCCTCTCTCCTTTCTCTCCCCCCTCTCTTTCTGTCTCCCCTTCCTCTCCCCCTTCTATACCCCTTCTTCCCTCCCTCCTTCCTCCAGACTCTACCTCCCAATGTTTTTCTCTCCCCTCTCCCCCTCCCTTCTCTTCCTCCCTCCTTCCTATCGGCTCTTAATTTATCTCCCGCTTTTTCTCCCTCTATCTCCTCCCCCCTCCCTCCTACCCCATTCTATCTCCCCCTCCTCCACCCCCATCCCTCCTCCTCCCTCACGATTCTTCCTTTACCAAATACCTTTTTATTTCCTTCGATCTCCCCCCTCTCTCACCCTCTATACCCCCTCCCCTCCCCATCCTCCTCTCTATACCCCTCCCCTCCCCCTCCCTCCTTTTTATACCCCCTCCCCTCCCCCTCCTTCTCTTTCTCCTTTTATCTCCTGTTCTTTTACCCTTTTTATTTCCCTCTCCTCCTCCCCTCCTCTGCCCCCCCCTCTCGCCTCCCCCTCTCTGTTCCTTCCGCCCCTCCCTAAACCATCTACTGTTTGTTTCCCTCCCCTTCTACCCCTTCTGTCTACTTCTCCTCTTCCTTCTACTTCCCTCTCCTCCTTCCAAATCCTCTCCCTTTATATCTCCTCCACTTCTTCCACCTCCTCCTTTCCATCACCCTCTTTCCATCTCCCCTTCCACCTTCCCTTCCCCTCCCTCTCCCTCCTTCCAGCCTTCTCCCCCCCTCCCTCCTTCTTCCCTTTCCCTTCCCTCCTCCTTCCTCCTTCCTCCCTCATGTCATCCTCCCTTCTCCCCTCCTCACTCCCCTTCCCTTCTCCCTCCCCCTCCTCCTCCCTCCCTCTCCCTCCCACTGTTTTTCCCTCCTTCACAGGTCTATGACAAATGATGTTCCTTCATCTTCCTCCTCCATCACCTTTTGTTCTCCTTAGACGTGTTCTCTTACCCTTCACCTCCACCTCCAGAACTCCACACCTTCCAATTCCTTTCTCTCTCTAACTTCTGTCTATCTCTCCTCTTTTATCTCTCTCGGTCTGTTCTGTCTCTCTTTTCTTACTCTCGCTGTCACTTCTATCTCTCGTCCTTTCTCTCTCACGTTCACTTCTATTTCTCATCCTACTGCTACTACTACTACTACTACCACTACTACCACTGCTGCTACTACTACTACTGCTGCTACTGCTACTACTACTGCTACCACTGCTGCTACTACTACTACTACTGCTGCTACTGCTACTACTACTACTACTGCTACCACTGCTGCTACTACTACTACTGCTGCTACTGCTACTACTACTACTACTGCTACCACTGCTGCTACTACTACTACTGTTGCTACTGCTACTACTACTACCACTGCTACCACTGCTGCTACTACTACTACTGCTGCTACTGCTACTACTACTACTACTGCTACTACTACTACTACTGCTGCTACTGCTACTACTACTACTACTGCTACTACTACTACTGCTGCTACTGCTACTACTACTACTACTACTACTGCTACTACTACTACTACTACTACTGCTACTACTACTACTGCTGCTACTGCTACTACTACTACTACTGCTACTATTACTACTACTACTACTACTACTACTGCTGCTACTGCCATGGCCGCCATCGGAGACGGAGGTGCTGGATCTGTTCTCGATTTTGTTCTGCATTTTTTTGTCATCAGTGAGACTGAGACTGATTCTGTGTGTTACAGCCCTTTCTAAAGTGACCAAGTACTGGACTTTGTGCGTGCAGTGAGTAACATGTGCATATTTATTGTAATATGAACGTTTTATGTAGTGAGTGGGGCCTGGCCAGTGTTGTGATGGGAAACAGCTGTGGCGTCGACGAACCCTCACACGGTTTAACGCTCTCTGAATAGAGTGTAGAGAACAGATGTCTCAGAACATTTGCTGTTATACTGCTGAGAAAGGATTGTGGTAATCATTACGTAAATTCTTGCTGCTAAACTGATTGTGTTTTATATAATGCGTCATATCCTCCCTCAAGGCTGATCTGGGGGTCTCGATCATGACAGTGAATGAAACGTGAGACAGTGACAGAAACAACATGGCGGATAAGGAAATAATAATAAACAGCCTGCTGTGCTTCATCAACTCGGCAGTAAAAGATTATGACATTGCTGCACTCTCAGATGTAGTGAGGACATTCTATTCACATGAAGAAATTAAGAAATCAAAGGAAATACTCTGTGGTCTACTTACCAAAGATCTCGTGTGGCGCAGAGATCCTGATAAGAAGGGAAAGGATTTGAGAGACTTGTTTGATTTCCATAATGAACTGAGTGAAGCAAAAATGAGGGTGAAGTTCGTGACAGATTCATATAAAACAATGCCTCCTGTGGGACTCCAGGTTCTGGCTCCTGTGCTGACAAACTTATCTGAAGAAATAGCTAAGATAAATGATTTGCTTCCAAAAATCTTAGATATCAAATCTGAAGTGCTAAACACAGCTGATACTGTTCGTGATATAAAGATTGATTTGTGCGACATAAAAACTAAATTCGCGAGCGCAATCACAGGCATGGAGGAAGCTGCTAAGGACATAACCATTAATGATGTTAAGGATATGGAGGATATGAGAATGAACATGCCGACACTAGGACGTAGTGTTCATGTGATAAGAGATGATGCACGTGATACGCGCAGCTATGCAGAGGCAGCATCGACGGAGAATGTGGGTGCAGCGTGGAGTGGCGGGGATGGAAGGAACTCCGCGACGGGATGCCGCACCCCAATACCCGAGCAAGGCGATGTTGGTCACCGTCAGGGTAAAACGACCGCTGTGCATTCAGGATCGATGCTGGGACCGAATGGGGCAGACAGATCGGCCAGACGAGGTGAGGCAGTGTGGGACAGTGTTGGTGCACCTACAACGACGGTATCCGTGGCCAGTGTGAGGACAACTACCCCATCAACTGAGGTGAACGATCCTAGTACAGGTGCCATTACAAAGAACCTTCGAGCAAATACAAGAGTGGATGAGCGACATCATTCCATGGAGAACAGTGAATGGACAGTGGTGAAATCTCGCAGTGAAAGGAAGCGAGAATATAACACTCAGAAAAGAAATTATTTCCGTGGAATAACGGGCTCAAGGAAGACAGAGAATATTACACTGAAAGCAGCAGCAAGATTTGCTGACTTGTTTTTGGGACGAGTGGATCAGGAGGTAACTAGTGATAATATAAACGAATATATTTCTAATACCTTTGGTGTAAATATAGTGGATATAACAAAATTAGGAATATTATCGGATAAATTCAGTGCTTTTAAAATAACTGTCAGATTACAAGACAGAAAAAAACTCTTTCAGGCAGACTTATGGCCGGAAGATATTGTTATAGACAAATTTTATAACAGAGCAAAAAAGTCTATTAATAGACCTTCTATAGCATAGTTTTTTTTTTTTTCTTTCTTTCTTTCTTTTTCTCTGACTTTTCCTTGGGTGTTTACAGTTTTATTAGTTTACTTTTGCGTTTTCAAGGATTAACAATGCATACACACACACTGAAAATATGTACATTTAACTGCTGCTCACTTACAAAGAATATTGATTTGGTAAGAGAAATAACTAAGAAAGAGATTGATGTAATATTCTTGCAGGAAACTTTCCTAGTGAACGATAAATTATGGAAATTAGATTTTGTAAGTGAGAACTATGAGAGTGTGGGTGTGGCCGCTTATTTGTCTGATAGAGCGAAAACGGCTATGGCGGGACGTCCTGAGGGGGGTCTTGCAGTTTTATACAGGAAAGACTGTAGATTTTTCATAAATCAGATCTCTCTACATGAGAACTTTATTATTTTAGATATTAATGTTAATGAAATGAGACTTCTACTAGTTAATGTCTATCTCAATAGTGATGTATGGGAGAGCCACACATTGGAGCAATACCTAGAGACGCTTGCTGCTCTCGAAGGAATTATAAATGATATGAAATATGACAATATATATTTTATTGGAGACTTTAATGCGGATCCTCACTCAGGACGGGCTTGGCGTAATCTCACAACGTTTATGCAGGAAAATCTATTAAGATGCTTTGATGTCGAGAAATTAGAGAGGAGTACTTGCACATTTATAAGCTACGGGAACACTTATAGTAGATGGTTAGATCATGTGGTAGGGAGGGATCATTATGCAATGACTGTCTCCGAATTTCAGATATTATATGGTATGATGGGATCGGATCACTTGCCGATGGCATTTACTCTCTCAATAAATGTTAACAAACCTTGTAAATTAGCAACTATTACATCCAATGAAGACGAAGCTCTGAATACAATAAACTGGAATAAATTAAGGCCTGATGAAATAAATGAAATACGTAGACGAGTTGACGATGACTTAAGTAAGCTTCGTGATCTCCCAGCTCATCTGTGTGTGACGGTGGGCTGTAGAGATGTCTCTCACCTTAATAGTATTGATCTTTTATATAATAGTATTGGTTCTGCTCTTGTAAAAGCATCACTGGAGTACACAAGAACGACTGTACAGACAAATAAGTATAAGGTTATTCCCGGATGGAACAGGCGCGTTAAGTGCCTGCATTCGGTGGCCAGAGAGAAATATCTGCGGTGGTTAGCAACAGGTAAGAAAGCAGGGACTGTTGAACATAATGAAATGATAGCTTCTAGGAAGGATTTCAAAAAGGCTTTGAATGACTGTAAGAGGGACGAGCAGAGTGAAGTATGCGAGAGCATTATGGAAAAGTTTAGAAATAAAGATAAAAGACAATTTTGGTGTGAAGTGAAAAGAAAACAAGGGAAAATGAAAGCCACGAATATCATTGACGGTAAACAATGTAACAATGATATTGTAAAAATATTTCATAAGAAATTTTTAGCAGCACAACATGATGATACTGAAGCAAAATTTGATTTCATGAATAACTTTAAACAGAAATGGGAAAATGGACGAAAAATGTTTATTCGAGTGTCGGTAGTGTCGCTGAGGAGGATCATAGCACGTCTGAACCCCGGGGTGGGCCATGACGGGGTCCACTCCTTGTTTTTACGGAATGTCTCAGATGAATTTTTAATTTATTTGTCTCGGTTTTTTAATGCTTGTTTTACTCATTGTTACTTACCACAGCCACTTTTAAAAGGTATAGTAACTCCAATAGTTAAGAATAGTAAGGGTAATTTAACAGACTCTAATAATTATAGACCTGTAATGCAGTCATCTTGTATATTAAAAATATTTGAGATGATAATACTGGATGTTTTAAAAGAAAAAGTTTTTCCATGTTCAAGACAGTTTGGCTTCCAGCGAGGTATGTCTACGACAGACGCTTGTTTCTTGCTTAAAGAGATAATGAATAAGTATAGTAGCAAGAGTGATAATGGCATTATAACTTTTATTGACCTCTCTAAGGCATTTGATTTAGTTAACCATTTCGTTTTGGGGAAGAAAATGTTAAGGCTGAACATTCCAATAGATGTTGTGTACATACTTATGCACTATTTAAGGAACCAGATAGCTAGTATTAAATGGAAGGGGGCGCATGGTGTACCTTGTTACGTGGAACACGGGGTTAGACAGGGTGGTGTTCTATCTCCCTTTTTATTTAAACTGTATATAGACAATGTTTTATCTGAAATTACAAGCATGAGCCAAGGGTGCATGATTGGTATGAGCAGAATCAATATTCTAGCTTATGCCGATGATATTGTGCTCTGTGCGAATTCCATTGCAACCATGAATAATTTGTATACCAAATTTTCATCAATGATAAGTGATATAAAACTTAAAATTAACAAAGATAAAACAAAATGCATGCTCTTAGGCTCAAAGATCAAGCAAAATTATATAACTCATTTAACTTTAAACAGCGATGAATTAGAGATTGTATATGAATATGACTATCTGGGACACATAATTAGGCATGACCTTAAAGATGACAAAGATGTAATGAAAAGGCTTAATAAGTTTTATTCAAGTTTTAATTGCATTTTTAGAAATTTTAGTGGTATAGATATTAATACGTTCTTATTCCTTTTTAACTCGTACTGTAAGCCAGACTATGGTCTGCCTCTTTTAAACCATAAGGATACACGAAGATCATGTACATTTCAAGCATTTGAGGGGGCTTACAGTAAAGCTTTAAAACGAATGACTGGAATGCCAGCCTATGCCAGCAACCATGATGTGGCTGCCTCCTGTAACCAGCTATTACTGAGGCACCATGTGGCCCTCACACAGTGCCGCTATTACAAAAGGTTGATGCAATCTAATAGTGCTATCATTAACTTGAACCTACCATACTTAAAAATGGGTTTCTTTTGTAAATATGTTATTAATCATTTCAAGTTACACTACAGAGTGGACATTACCTGTCATGCCATGGATATAATTCGATCACGAATATCTTGGGTGCAGAACCATGAGCACAGACGAAACCAAGTAGTAATCTTAAGGTGAGCCAGTGCTATTTCTTTTATATTTTTTATTGATGCTAGCTTTTTAGATTTTATTTTGACCTCTTTCGTTTTTCTTGGTTCCCAGCTTTTATATTTTATTTGGACCATTTTATTATAATTGTATTTTTTGACCTTTATATTTTTTAAAGCTGCTACCTTTGATATTTTATTGTGATCATTTTACTTTTATTTCATGCTAGATAATGTATTTTATTTGGACCTTTTTATTTTTAATTGATGCTATCTTTCATATTTTATTTGCACCTTCTGTATTGGTTATTGATGCCAGTTTTATATTTCACTTTGGACTTCTTTTTAATTGCACTGATGGTAGTTTTTATTTTTTACTTTTTTTTTTATATTTTATTAATGCTTTTTTTTTCTAATATGTTAATAATGTGTATGCGCACCGTGATGCCCTCAGGTCTTTTAATATGATTTTTTATAGATATATAATTGTACAGTACACCACTTATTATGTGATGTCCATATGTGCAGATTTTTTTGTATATATATATGTATATATGTATATATATATATATATATGTATATATGTATATATGTGTATGTGTGTGTGTGTGCCTCTGCTGCTGTTGATGCCATACTGATGCTGCTACTGCTACTGATTACCATTATGTATCAATAGATATGAAATAAAGCTGATTGATTGATTGATTGATTGATTGACTACTACTACTACTACTACTACTACTACTACTACTACCACTACTACCACTGCTGCTACTGCTACTACTACTGCTACTACCACTGCTGCTGCTACTGCTACTGCTGCTACTACTACTACTGCTGCTACTGCTACTACGACTACTGCTACTACTACTGCTGCTTCTACTACTACTGCTGCTACTACTACTACTGCTGCTACTACTACTACTGCTGCTACTGCTACTACTACTACTACTGCTGCTGCTGCTGCTGCTCCTGCTGCTGCTGCTGCTGCTGCTGCTGCTGCTGCTGCTGCTGCTGCTGCTGCTGCTGCTGCTGCTGCTGCTGCTGCTGCTGCTCCTGCTGCTGCTGCTGCTGCTGCTGCTGCAGCTGCTGCTGCTGCTGCTGCTGCTGCTGCTGCTGCTGCTGCTGCTGCTGCTGCTGCTGCTGCTGCTGCTACTGCTGCTGCTGCTGCTACTGCTGCTACAGCTACTAATGCTACTGCT
>NC_137035.1:3925000-3952500 GCF_032717465.1 Coenobita brevimanus
CTAAAACGATTTTTTTTTTCCCCTGTCAATAATTTTATCCAATTCAAGTATGGAAGAAATTGCTATATGGTGCATCTAGCCGTTACAATTTTAAAAGTATTTAATAAACTTAATAAAAATCGCCTGAAGGTAAAATAAATAAAACGAAGAATGCGTTATTGGGGTCCTAAAAAGGCTGGGAGAGCAACAGCGTCATGAGATTTAAATAATAGCGACATAACGGTCTTTTATCCCCTACTCAGCCTAGCCCCGGGTCCCTACACTCCTGGTGGTGCTATCAGTGTGTAAAAAATAAATAATCTTGAATGCTTTTCTTCCGCTTTATGCTAAAAACCATAGATAGTAAAAATACCTGCTGACATATACTAATCTACAATATTCACAGGTTGGCAGCATTGCTAAACATTTAGCAGGGTATGGAAGTCAAAACTAGCGATATTGTCAGCCCTGTAGATTATTAAGTGCATGATTTAGACCATTTGCGCCATCCCAGGCCATTCAGTGTGGCATATAAGACGCTGTGGGGGTGAGGAAAGTGCTCTTACGAAGCGAGTCATGGCGCGTTAATTTCCTTCAAACTCCTTGACGAACTCTTGCCAAACGTTTCCTCAGCGTATTTGAACTAAGCTTCTATATCTCAGTCCATCAGAGACCCACTGTTCATTAAAATAAATCAGCGTACTACGTGTGAGAGCTAGGGAGTAATCTCAGTTAAATCTACGGCATGGTTTAAATTCTCTATTCATTTGCTCCTTTTAATCCGCCAGATGAACACGGATGTTTACCTAGCGACATTTAAACAGAGCTGCCAACCGTCACCGATTTGTTGCACAGTGATTCAGTTTAAATTTTCTACCTATCTTTAGCGATGCGGCTTAATTTTCAGTGCTTAATAAAGAATATATTTCTCACTTTTATAGATGTAGCACTATGAATGATGCTATCTATCAATAAATTCGTGAAAATAAAAAATATTTTCCTTCACCTAATCCCCATCAGTTGGTACGCGTGAGTTGACCATGTCGCCAGAGAGAGGGGGGTAGAGTTTGTTTCTTCCGTGCAAATTATGGATTTTAAGTGTTACCCAGGTATCATTCAAGAACTACAGTGCCATCTACGTGTGAGTGAAGCTCCAGGAGAATATAATGATGCTGACAATGTGTAGGAAAAGTGTGTACGAGGAGAAACGAGCGTGCAACGTAACAAGTGAAGCCAATGTGACTCGGAGACATTTAATGGCGTTAGTAGCGAGTGTTTTTTTTTTTTTTTTTTTAAAATTATGAACAATACGAGCTACCCATGAATTACACAAGCACTCAAGTGACATCTTCCTGGTTTCAAGAGCCCCAGGAGTTCATAGTGAGAGTAAAAACATGCAGGAAATGTGCAAACTTGGTGAAATGAGCGAAAGCAGACACGACGCGCAGACTGTATGGCGCCGGCGCTGGGTATTGTTTAGCTGTCATGCAAATTATTGACTCTAAGCGTTACCCTTAGATCACATAAGTGATTAACTAATAGGTACCATCCTTCTAAAGCCCCGGGAGTGTATAGTGAGACTGAAAACATGCAGGAAATATGGGAACATGAAGAAATACGAGCACACCGCAGAAGCAAGCTACATTCTGGCGACATGGCGCGAAGTGAAACAGAAAAGATTTGCGGAAATATAAGTGTTTTGTTACTTGGTGTCGAATTTGGATATGATCTCTCCACTTTGGATGAGACTTGAATCCGGACATGTTCGAATCTTCATGTTTAAGGTATGTGAGAAAGAGAAGTATTGGTTAGGGTATCGTTTGTTCAGAGGAGATTTATTTTTTGATGGTTTTTGGTTGCATTCATCCTTTTGCATCAGATTTTGCATTTTTCCCTTATATTACTGTAATTAATAATGAGATAGAGTATTGTACATTAAGATAACAAGTTTCGATATCTTAGTATACATTTGTCTCTGTAATTTCAGGCGATAATCTTCAGTGAATATCATGTAATCTTTCGTGTTAGAATATCAGCAATATAAATAGCTTTGAAATATCGTGTGTCAGTCTTTATTTAAGTTTGAAGGAAGGAGACGTACTAAAAGACTTTGTTTATGTTTCAACCCGTTCAGTCCAAGGAATCGTTTTTAGTTTATTTTTGCTGCTAAACTGAACTATTTTATTCAATTTAAGACGGATATGTATTAGTGAATGATTTATCTAAGGCCATAACGAACACTTTAAGTTTGATTAATGTCTATTAAAGTAAATAAAAGTATCTGAATGTAGAGAGATTAAAGTAAGAACCAGATATATACATCATCAAAGGGAAGGAGATAAACACGAGAGAGAGAGAGAGAGAGAGAGAGAGAGAGAGAGAAACATTTTAACCATTGTAGCTGCTAGGGATCGAACAGAAGCCCTCCTGTTTCCAGCCATTCACTACATAGAAAGTGTGGGGTAACTTTGTCCATTCCTCGTGATTTACCTTAGCCTCGTTTTACCCGCCGTTGTTTTACCTGCCGTTGCTTTACCTGCCGTTGTTTTACCTGCCGTTGCTTTACCTGCCGTTGTTTTACCTGCCGTTGTTTTACCTGCCGTTGCTTTACCTGCCGTTGTTTTACCTGCCGTTGTTTTACCTGGCATTGCTTTACCTTCCGTTGCTTTACCTGCCATTGTTTTACCTGGCATTGCATTACCTGCCGTTGCTTTACCTGCCTTTGTTTTACCTGTCGTTGCTTTACCTGCCATTGCTTTACCTGCCATTGTTTTACCTGTCGTTGCTTTACCTGCCGTTGCTTTACCTGCCATTGTTTTACCTGTCGTTGTTTTACCTGCCGTTGCTTTACCTGCCATTGCTTTACGTGCCTGCGATGGTCGGCTTGGCTTGAGATCTGGAAAGCAGGTTGAGAATTGACGGGATGCAAGGAAGTCATTTGGAGAGGCGTTAATGTGGAAGCAAATTGATTTCCCCCAACTTCAACCTATATGCAGCAGCTCATGTCCAACTTTTACAGATTTTTTTTAATGAACAAACGACACCCGTAATCTGGTGTATGGATTTTTTGTTTAATTTGTTTTTCCATCCACTGTTCATCTGTAAAAAAAATAAAATAAATTAAAAAAAAATAAAAGGCTTGTCTAGAAAGCCATTTTGTGAGGAGACGTGTATGTGGAAGTCAATGATAAGTTCTATACATTCAGTAGGCTCTATATCTACTACATGGCGTCACCCTAGTTCTTTCACCTTAACTTGGTCTAAATTTTTGTCCGTTTGCAGCTTATTTCACACAGTGGCAGCAAAAGACAGTACTACAGCTCTGCATCCTCTCCATATTACTACTTCATGATTGGTGCCTATTTTAGAGTTAATTTTCTGTTACAACTCAGAATTCTGGTTTGAGAAAGAGGACAATTTTACACCAGGTTTAAGTGAAAAGAGTAGTTTCGCAGCTTCTTTAAATTTCACTGTGGCGAAGAACTCTATCGTCAGACCATGGACATAGCATGTTTTTATTTATTTATTTATTTATAGATATTAAACTAAAAGGTAAATTTTCATGTCAGTAGCGTGAAGACAGGCCAGAAATCTCGCTCATTAGGCAGGTGTTATTAAAGAGGTAAATCATATATGGTAAAAAAAAGAAAAGTTCTTCCAAAATGAATAGATAAGGCACCGTATATTTACCTTGGGACTCTAATAAAGGCAAATGACTGACTCAGAACGGATATAATGTTAAATAATGATGTATGATATTTACTGGCATTCAATAACTAGGCAAATTGAAATTCTGTAGCACGACTATTATACAGTACCGTAGTTAATTTTGTTGTTCCAGATAGACGATTATATTTTGCTTAGAAGGGACATTGTGTTATGAAAATATTAGAATTACTTTCCACTAACCACTTAAGATATCAGTTAGAGAGAGAGAGAGAGAGAGAGAGAGAGAGAGAGACCTCTTACACACCACACACTGAATTGCACAAGTGTTTTGGAATCACGTTACATACAGGGTTCACAATTTCATTAAAGCAAATCAAGGCCTTGTAAACACACACACACACACACACACACACACACACACATTCTGACGGAGCTCTGAACACCTCTTTACTTAATTAGCACGTACTTCAGTACGGACGTAATTTGCCTTTGTGTATGATAGTTTTTTTTAAATGAAATTTTAACCATCGCCCTTCAGCTTAGTTAATTATATGTCTTCAACACGTGCGGCAGCTGCAATAAAAGGGAATGTGTTTATTATCTCTCTCTCTCTCTCTCTCTCTCTCTCTCTCTCTCTCTCTCTCTCTCTCTCTCGTGTGTGTGTGTATGAAAGAGTGTTTCCATTCATCCTTCCAATAAATAGCTATATATTTATGTGGACCAAGTTAAGACGAAAAGCCTTTAGCCTAATATATAAACTAGATACACCAGCATGTTTATTCCTCATTGCTCCACAGCTTTTACACCATATATAAATGTAAATATACCAGCATGCATATTCTTCATTCCCCCACCTCTTTTACACCAGTCATACCATGCGTCACACTTCATATTACTGCTCTCCTGAAGCTGGAGTTTGCGCCAGAGGTAAAAAAAAAATGCGTCTGGTGTGTCTTTGAAGTCTGCCTTTGCCACCATAATTAATGTTGTAAGCCAGAAATACCCAGACGACCGCGGAATACTAATTAAAGGAAGGCGAAAAAGGGTAGGGCTGGATCAAACCTGGCTCTCTTGTTGTAATATAAGGAAGAAGGAACCAAAGGCCAGAAGCGCGCAATATTATTTTTCATATGTCTGTCTGTCGGCTTTTCTGATGCCATGTCTGATTCATTTACTTCTCTCTCTCTCTCTCTCTCTCTCTCTCTCTCTCTGCCATACTTCTTCCAACAACCTGTCACCGTATACTGTATATATTTTTAACGCAGCCATAATGGAACATGAAACCTCGAACACACGTTTTGAAAAATAATTTGCAAGTAGAGTGTACAGTATTTTTATTTCCAGGCCAAACATAGCCACTCCACTTTTGGAATTCAGTTCGCTTTCCAGGATAGACTAGGCAATTATGTCGGTGTTGCAGATTAATAAAAATAGATTAAATAAAACTCAGATAAAGCTTTTCAATGCTCCAAAGACAAATTAGACGGTAGCTTGTTTACTTTTTGCACTTCTGGTAAATGTTCCAGTTCTTGCATCTTCCAGACAACTGTATTCAAGTTAGAAGGGGCCTGAGTTTGCCTTTATCTTTATTATACGCAGGCCATTTCGTTGAGTACCATACCGTATAATGTTCATGTGAAATATTGTGTAGGTAAAAAGCCACATGTTTTTGTAATTAACTCAGTGCCTCTGGGTCTGTGGAGTTAATGCATGTGAATATTTTGATGGTGGTGGTGGTGGTGGTGTTGATGATGGTTATTATTATTATTATTATTATTATTATTATTACTACTACTACTACTACTACTATCCTGGTCTTAGTGATTATCTCTCCCTTTGCTAGTCCTTCTCTTCAGCTCGCTCGTTCTCTTCTCCCTTCCTCCAATATCCCTACCAAGCCTTTCTCCCTTCTTTATTGTTATTCTCTGCTCTTCACATTAGTCTTCCTGAATTTTTATCTCCCTGATAGCCAGTCCCTCCCTCTTTATCAGCTTTCTCATTTCCTCTTCCCCCCTCGCCCCCTCGATTCATTTCCTCTCCGTCCCTTCATATATTTCCCCACCTCCACGTCCCTCCCCCTTCTTCATCTCTCCCCATTTCCTCCCTCCCCATTTCCTCTATGTTTTCCATTCTCCTGTATTTTCCCGTTATCTTCATTTTCGACTTAGGGTTGTGAAATGGCATGATGATGAGGAGGAGGAGGAGGAGGATATTGATGATGATGATAACAGATAGATAAGCAGATAGAGACAGTTTTGCTTTTCGTATCGTCTTCCTCAAAATTCTCCACTTATTTCTGTACCTCCTCTTCCCATCTTCCTTCCTCACTTCTTCTTCACATTTTTCTTCCTCCTTCTCTTCTTCCTTCCCCCCTATCTTCGTACCCTATTACCCCATTCACTTCTTTTCACCTTTCTTCTTCTTCCTAGAGCTTCTTCCTTCTCGTCACATCTTCGTTTTGTGTCCTCCTCCTTCTCTTCCTCCTCCTCCTCCTCATCATCATCATCATCATCCTTTCCTACTTCTTCATTTTCTTCTTCCCTCGTTTCATCTTCCTCCCCCCCTTCCTCCTCCTTCCATTTTACCCCACATTTCCCTGCTCTTCTTATCATTTTCTTCCTCTTTTTCTGCCTCCTCTTGCTTCAGTCTTCTTCCGCTTCAGCTCCTCCCTCCTCATCTCCCCCATCTCACCCTCATGTCTTCCCCGAGGTCATGTCTGTTTTGGTGATTGATTAACTGATTTTGCAAGCGTATGAGAAGGGAGGACGAGGAAGGAGGATATAAACAGGGAAGACACTAAACAAGACAATATAAACAAGGAAGACATTGTAATATCTTAACCCCTTGACTGCGGTGGCGTCTGTCTTCATTTTACTCTTTTCTTCTTTATTCCTCATCCTCTGTTTCTCTTACTCTCCTCCCTCATCTTTCTCTTCCAGTTTTCCTTCCCTGCAGCCCTGTTTGCCTCTTCCTTCTTCCTCTTCTTCAGCCTTTCTTCCCCCTCTCATCCTCTCGCCTTGCCTGGAGTCTTGTTGATGTGGGGTCCTTTGATGATTGATGAACTGATTTTGCAAGATAATGAGGAGGGAGGACGAGGAAGGAGGATGTAAACAGGGAGGACAATGTAAACAAGATAATGTAAACAGGGGGGACACTATAAACAAGAGAATGTAAACACTACAAGACCTTAACTACGAAGACATCCCTCTTTATTTTCTCTTTCTCCTCCTCCTCGATTCCGCCTCCTCTTCCCCTTGTCCTCCTCTTTCTGTCTTCGTTTCGTACCGCACTTCCCCATTTGCTTCTTCACCCCTCTCCTCTTCCTCCTGTCTTCTCTCCCACATTTCCTCCTCCTCCTCCTCCTCCTTCAATTATGTTCGCTCTGTCACTTCTCCACTAGGCTACTCCATCCTCACTTTCCTTCTCCTCCTCTTGCTATCTTCGATTCCTACCAGTACATTCCCACTGCATCCTTCTCCCCCTCCTCCTCCTTCCTCCTCTCCTCTTATTCTTCCTCCCCCTCCTCCTCCTTCCTCCTATTCCTCCTCCTCCTCCCCCTCCCCCTCCTGCCTCCTATTCCCCCTCCTCGCCCTTCCTCCTATTCCTCCCACTCCCCCTCCTCCTCCTTCCTCCTATTCCTCCAACTCCCCCTCCTCCTCCTTCCCCCTATTCCTCCTCCTCCCCATCACATCCATCTTGCATTCACTGGCCGCGTGTTGTTGTGGGGATCCTTTGATGACAGATAAACTGATTTGGCAAGAGCAGGGAGGACGAGGAAGGAGGATGTAAACAGGGAAGAAACTAAACGCGAAAACTTAACAAGACACTGACATCATAACCCCGTCTTTCCAATTTTTTTTTTTCGTTATTGCTATCGCCTCTCTCTCTCTCTCTCTCTCTCTCTCTCTCTCTCTCTCTCTCTCTCTCTCTCCCATGGACGCGACCCACTTCAATTATGTAGGCTTTACGTTTCCAACATATTTCCCTCTCCCGCCTGACTCCATATTTATAAACCTGATGTCACATTTATAATCTCTCTTGGGCCCGTATTCTCGTCGGTTAAGGAAGCTCCCTAACACCTATTCCTTAGCGATTTATTTATTTTTGTTTATTTTTGTGATACGGTTGGTTGATATCCTTTTCTACGTTACGTATGAAGAGTGTGGTCATATTGAAATTATTAATCATATAACACAAAAGAGGACAGTGAGGTGTATTAAGCAAAATAAATCGCTGAGGAAAAGGTGTTAGGGAGCTTCCATAACCGACGAGAATACAGGCCATAGACAACCTCCTCAATCCGATGACTTATATTTGGGGGATATTTTTCCGTTTTGGGGCGATTTTTATTTCATCCTAGGAGAGCGTCGTAGTGAAGGGGCTGATGAAGGCTGTATTTAAGCCCTTACTGCTAGAAAAGTCTCTCCTAAGCTCTTTTTTTTTTATTATTATAGGAAGAAGAACCAAAGGCCAGAAGCCCGCAGATTGTTCGAAGAAAAAAAATAAGAACAAGATAATAGAGCGCCAAATTAAACATCATTAAAGTCATGGGGAGATAAATAAATGATAACTAATAATAAACTAGAAAATACGTCCTCGGATTGAAGGGGTGAAGGTGTGTATAAGTATGCCTGGTTATTCATAATTTTGTCTTCAGTTATACAGCAGTCATACACGTTGAAACCGAGGCAGATATTAAAAAAGTTCGGAGTTCTATAAAGGTCTTGAACTGTGTGTGTGTGTGTGTGTGTGTGTGTGTGTGTGTGTGTGTGTGTCATTCATATCACCAGCTGCGAAACACATGGAAGCCAAGCTAAAATATCCACGGTCAGTTCAATAAATAATCTTGATCTTAAGAAGCGAATAAGTTTGTCTACTTTAAACATTATTTTCACTAATTTACCAGCTCCAAAATTTTTACTTTCATACCAGAATAAATATTAAAGTTTCGCCAGCAATATACACACAGTCTCTGGTGTGTGAGATGAGTTGTGTATATACGGTAATTCTTCTTATTGGATACCTATTTTTTTTTTAATAGACCGGGTAAATTGTCTCCATTTATACACCTACTGATTATCGGTATTTGTATATATAATTCTTGTACACCTGGTAAACGGTTCACAACTAAAATTTATTGAATAATTGAAATGAGAAGGTAAATGAACTGAGTACATTACATGAATATAAATCTGTAAACAAAAATATATTTCTATTGATTGATAACGGGGATGGTAACTCGTAACTGGAAATCGTTTAAGATCCTTGATAAATGCGGACCCAGATGTTTCGTTCCAATCACGGCCAAATTCGTGCGTAATTAATTCGGACGTAAAAGTGGTGAATGGCGCCGTTAATTCCTTGTTGGACAGCATATCACCTGCGTCCCTGCGGTGCACGGGGGTTGCATGCAATGACGCAGTGTTGCAATATAGGTTAGTATCGGTTATTCTTTTTGAGTGGTGATTTTTTGTCATAGTTGTCGAAATATTTGGCGTTCTCGTGCAGTGTTGTGGTGTTTGTGTGTGATTTTTTCTCCATTTGTGAGATATTTGTTGCGTTGGTTTTATTCCCTTTTGTTTTACTTGTTGATGTTGCGTCTAGTGTTTGTCTTGTAAAATATATGTGACGTTTGTATTTTTTCTGTATTTGTGTGGTATTTTTGTTGTATTTGAGTTGTATTCCTCAGTTACGATGTGCCGTTTGTGGTTTCAGTCATCTTTCTCGTGTGATTGAGTGTAACCTGGATTCCTATGGTGCACGGGGGTTGCATGCTGTGACGGAGTGTGGCTGCAATATGTTTTTTTAATGCACAAAAGAAGGAACCAAAGGCCAGAAGCCCACAAAGTGTTCTCTCCAAGAAAAAACAAAAATAAAATAGGCTAACAGAGAGCCAAGTTTGATAGTTATAGCGTATATGTTGCGTTTAACAATGTCTCTAAGAACATGTTTAGTTACTCTTCTCTCTGAATACGTAGGATTAAGGGATTTTAAGTACTTACAATCCCTTAATCCGACAGCACGTTTTATGACAAGTTAAATTACTCCCATGACCCCTTTCCACCCTCACCACAAATCCAGCTTACCTTACTCATGTCTTTGTCGCTCCTGTTTCCTTCTTACACTTTCATTTTTGGAAGATGGTTTGAAATACGTCTTCATTGCACTCAAAACCGCTAATCCTACAGCACCCATTTTGGCAGGGTATACTTTCCCACCTCAAACCCTACCAACCACCAACTGACCAATCCATCTCACCCATTTCTTTGCTTACCACGCCCTTTTCTTTATTATCCCACCCATTTCGTTGCTTATCACGCCCTGTTCTTTATTATCCCACCCTTTTCTTTTATTATTGCACCTACTCTATTATCTTACTTCCCTCTCCCCACCATTTTGACGGATTTATGGCTAGACGCAGGTCACACGGTCGACGAATGCGGTTGCTTATTTTATTTCGATTACCAGCAGACGATGGTAGGAAGGACAGCTGACACTGAAGAGAGATTACCGATTTCGTTCGATGACACATTTTCTACTTTATTTTCGTATTTTAACTTTGCAGAGACTTCGAACTGGCATGGTTAGATACAGCCTTCGTTGACCAGTACGACAGGCCTCTCCACCGCTGAATAAAATCGTCTGGTAGCAGCGAGAATAAATTAAGAGTACGTCATCGGACTGAAGGGTTTAAATGAAGGCTTTAATCGAACTGCTTCACATCTTAACGTCTCCCTTGAAGTGTATGAAGAGTAAACTTAGAAAAATGTCTTCGTGAATTCTAGGCTATGTAGCATCATGTCCCAGTGAATAGCAATATTGAATAGAAATAGAGCCACACGCATGAATGAAGTTAAAGGGCATGCCGGAGTAAAAATATGCAAACACGAATGAATGAGATTTAATACAGCGATATAAATTATGCATGTCTTATAAATGGTCGCTCTAATTTTCCAGTCCTCATTAATTTAACCGTAATTAAAATCTATAGCCTATTTAGTTAAGATATATGAGAAACTGTATCATAGACAAGTTCTGTTATAAATATTTGGGTATAGTGTTATCTTCGTAAACCCTTCAACAAGAGGACGTGTTTTCACTATTGTTACTATTTCTAGACAGTGACATTAAACACTAGATAGCGTTTGAACCAGAAATGTTAGATATAGTCTGTTAACCCCTTCAGTACGAGAGATCCCCCTATACTGGATAGAATTATGGTAAAGATAGCAAGAATAAAGCAGTAGAACAGACCGCTTGGTTCGAGGGTAAAAGTTAGTGCTATCCACGCGAGACGGCAACTCCTCTTACCCGGGACGGCCATCATGAATTTTAGTGTTGCCAGACAATGTAAACAAGCATCCTACTTTTTATAGTAAGTCAGATTTGTCAATTATTCCATGACGTGCATGAAGGGTAAGATAAGCCTAGAATCCCCTTCAAGCACCGTTAATGTAAAATAATTGTGAAGTTGGGAATAAAAATGCATTAATTAAGTCTCTGGAAGTGTCTGGTATGTTGATGCCCACTGCCTCCGACGGCCCGGTGATGCCAACTTCTCGATCACTTTTTTTCCTCGACGCTTTTGGTGGGCTTGTCGTAGACGGAAAGGCGTCGCTGAGTGGCGACCTAGTGTCTGAAAGTCCTTTTGCTGAGATTACTATTAACAGAATGCAGCGTCAGACTGTGGTTGGCTAAATAGATATTGTACAGTAGGTAGATAGATAGCAATAGATTGAGGGATTACGAGATGGATAATTAGGAAGATGGATTAGTGGCTAAGCAGATAGACACATGTAGATAGATAAACAGACAGATAGATTGATGGGTTGGTAAGATAGATATACTAATGAATGGCTGGACAGGAAAAATCAACAGTTAGACAGATTTGTTGACAGATAGGCTATATCGAGAAATGGAGGAATTTAAACAAGGACCACAGCTTACGATATTGTACTTTTATTATCAAAACACAATATATGAATATGAGGTATATGTACACAGCTGACAGGAAAAAATCTCATATACATTAATGGAAAACACGCCTGGTCAACACAGAAAAAAAAAAAAAAAAAAAAGGCGACGATTTTTAACATCTTCAGCGCCGAGGATTTTTTTTTATTCTTGCAGCAACCAGACGATTTTACTCTGCTCAGGAGGGATTTCTGGGGTTGAAGGGGGGTTGATTAAGGGTAGGCGTATTGTCTAACCCCTTTCCAGTTCAGAGTCTGTCCTGAACTGAGTAAAATCGTCTGGAGAAAGCAAAAGTGAAATGCATGTCCTCGTAGGGAAAATGTTATATAATGTAGTAGATGTTATGTCTCAAAGTAGTAGTAGTAGTAGTAGTAGTAGCAGTAACAGTAGCAGCAGCAGTAGCAGTAGGAGTAATAATAATAATAATAATAATAATAATAATATTTTCAGATACTTTTACATGTTCCAATTTTCATATAAGTACTACCTTACTATTACAGTAGCCACATTCAAAAATCAAAATATACATGTGTTTCTAAATGTGTTGTTTCCATATCATATATTTTCAAATCGCTCAAAGAATTTATAGGTTTCATATTTTAATGTTCGCTATTTCCAAATTTCGCGTTGTAAAATTATTTTTTTTCTTTTTTATGTACCATATATTTACGAAATTATTAAGTTCTGCTGATTATTGTTTAGTAGTAGTAGTAGTAGCCTATAGTAATAGTTGTTGTAGTAGTAGTAGTAGTAGGGTAATAATACGAATAATAGTAATAACAATAATAATAATAACAATAATAATAATAATAATAATAATATAAACAAAAAATGAATCAGTAAATAAAATCTTCCTGTTTCTTAACGTGTCATTATTGTCACCGTTGCCTGTACTGCAAATAGAAAACTATGTATTTGTATATTGGGAAGCAGTTTGTATATATGTGAAGGGAGCGAGAGAGCTCTATGTATATTTTTTTCTTTTCTCACGAGGTTAATGCACTTTTTTTTTTTTTTTTTTTTTTTTTTGATACCCTTGAGGAACCTTCATCCCTTTTTCTGTGTGGCCTAGGAGACTTCCTATCACCTCCTCCTTAGCGCTCTTTTGTAACCTATTTAATCTATATCGTTTCCATATCGACATAATATGCATCAGTATCGTGTATGGGGATATCGAGATGTTGAGTAAATCGCTATGGGATGGGTGTTACGAAGCCTCCAAAGCCACAGAGAATGCGATCTTTAATCCCTTCAGCCCGAGGACGTCTTCTTTACTGTATTCTTGCTGTCACCATGAAAATTTACTCAGAAATTTGTAATAGCGAAGGAGTAATAGTGTTTTAAATGTGTCCAGGCGTCGTAAAATTAACTTTATTTATTTATTTATTTATTTATTTATTTGGGAAGGGAAGGGGGACTAATAATTTTGCAGGCTCTGTACCATGGATTGTTTCTTGAAGGATGTTAATTACTGAAAGTCTCTCCTGAGCGAAATACAATCTTATGAAGACAGCAGCAATAATAATAAAAATAAAAATAAATAATAATAATAATAATAATAATAATGCCTCCCCTGAGCTGAATAAAATCGTGTGAAGACAGCAATAATAATAATAATAGTAGTAATAATAATAATAATAATAACAACAACAACAACAACAGTAACAATAATAATAAATAAAAAAAGACGTCATCGTAGTGAATGGTCCTGTATCGACATCAAAAAATTATCCCCATGGAAGGCATAAGAGATGAGTGATATTTATTAACCAGAAATAGTTATACATATGCTGCCAAGGTGTAAGAACCACCCTGGCGTTTATATATACACACCAAAAAGCTTTAATAATTCACCGTGACCTCTTGACTGAGTTTGCTTGAGTTAATTTGTTCCGTAAATCCTGCTTAATTGAGTCTTGGGATTATTTTCCTTTAATAAACGGGACTTATATTTTCCATCAGTCATTAATCCGCAAGCATCAGTAGATTTTAAAAGCTTTCGACGACTGCAGGCCCATAGTAAAAAATTATTCGTGCGTTCTCATATGTTTTCAGAAAAATTTGGCATCGCGTATGGATGATGCAAATTATAACGTTATCTCATTTGCATTTTTATGAGGTCCATTTATGAGATACAACAACGCCCCATAATAGAGCAAGGCATAAACGAGCTGCCCGTGTTGACTGACCATCATTTTGAATTAACGAGTGAAATGCAGTTCTTTACTATTGCTTTATTTCTCGCTGGCAATTTCACGTGTTGATGGTAATGAAGTGAAATGTTGGGCCAGTTATAAGGAAAGACACTGTTAATGTATGTAAAATATGGCTAAAATAGGCAGGTGTAATATATATAAGAATCACAAGTTTGGCGGACATGAATATGTTTTATGCATTATATACACCATTAGCATAGAGCTGATATACTGCACAATAAGTTGGTTTACTTCTTTTGGCATTTTGCGGTAATATAAAGTTAATGATATAATAGGATGGCCAACGATTGATATAATAGCGTACTTTAAATGGATTGATATACTTTTGAGAGAGATATATAAGTACTGGTTCACTTTTATCATTGTTACAAAATATACGTAATTATACTTCGAATGTTTCTTTTCAGACTGTAATGGGCGATGCACTCTTTTTGTTGCATCTGACTGCTGTGGGTTTTATCATTCTGTCTGTATGAAAGCATTACTCGTCTGATTTTCTAGGGTCTTCTCTCTTCATTTGGCTGCCTTTTTAAATCATCGGTCATTTCATGTGTCTGCAGAACCACTTACACATCGTCTTTGTGCACCTTGTATAATTAGGAAGTCTTTTTCATATTTCTCGATAAAACACTGGTATATATATGCGAGGCATTGAGAGTATCTCCTTAGGAGGCGTATCATTTCTGTAAAGATGGAAAATTGAGTATTGTTCTTCGCATAATTTCAGATCTCAAATTAAGCTCTCGTAATTGTGTGGGTTCCACTCTGATCTCTTTTCTGTTCATGTTCTTGGTGGCCATTTACAAAGGAAGACCAAACTCCTTGCAGTTACAGGAACTTAAAAAGGTTTCCTGTGCTTCCATGGTCAGTGTCTAGCGCAAACGTTACATCTGTGATCCTCTAGTGAGCCATGGTTCCTTATTATTGTTGTCTGGTCATTGAAACTCGTGTCCAGATCGTGACTCGGTACACCCCCATAGTCGCTGCAGTGAGGGCCTTGTAGTTCTCCAGGTTATCAGGTATAAGTGTCTTGGGTGATGAACATGTCTCTTGAGTCACTACCTAGATGACACTTGAGTCTCGTGGATAGAAAGTCTGAGTCGCCACCCAAGAACAGTGAGTCTTTGTTTGATAGCTGTAGTGGGAGTCTCTGAACCGCGAATCCAGAGACTGATAAATCTCCTGGGGTGATAGACATACATCCGAGTCACTATCCAAGGACATTTTGAGCCTCCTGGGTATGTCTCCGAGTCTGCCTCCCGGGGACAGATGAGTCTCCTGAACAATGGGATAGTGGAGGACAACTACCACTTTATATTGTGTCTCCTAGCCTCTACCCCGAAGATAATTGAGTCTCTTGGATGATAGGCATGGTCTCCACATCCGCAGTGAAGGGTAGGAGGTCTGGTGATTCAGGGGAGGGGTCTAGCAGTCGCCTCATCCCACCCTCATTACGTCCACTGCTTGGAGGTCTGTGGTGGGAGACAGAGTTAGTGGGGCTCGATCTAGTGTCTCGTCAGTTTTCCCATCTGTGGGTAATAGGAGTTTTGCGTGTCCACACCAAATGCGGGCGGGTGCGGTCAGGAGCTTAGCATCACCATAACCCATACTAATAGCCACACTGGATGTGAGCGGGTGCTTTTGATTTCTTTCTTTCGGTTACAATGATACAGAACGTACGCCCGCATCAGCATGCATTTGTTGTGGACGCGCCCTTGATGTTGGGTCCTGTCATATCCTTTACACACACACACACACACACACACACACACACACACACACACTTTCATCACTGCATTGAGATACCTACAGTACTCCAGATCTCCCAGTAACTCATGCCTCTTTCCATTCACGAACGAAATATATATGAATCACGCCCTCTTATCAACACCATAGCACTGTTAACTGCATTTATTTTTAGAAGTTTCTCCCACCAGCAGTGAGCCTATAAAGCTTTGAATCACTTGCCATTCATTCCCAGTTTCATACCTGTTAATGTACGCTTTGTTTTGACCACTCATAATCGTGCTCGTATATTCATAAAATGCATACATACATGCTTACGTATACAGATATAGATTGATTCTGATAGAAGTAGATGAAATTATATGGATGTAGATATAGATATATTAATAGATAACTAGATAGATATGGTTAGGTATAAGTAGGTAGGTAGACATATTGATAGATAGGTTCAGTCGATGTTTATAGTTACAGCAGGGTTATAATAGTGCACTGTACATGGAGATAAAAGTGTGAATACTTGTCTAAGTTACTGAACTGAATTGGTAATTAGTTGAATAAGCTCTAAGCACTGTTTAGAACTGCCATTAAACGCAGTTTGGAGATAAAACTACTGTCAGTGAGCCAGTATTAGTTGCTGATGTACCGGTATAGGCCTGTTTGTAATCAGTTAAGTAAGAAACCCTGAGAGATTCACCTTTTAGCGGGACAAGAGCAGTCCTCCAGAATGTTGGGTCGTGTGGAGGGTGCGTGGGTGTGTTTCTGACGTGGGGGTGGCGTGGAAGGGTCAGCACAGCAGGGGGGGCGGCGAAGGAGTGGGTACAAGCCGCCCTTTGACCGTCAGGACCCCGTCAGGAGAGGGCGGTACAGGTTGTCTAGAGGGATAACTGACCCCTCGCCACTCACACTCCCATTTTTATCTGGGGTTTCATAGAGGCGGTGTCGGTAGCGTCGCGAGAGAACCGATGCTAGACAGGCTACCATAGTGACTACCAGCACCACGCCTACCATACCGGCCGCTACCATGTTTGAGGTGCTGGAGATCCCCTGAGTGATGTAGTCTAAGGAGAGGGTGGTGGCCTGGCAGCATGATATCTCCAGCCAGTAGCCCGCATTGTCTTCGTGGCCCAGACAGAAGCGGTATCGTGTGGCTGGTGTTAATCGTGCTACGGTGTATGTTCTTCGCGTTGGGCTGGTGCTTGTGGAACGCTGCTCACCCAGGCTGCCATTCTCCCACATCTCACTGTACACGATTTTGTAGGAGGGAAAGGCACGCCGCTCCGTCCCATTCCATACCAGCGTGATGTAGGTAGAAGCGACACGTACAGGGAACAGATGAATATCGATGCCAGTGACATTGAGGATGATGGTTGCGGCTGTAGTGGCAACATAGTTCTCCGCCACACAGGTATACCGGCCTTGATCAGCAGCTAACAAGTGATAATATACTAGTGTCCCAGGTGGAAAGAACCTTCGACGCACTTCATTCAAGGAGGAGTTGACTTTGGATCCATCAGGGAGGACCCAGTGGAGGCGAGGGCGTGGCGACCCCAGTGCCCGGCACTCCATGACCTTGTACTCCCCCAGCTTGCCCACCACCACCCCAGCCTGGGTCAGGTTCACCAGAGTGGGAGCGCATGTCTTGGGTAGGCGGGGCAAAGGCAGGTCCCGCAGCAGCTTGTGTGCTCTGTCGGGTGGTGCGGCACACACTAGGTGGCTGGGCTGATCCAACACCACACTGCTGTTGTCACTGCGGCCCACCAGCTGCCGCAACCACCGTGCATTGCAGTCACACAGCAGTGGGTTGTCGTGTAGAGCTAGAGTAGCACCCGAGGGAAGGTGGTGAGCCATCTCTGGTTGCAGACCGGCTAGGTGGTTGTGGTGGAGCTGCAAGTCACGTAGGCTACCCACTTGCATGAAAGCCAGAGGATCCACGTAGGCCAGGCGTGGATTGTGATGCAGCATGATAGATGTGACATTAGCCAGATTGTAGAAGGCCTTGGCGTCCAGGATACGTAGCTCTGGCATGTGACTAAGACTGATTGTTGTTGCCGATAAATGTGAGAAGTCTAGTGGTTTGACCTTTGCCAGAGGATTGTGGTCAAGGGTCAGTGTGGTCAGTGCTGGTAAACTCTGCAGTGCTGCTGTTGGTACTGCAGCTAATAGGTTGTCCTCCAGAGTCAGAGTTTCCAGCTGTGTCAACCCAGAGAAGGCACGGGGGTCCACACTGGAGATACGGTTGCCGGCTAGGTGCAGGTACCGCAGGGAGGAGAGAGGGCGGAACACTGCTGCCGGCACATTGTGGATCCGATTGTGGTCGAGGTTGAGGGACACGAGGCGAGCGAGGCCAGTGAACCACTCCTGGTACAAGGACCCCAGGTAATTTTGTTGTAAGTCCAGGTCCTCCAGAGATACAAGGTCTGCTAGGGCCTCGTCTTCTATGTAATTTATTTTGTTGTCAGCCAGCACGAGGTGAACCAGTGCTCTCGGCCCCATTAGGTTGTCGTGGAAGATGGTTGATATGGCGTTCTTGCCCACATCCAACGCTTCCAGTTGTGTTAGATTCCTGAACATGCTTCCTCGCCCGATAGATTTGATCCTGTTGCCAGAGAGATCGAGTTCCCGCAGCTGTGTGAGAGGAGCCACCACGCTGTCCAACACATGCGATATGGAATTGCCTTTCACACTGAGCGCCTCCACTCCAGCTGGCACGAACTCTGGGAAGTTCTTCAGTCCGGCCAAGGAACAGTCAAATGTTGTGAGGTTTTCTTGTAGAAGAGGCGATGTGAAGAGGCCACATGAACACTCAGGCAGGCAGGGTGTTTCAGTAGGAGGGATGGAGTCCATGGCCCCTCTAACACCACCTATAACCACACACATCGCCATTGTTTGCAGCCACACACCCACTAACCCTACTCTTCCTAGTACACCCGGTAACCCCACTCTTCCTGACACAGCCATTAACCCCATTTTTCCTCTTTTTTGGGGGGGCATCGTCTGTACACCCCTTGGAAGCACTTCTCTTGTCCACCCACTCAATTGTATCTGGCATGAATTCACAGTATCTGACCACTCTTTTCTTGACCAGTCAGCCATCCTCGTGCGGGATTTTTCTAATCTTGTTCGTCGCCACTTTACCGACTTTGCACTTTTCGCCCCCAGACCCACCAGGCGCGGACGTATAACTTTTACATCCCCTGGGACCGATTCCTCGCCCCCACACCACCTTTTCACATCTTTTGACTTCATATTTGCCTTTCCACGCTCGGTGCATCAACGTCACACCTTTCCACACCTGTTTCCACTATAATTCACAGGTCACACCGCCATGAAGTTCTTGTCTTCCAGTTACGTCCCTAAGGATAAGAGGTCAAGAATTATACAAAATGTCTTAGTTGATTTGCCACTTCTTTCATCTCTCGCAGTTCTCATCTCGTCCCATTTTACATATTGACGTAGCTGGATAACTTTAATATCTTTTCGTGATTATAAAGTTGCCATGCATTTCAACAGTCGTTCTTTGTCGCTCAGTATTAAGTTTACGTTGTGTCCATCCATTATCAAGTATTTCGTTATTCTATCGTGTCTGTCAGAACTTTATATTTTTAGTAATCATTTCACGTCAGTTTTCACGTGTAATCAGTCAGGTTATTTTGCTCGTTTCACAACCACTTTTATTCGTCGTTCATCTTTTTTACCTGCTCTTTGATTCTTTTCTCGAAGTCTCTCGCCTGCTTTCTCATCTCGTACGTCCCTCCCTTAAGTATTTCTTGCTCGACACGTTTCCTCCTTCTCTTTTTCTCTTAAGCTTTCCTTCTCTTCTTCACGATGTTCTCCTCCATCCATCTCTCCTTCACATTTCTCTCTTTTTCCTTTCGTCCTTTGGGTCCACGTTCGTCAGCGCGGTCGTCTCTCTTCTTTTCTCTCTTTTCTCTTGTTTTCTCTCCTCTTTTCTCTCTTCTCCTCCTTTCTCTCTTCTCTCTTCTTTTCTCTCTCCTCTCTTCTTTTCTCTCTTCTCTCTTCTTTTCTCTTCTCTCTTCTTTCCCCCTCTCCTGCCTCCGACTGCCTCTGAAAAAGAATACATTATCAACTTCTGGCTTTGATGAAATGTCTTCAGGCAAAAGCATAACTAGCGAGTAAGAAATGAAAGTCAAGACATAATTTTTAAGAGTTTTTTTTTCCACAAGTCATAAACTCTTAGTAACTTGAAGCTGAGTATATTTCGGTATTATTCGATATATATATATTTTTTTTGCAAAGGGTATTCATCGCTCTCTCTCTCTCTCTCTCTCTCTCTCTCTCTCTCTCTCTCTCTCTCTCTCTCATCCCTTTTTAATAACAAGATACCGTGAGTCGATTTATCTTTTTCCAGCAACTTATTTCCACTCCCTCCCCAGCCTCTCATGTTCTTCATCTCTCCTCGTATCCTCCCTCCCGTTTCTCCCCTCCCTTCTCCCCCCCTTCCCCCCGTCACTCCTCTCCTCCCTGACCCCCCCAACATCAAAATACATTATTGACTTAGTTGTAGGCGAGAAAGAATGGACCAGACTTGGGACCAAAAAATCTCTCGAGTCGAAACTTGGGTCCGGGGAGGCTTGTGCTAAAATTGGCATGAGGAGGCGATGGGGGAGAAGGAGAAGGAGAATGAGAAGGAAGTGAAGGAGGAAAGGCGTGATTGTGGAGGTTTAAGGAAGGGGAAATAAGGAGATGGAAGAGAGGGAGGAAGGAGGAGAGGGAAGTGAAGGAGAAAAGGAGAGATTCTGGTGGATTTAGAAAAAGAAAGTAGAGAGATATGGAAGCAAGTAGAAGAGGGAAGAGGAAGAGGAGGAAGTGAAGGAGGAAGGGAGGTATTCTGGGGGATTTAGAAGGAGGAAGTAAGGAGATATGGAAGGAGGTGGAAGAGGGAGACGAGTAGGGAGGGGAAGCAAGAGGAGAGATTGTGTGGAGGGAAGATGGGGAGGGGTGAGGAAGGAGAGGAGAGGGAAGGGAAGTGAAGGAGGAAGGGATAGATTGTTTAGGATTAAGGAAGGGGAGGTAGGAAAGAGCGGAAAGAGGGGAAGAGGGAAAGGAGAGGAAGGAGAGAAGACAAAGAAAAGAAAAGAGTGAGAACTAAGGGAAGGTGATAAATAGATAGGATGAAAACGAAAAATATAATTGAGAAAATGAGGTAATTGGAGGATAGACAAAGTGGTGATAAGGAGGGAGGTAGAAGAGGAGGAGGAAACGGAGAGAAGAGGAGAGGAGAGGAGAGGGAGGTAAAGAAGAGGAGAAGAGAGCGTGTAGGAGTAAGGGAATGGAAAGTGTGGAAGGAAGTTGGAGAGGGATATAAATGAACAGAGAGAGAAAGAGAGAGAGAGAGAGAGAGGATTAGGGTCTTACTCCCTTGAACTTGGCTTTCTCTCTGGCATCTCTTCCTTATTGAATTTCTATATTACAGTTTATTATCTTGGATGATATTATGTGACTTTCGTATTGACCTTGCATAAGAAACATACAGGAAAAATAATAACACGTCATATAGTGTGCGTGCGTGTGTGTGTGTGTGTGTGTGTGTGTGTGTGTGTGTGTGTGAGAGAGAGAGAGAGAGAGAGAGAGAGAGATTGAGGTAACTGGGAGGGGTGATAGGAGGGAATTATCTCGGATTTGTGGGAAAGGTAAGGGGATCAAAGGGACAGGTGAGAGTGGCGGCGAGGAGGGTTGGTTTGAGGTGGTTGGGGTGATGAGGTGAGATTGAGGCACGTGTGACAGTGAGTGGGAGGGGATCAGAGGGAAGAGGGAGGGAGGAAATGGGTAGGGAGAGTAAAGGTGAGAATGATTGGTAGGGAGGAAGGGAATAGGAAGGGAGAGTAAAGGGGAAAATGAAAGGGGGAGGAGGAAAGTAAGGAGGAGAATAGGGAAAAATGAAAGGGAAGGAGGAAGGGAATGGGAAGGATGCGGGAAGGGGGGAATGATTGGTTGGGAAATGGGTGAGGAGGATATTGAGGGAGAGAAAAGGTAAGGGATGGGAAGGAGAGGAAAGGGGAAATGAATGGAAGGGGAAAGGGAGAGGAGGAAAAGCAGAGGGTTAAAAGGGGAAAGATGAGAGAGAGGGAGGGAGGGAAATGGGAAGAAGAGGAAAGAGGAAAATGAAAGGGAGGGAAGGAAAATTTAGATGAGAAAGGGGGAAAGATGAGAGGGAAGGAGGAAAGGAATTGGAAGGAGAAGAAAGGGGAAAGCAAAAGGGAGGGGAAGGGAGAGGAGGAGGAAAATGAGGGAGAAAAGGGTGAAATGAGTCGGAGAGATAGGAGGTTTGGAGTGAGGAAAATGCTAATATGGGAAAGAAAAGGGGAAATGAAAGGAAAGGGAAAGGAAGAAAATGAAAGGGAAAGGAAGGGGAGAGGAGGAAAATGAAAGGGAAAGGAAGGGGAGAGGAGGAAAATGAAAGGGAGGGGAAGGGGAGAGGAGGAAAATGAAAAGGAGAGGAGAGAGGAAGAAAATGGTAAAATGAAAGGGAGGGGGGAGAGGGAGAAAATGGGAATATGAAAAGGAGACGAAGGGGAGAGGAGGACAAGAAGAGGGAGAAATGGGAAATAAACTATTGGCGGTGAGAGATGGCAATTTTAGGTCAGGTTAGGGTAGAAGGAGTATAGGCTAGTAGTGAAAGGTTAAGAGGGGGTTCAAATCAATCCCTCCATTCACAGACCTCTCCCAAGCTGAATAAAATCGTCTGGAGGTAGTATGAACAGGGATATTAAAGGCGTCATCGTCCTGAAGAGGCTGAGATGTAGGTGCGCGTGTTTACATTCTCTCTCTCTCTCTCTCTCTCTCTCTCTCTCTCTCTCTCTCAGTTGTCTGACTACCATATGGCGAAAGTTTCCCGTTAGAGTTCTGTACCCCTTTCCACTCAGTGTATCTGTCTATCTATATCCATCTATCTATCTATCTATCTGTCTGTCTGTCTATCTATCTGTCTTTCTATATCTATGTCCAGCAGTTTGTCTATCTATCTATCTATCCATCCATCCATCCATCCGTCTGTCTCTATCTTTGGTCACTCGCCTTCCTCCGTGGGGGCTGGGACAAAAACTCTTGGGAACATCTCTGCCAGAGTTCATTACCTCCGCCCCCCCCCTCCTCTCTCTCTCTCTCTCTCTCTCTCTCTCTCTCTCTCTCTCTCTCTCTCTCTCTCTCTCTCATAAAGGAAACCTGTTATCCACTGAGGGACTTTCCAGTAGGTAATTTCCTGTTTATTCTCCTTTACTTCCTCTTCCTCCTCCTTCCCATTCCATCCATCTTTCTCTCCTCTTCTTTCTCCATTTTCTCTCTCCTTCTCCCTTCCCTTCACACTATTTCATCTCCCCTCCCTTCTTCAATCCCACCCAGTCTTCCCTCCTCCAGTTCTCTCCCCATTTTCTCCCTCCTTCTCCCCTCCCTCACACCCTTTTATCTCCCCATTTCTTCCTCCCCATCGATTATTCATTCCTACCCTCTTCTCTCCATTTTCTCCCTCCTCCCTCCCCTCGAACTCTTTCTCCCTTCCTGTCTCCCTTATTTTTTCTCAGTTTCCTTACATTGTCTTTTTTCTCTTCTTTTTTTCCTCCTAAATATTTTTCTCATCTCCCTTTCTCTTCCTACGTTTTCCTCCCTCATCTACGCACCCTCTTCTCCCTTTCTCTCTCCCTGATTTTCTCCTCCCTTCTCTCACTCACTTATCTCTTGTCAGTCTTTCCCTTCCCCTCCCTTTCTCACACCCTTTACCTTCCTCCCTCCGCATTTTAACACCTCCTGGCATTCTCTCTCTCTCTCTCTCTCTCTCTCTCTCTCTCTCCCTTCATTCTTCTCCTCCCTCTCTTCTTTCCCCTCCTCCCTTCCCTCACAATTTTTTATATATATTTCAGTTCCTCCTTTTTTTCCTTCCTTCCTTTCCTTATATAATCCTGTTTGTCCCGTTTGTCCTGTTCATTTTTCTTCGTTTTCTTTCTGTAGCACTTCATCCTCTCTCTCTCTCTCTCTCTCTCTCTCTCTCTCTCTCTCTCTCTCTCTCTCAAAAGTTTAGAGATATTAAAACCGGACTACCGAGAAAGAACCTCGAAGATTGCGCGGCGTGTGTATTTATGTAACTCTCTCTCTCTCTCTCTCTCTCTCTCTCTCTCTTGGGGAATAATACTAACATCAGTCTCGTTCACAATGGTGGCTGGAAAAACTTTGACCATTCCCAGCTCTGGCCAGGGAGAGGGAGAAGAGAGAGGGAGGGAGAGAGAGAGAGAGAGAGAGAGAGAAGGGGGGGAAGGAAAAGAAAATAGTATGGGATGAGGGGATGAGGATGAATGGAATGGTTAGGGGAAAAGAGAGAGAGAGAGAGAGAGAGAGAGAGGGGGTGGGGAGGAAAAGAAAATAGGATGGGATGAGGATGAATGGAGTGGTTAGGGGAAAAGAGAGAGAGAGAGAGAGAGAGAGAGAGAGAGAGAGGAAAAGAAAATAGTTTGGGATAAGGGGATGAGGATGAATGGAGTGGTTAGGGGAAGAGAGAGAGAGAGAGAGAGAGAAAAAGAGAGAGAGGGGCGAGTTGTGTAAAGGAGGGCCAGAGACGGGAAGGGAGGGTAAGAGAGGGAGAGGGTAAGTGAAGTGAAAGGGAGTTTGAACGAGGTAACCACGGGAGAAGCTGAGAGAGAGAGAGAGAGAGAGAGAGAGAGAGAGAGAGAGAGAGAGAGAGAGAGAGAGAGATGAAGGGAGAAACTGAAAGAGTACCAGAGAAGGGAAAGGGTGGTAAGAGGAGAGGGAATGGGAAAAGGAAGGGAGGGGCTGTGTAAGGGAGGAGGAGGAGAATGAAAGGAAGAGAGAGAGAGAGAGAAGGAGAGGAGAAGGAAGAGAGGAGAGAAGAGAGGAAATGGAGGTTCGATAGTAATGAAGAATGGTAGGTATAGGGAGGAGAAGTTAAGAAGAGAGTTAGGACGAAAGTTGGGTGGTGGAGAGTGTTAGAAGTTTGGAAGGAAGTAGAGTACGGCAGTAAATGTCGAGAGAGAGAGAGAGAGAGAGAGAGAGAGAGAGAGAGAGAGAGAGAGAGAGAGGGAGCACAAACTTTCCACACCTGTTCTTCCTACACTTACAAGCAAAAATTATTCCTTCATTACCTCATCTTATACTCTGTTCCTACTACCTCCAGACGATTTCGTTCAGGTGAGGAGGGCTAGGAAGGAAGGAGTTAATGAAGGCTGTATCTAATCCCTCCAGGTGGAACAGCCTCTCTAAGTAGAATATAATCGTCTTGGAAGAAAAAAGAAACTATTCGTCTTTAAGATTTTGTCCTGAGAAAAAGAATTGTTGGTACATGGTTAGCTTATTTCTCTCTCTCTCTCTCTCTCTCTCTCTCTCTCTCACACACACACACACACACACACACACACACACACACACACACACACACACACACACACACATTAAAAATTTGCTCCATGAAAAAGAATTGTTCGTGCATGGTTACCTTACTCTCTCTCTCTCTCTCTCTCTCTCTCTCTCCTCTCCTCCTCCTCCTCCTCTTCCTCTGTGCTTTAATCTCAGCCTTCCATCATTTTCTTTTGTCTTCGTTTTTTCTTCCTCTTTATAATTCCTCTTAGGCTTCTCTCGGGTCAAAGGGGGCACTGTGTCAAAGCAGAATGCCAAAAGGGTTATAGAAAATGGAAGAGAGAGAGAGAGAGAAAGAGAAAGAGAGAGAAAGACTAACAAGGAGTGGGCGAGGCAGTAAGCGAGGATGAGAAAGGCAGTAAAGAAAGCAGTAAGAGACCCAGTAAAGAGGAGAAATACAGATGGAGGAGGAGGAGGAGGAGGAAGTGGAGGAGGAGGAGGAGAAGGAGGAGGAGGAGGAATACAGATGAAGGAAGAGGAAGAAGAGGAGGAGGAGGAGGAGGAGGGAAGAAGAAGAGCTTTTGTTATTCCGTTTCTCTGTCTTTCACTTTGATGTCGATTATAATACACCGAAGCTAAACCATGATCGTATTGTTAAATCTAAGA
Source organism: Coenobita brevimanus (assembly GCF_032717465.1). Taxonomy (NCBI): domain Eukaryota; kingdom Metazoa; phylum Arthropoda; class Malacostraca; order Decapoda; family Coenobitidae; genus Coenobita; species Coenobita brevimanus. The sequence continues at coordinate 3,950,569 of NC_137035.1, forward strand.
ATTATTTTAACTGTATAATTAAACTGGGTCTCTTTCTGTAGTATCTCTGCGTCTCTGTCTCTGTCACATCTTCCTGTTTCTCCATTTGTTTTCTCTCTCTCTCTCTCTCTCTCTCTCTCTCTCTCTCTCTCCATAATGTCCTGATCGCCATATCTCATCCCTCCAGCCTTCCCTTGTCAAGCCATATCTCTCTCCTTCCTTCCTTCCTTCCCTCTTCCCCTCCCCCTCCTCTCTCTCACTGAGTGATGTAAAGGCTAGGGCAGGACAAGTCTCTCTCTCTCTCTCTCTCTCTCTCTCTCTCTCAATACAAAGGGAGCAAGAGACGAAAGCGCAGACATCCTTCAAAGGGAGATTAAAAGACAGGCGAAGCGAATGTCAAGGGAGAGTCATTTAGGAGGAAGATCAAAGGGAGGGAAAGGAGAATGAGGAAGACAAAAAAAAAGGGAGGGAAAGGGAGAAGGAAAAAACACGCACACACACACACACACACACACACACACACACACACACACACACACACAGAAGCAACAAAGAAGGAAAGAATGTGTGTGTGTGTGTGTGTGTGTGTGTGTGTGTGTGTGTGTGTGTGAGAGAGAGAGAGAGAGAGAGAGAGAGAGAGGGGGGGGGCAATTCCAGCATCCTCTTTGTCCCTGTCATGATCCATTCTGCCAGTCACATTAATTCTCATATTGACCTGAATAATGATTGCTTTATTGAGGCGGGGGTGGGGGGGTCATGGGCCCTTAGTGTATATCAGTAGCTTCATTACTCTCTCTCTCTCTCTCTCTCTCTCTCTCTCTCTCTCTCTCTCTCTCGGGTCACATATCTTTCTAAACAAGGTTTCAAATTTACACACATGTTTTAAGACTATGAAGGTGTCACGGAATTATGGTTAAATATTGAGCATTTTATTATTATTATTATTATTATTATTATTATTATTATATTTTTTTCATCATAAACCTTTAGTATTATTTTATTATCATTATCATCATCATCGTCATCATTTTTGTTATTATTACTGTTATTATTATTATTATTATTATTATTTTAGGATGAGTTTCCAGACTACAATATTTCCATAACAGCAAAACTAAAAAAAAAGAGAAAAGAACGAAAGAAAACGGAGGAGGGAAGGGGGCTCTCCTCTGCTCCTAATTTCCAAGCCATCTTTCAATAATAATGGCTCTTTTTACATTCAAATTAGCAATGAATCACGAAGGAATATGACGCTTCCCGTAATTTATCGCTCACTGGCGCGGTCATGCAATTTTTGGTGATATAATCTTTAATGAAAATTTCAGAAGGATCGTGAAATCATTATAATTTTTTTTTTTTTTTTTTTTGAGACCTTAAATGCCAGAACCTCCAATATTCATCATCATTTATTTGGATCATTATCATTATCATCATCATCATCATTGCTGTCATCATCATCAGCTTCATTATTGCCACCGGAATCGTCATCATCGTCATCATCATCATCATTGTCATCCATCATCATCGTCATCATCTTCATCATCATCATCATCATCATCGGCATCGTCATCACCGTTGCACACAACCATCATCATCAACCATTGTGTGTGTGTGTGTGTGTGTGTGTGTGTGTGTGTGCGGCTGTCTGTCTGTCCTACCTCCATATCCTCCCTCCCTACGTTTTTCCCTCTCCTCACTCGCTGTCTCTCTGATGCTCTCTTTCACCCTTTCTCTTCCTCCCAGTCTCTCTCTCTCTCTCTCTCTCTCTCTCTCTCTCAGTCGCGTATCACAAGGATGGGGGTTGGCAACATGGTGACACCCTCTCCCATACCATTCAACATCATCATTATCTTTGACAATAAAAAGCTATTGTCAGCACTACTTCATCACGCCCTTTTTCTTTACTTTTATTTTTTACGTATGATATATAAACCAAAAAAAGTAATGGCAGGA
>NC_137035.1:3957500-3962500 GCF_032717465.1 Coenobita brevimanus
CCTCCTCCCTCATCCCTTCCTTCCTTCTTTCCTTCCTTCATCACCCATTTCTCCTCCCCACCCTTACTTCCTCCCTTTCCATTTCCCTTCTTTTCTTCGTTCCTTTCGTCCTCCTTCGTCTTTGCTTCATTTCCTTCCTTCCTCTTTCCTTCCTCCATTCTTACTTACATCCTTTACTCCTCCTCCCTACCCTTATTTCTTCCCTTCCTTCCCTTCCTTCCTCTTACCCCACTCCTTCCCCTCCTCCTCCTTCCTCTTTACCCATTTTCTCCCTCTCCCCATCCCTCCCTCCCCTCCTTCCTTCCTCCCTCCCTCCCTCCCTCTTCTTTACCCCATTTTCTCCTTCCCTCCCTCCCTCCCTCCTCTTTACCCATTTTCTCCCTCTCCCCCTCCCTCCCTCCCCTCCTTCCTTCCTCCCTCCCTCCCTCCCTCCCTCTTCTTTACCCCATTTTCTCCTTCCCTCCCTCCCTCCCTCTTCTTTACCCCATTTTCTCCCTCCCTTCCTCCCTGCCCCCTGCTGAGCCTAAAAGAGTGAGGTGCCACACACAGGGTTGCTGCAAAATTTTTCAATATACTTTTCTCACGTTTCCCGATAGCAAACCTGTATTAGTTTTTCTTTCAATACCTTCTGCCATGGAAGAGCGACAGGTGAAGATAAAACACCATAAAATGAATGCCATGCCACCTGAGGGATCTGTAACGTGGGTATTATAAGTTAAAGAATTACATTGATACATTATACCGTATGTGCATGTATGTGTGTATGTATGTATGTACCGGTATGTATTTTTGTGTGTGTGTATGTATGTATGTACGTGTGTATGTATGTACCGGTATGTATGTTTGTGAGTGTGTATGTATGTGTGTACGTGTGTATGTATGTGTATGTACTTGTGTAGGCTATGTATGCATGTACCATCTGGGAGAGCATTAACTTTGGTATTATAACTTAAAGAATTACATTGATATACATTTTCGGTATATGTATGTATAAATATGCGTTATCGTAAGTGCTCTCGTAAGTTATAATCCTGTATCGTAAGTGTGGTGGTAAATATGCTTTATCGTAAATGCTGTCGTAAGTTATCATCCTTTATCGTAAGTGTGTTCGTCAATATGCGTTATCGTAAGTGTTTTCGTAAGTTATCCTATATCGTAAGTGTGACCATAAATACCCGTTATCGTAAGTGCTGTCGTAAGTTATCCTGTATCGTAAGTGTGACCATAAATACCCCTTATCGTAAGTCCTGTCGTAAGTTATAATCCTGTATCGTAAGTGTGGTCGTAAATATGCTTTATCATAAGTGCTGTCGTAAGTTATCCTGTATCGTAAGTGTGACCATAAATACCCGTTATCGTAAGTGCTGTCGTAAGTTATCATCCTGTATCGTAAGTGTGGTCGTGAATATGCGTTATCGTAAGTCCTGTCGTAAGTTATAATCTTGTATCGTAAGTGTGCTCGTAAATACCCGTTATCGTAAGTGCTGTCGTAAGTTATCATCATGTATCGTAAGTGTGGTCGTAAATATGGGGAAACTCCTACTCCTTTATTTTTACTGCGCCAGTCTGCACCCAAGCGTGTGTTTAGAATTACTGGGTTTGGTTATTTTTCTTTTCGGCAATACACCTTTATTTTCCTGTGTATTTCTCTCTCTCTCTCTCTCTCTCTCTCTCTCTCTCTCTCTCTCTCTCTTTGCATATTTTCCTTCCACCTTCCCTCTCTACGTCCACATTTTCCCCCCTCCATTCTCTCTCTCTCTCTCTCTCTCTCTCTCTCTCTCTCTCTCATCTCCCCCTTTAACTCTCTCCTATTCACTGGGCTTATTTTTCCTTTCCTCTTTTAAATCTCTATATACCGTCCAATTTTTAAACCTCCGGCCTATTGAACCTGGCCATTGCACTTTCAGAACCCAAAATGCCACGGAAAAAAACCCTCTCTTGCACCATCTAAAAAATTAAACCTTTTTGAACCCTTGGAGGTCAGGATTGCTGTATGTATATATATATTTTTTCATACAAACGATTTTTAATTTTTTAGAAAGCCTGGACTTCGTGAAATAATTGTGTCTTTCTGTTTATCTATCCATCTATCTATCTGTGTATCTATCTGCCTGTCTGTCTGTCTGTCTGTCTATCTGTTTTATAAAAGACGTTCTCGGATTGAACAGGTTAATCTCTTCAGCCCAATTATGTCATGTTTAATTTTATCCTTGCTTGTTTTCAGTCTTTTTCTTTATTCAGCTTAAGAATTTTTTTAACTTGGGGTTATATAGATAGATAGGTAGATAGATAGATTGTGTGTGTGTGTGTGTGTGTGTGTGTGTGTGTGTGTGTGTGTGTGTGTGTGTGTGTAAAACAAACGAAGGGGGAGATAGAAAAGGAACAGGGAAGGAAAGGAGGAAGGAAGGAAGGACGAAGATGGAAGTGTGGGAGAATGTCAGGAGGAAGTTGGGAGTAAGGAAAAAGGAAGACGGGATTGAGGGAAAGACAAAGAAAGGGGAGGAAAGAGAATTGAAGGAGGGGAAAAATGTATGAAGGAGAGGGGAGAGGAGATGAAGGAAGGAAGGAAGGAAGGAAGGAAGGAAGGTGGGATTTTACAGGAGGAAGAGGAGCAGAAACTAACTAGGAGTGCACGAGGGGAGGAAAAAATCGGTGGAGGGGAGAGAGTTAATTGGAAGAGAAAGGGAGGGAACAAGGGAGACAAAGGGAGGAAAAAGTGAGAGGAGAAGTATAAGGTAGGGGAGAAGGGAGGAAGGGAGGGAACGGAGAGAAACCCTGGAAATGGAGGGAAGAAGAAAACTGGAAAATTATGGACCGCGCTGGAAGCCTTGTAGGAAAATGAAGACCTGTTGTTGTTGTTGTTGTTGTTTTGTTATTTTCTTCCAGCACAGTTTTTTTTTTGTCACTGAAACCCTGACTGAAGTGGATGCAAAGACTTACACACACACACACACACACACACACACACACACACACACACACACACACACACACACACACACACACACACACACACACACACACACTCGTTCCTTTCTAACTTCATCAACTCCCATCTTTCCTTTTCACACACACACACACACACACACACACACACACACACACACACACACACACACACACACACACACACACACACACACACACACACACACAGTCGTTCCTTTCTAACTTCATCAACTCCCATCTCTCCTTTCCTTTTTACACCGTCACCATATCAACCTCCTGTTCCTTCCTTTCCTTCTCTCCTCTCCTGTCCTGCCCTTCTCTTTTCCTGTCGCTCTTCTCCATTTCTTTTCTTTCCTCCTCTCCTGTTCGCTTCTCTCCCTCTTTTCCATGCCGTTTCTTCCTCTCCTCTCCCCTCCCCTCCCGTCCTCTTCTCCATGCCTTTTCCTCTCTCCTCACGTCTCCTCCCCCTTCCCTTCAACACATCTTTCCTCTCCCCCTCTTCTCTATATCTTTTCTTTCTCTCCTCATCTTTCCTCTGCATTCCCTTTCCATTTCCTTTCCCTCCATCCGCTCCTCTCCATTCCATTTATTTTCCTCCTCTCCTCTCCTTGTCTTTTCCTTCCCTCCTCTCCTCTCCATTCCATTTTCCTCCTCTCCTCTGTTCCCCTCTCCTTGTCTTTTCCTTCCCTCCTTTCCTCTTCATTCCCCTTCTACCTCTCGTCTCCCTCTCCACCCCAGCATAATATCAAGTTCATAACATCATTTTTAACAGGGGGGAAATATGTAGACAACCCGGTGCTCGGAAAATATTCAACATCATATACTGCTCGGCGAGAATTTTTTTATTGCTTTCTCGTATTGTAATGTTTTCGTTCTTTCAGGCCCTGTTTTATTTTTCCCTTATAGTTTCTCTTGTAATCTAGAACTCTTAATATCTCCGCCAACGAACTTAGGCGGAGTTTATTGGATCACCTGTGTCTGTCTGTTTGCCTGTCCACTAAATATCTCAAAAAGTTAGTGTCGAATGTCAACGAAATTTTCTGGAAAGGTAGTCCATTGGCCAAGAAAAGTTGATTAGATCTTGAAGCAGGTCCGGATCCAGATGCATATACAGAATTTTTGTTTTATTTTATTTTTACATTGCGAGCTAGGGCATTTTGCGAAGTTTTTCAGTGTTTATATAATTAATTCTCATAAATCATGTAAAACTCATTGATGATCTTTCTCTGGTGAAAAATTGACTGTCATTCTTTTTGTCATGGGATAGCCGGAAAACTGCAGCCTCGTTTTAAGCGTTTTGATGACATGGCGTTGGCGCCGAGGTAGCAATACGCAGTCAGGGTGCTTTCTGGTTATTTTATTTTCTTATTATATTGTTCTTGTACTTTCTGGTCCTATTTTATTTTTTCCTTTTTTCTGTTCTTTTTTTTTGTGTGTGTTCTTGTACTTTCTGGCCCTATTTTATTTTTTATTTTTTCTGTTCCCTTTTTGTTCTTGAACTTTCTGGCCCTATTTTATTTTTCCTTTTTTCTGTTCCTTTTTTTGTTCTTGTACTTTCTGGCCCTACTGTATTTTATTTTTCCATTTTTCTTTTCCTTTTTTGTTCTTGTACTTTCTGGCCCTACTGTATTTTATTTTTCCTTTTTTCTTTTCCTTCTTTGTTCTTGTACTTTCTGGCCCTATTTTATTTTTCCATTATTCTGTTCTTTTTTTTACCTGCGACTTTTTTTTCCCTCATCTCTTACTGTACCGGTATATTTTCCCTTCTCGTTATTTTTGGCACTTTTGTTTCCCATTATTTTTCCCCATTCTTATGAACTCCCTTTTATTGTCTTTCTTCGTACTTGCTTACCATTTATTATTTTTTCTCTTCATTTTCTTGATCTTACGTGTCCTGTATTATTTTTCTCCTCTTGTACTTTTTCTTTTAGCTTTCTCTTATATTTCTCTTCATTCTCTTATTAATTCTGGAAATATTCTAGATCATAAGCAGGCTGAGTGAGATAGCGGGGCATATATTGTATCTTTTTATTTTCTCATTTCTTACTGTT
>NC_137035.1:3972500-3980000 GCF_032717465.1 Coenobita brevimanus
TGACGAGAGAGAAAGGGTGGAATAGATAGAGTTAGATGATGAAAGAGAGTGTGGAATGGATAGGGTTAGATGATGAGAGAGAGAGAGGGTGGAATGGATAGCGTTAGATGATGAGAGGAAGGGTGGAATGGATAGATGATGAGAGGAAGGGTGGAATGGATAGATGATGAGAGAAAGGGTGGAATGGATAGATGATGAGAGGAAGGGTGGAATGGATAGATGATGAGAGAGAAAGGGTGGAATGGATAGAGTGGGGTGGAGCAGTGGTGGAGTGCTGTGGAAGGAGTGGAGTAAGGTGGTGGGATGAAGTAGGAAGATAATGTTACCAAAAATTCATCATCTTTTCTATAAACCAGATTCCTTGTTATCTCATAGTCCAGCCTCTCTCTGTATATAACCAGCTTCTCTCTCTGTATAACCAGCTTCTCTCTCTGTATAACCAGCTTCTCTCTCTGTATAACCAGCTTCTCTCTCTGTATAACCAGCTTCTCTGTATATAACCAGCTTCTCTCCATATATAACCGGCTTCTCTTCATATATAACCAGCTTCTCTCTCTGTATAACCAGCTTCTCTCCATATATAACCAGCTTCTCTCTGTATATAACCAGCTTCTCTCTGTATATATAACCAGCTTCTCTTTCTGTATAACCAGCTTCTCTCTCTATATAACCAGCTTCTCTCTATATATAACCAGCTTCTCTCTCTCTATAACCAGCTTCTCTCTATATATATAACCAGCTTCTCTCTCTATATAACCAGCTTCTCTCTATATAACCAGCTTCTCTCTCTATATAACCAGCTCCTCACTATATATAACCAGCCTCTGTATATATCCCACCTCTTATGACCTCCAGGATAATGGTGGATGTTGAGTCCTAAAATACTTCGCACTTGTGTCAGGTAGTAGGGAGAGCTTTTTTTTTTTTTTTCATCGTCAGTTTATCCGTTTACAAATGTTTCAAATTGATGGATTCTTATAGCCCTTGTAAACTCCTTCAGTACGAGTAGCCTTTCCTGTGCCGAGGATATTAGTGTATTTGTAGCAAGAATAATTTACAAAAGACGTTGTTATAGTTGTTGCTGTTGCTGAGTGGACCCGTCGACCACAGGTAAGCAAATACTTCTCTGTGGCCGTCCGAAAAATGCAGTGCAGTACATACACGCGTAGGGGTCCTGTGCCCGCATGAGGTAGACAACGCCTCATTAGAGTATTTCTTCATGGTGAGGTTCAGGGAAATATTAAGTTTAGCCCCCGGGTGGATGCCGCAGCTGCACCACCCAGGGTACACAGCGTCACCACGTGTAGGCCCCTCTTCAGCTCCTCGTTATCGAAGTAAAGGTAGTAGATATGAAGGAGACATAGTTCCAAATATATTTCTTACTTTGTCAGGTAATTTAGCAAAGCCTCAGTGGGGAATGTTACTTATAGATGTATTATACCACTTCATTAACAACAGTACCTAATTAGTGTAACCATGACCTAACCTAATATCCCACCATCCTCCCTAATCACCACGTCATTAGTGTGTCATTTAATCTAATCTGTCTAACCACAAGGAGTATCATCACAGTTTATATTTTCCCTCATACCACTTCATTAACAACCATACCTAATTAGCCAGACCATGAACCAACCTAATATCCCACCATCCCTCCCTAATCACCACGTCATTAGTGTGTCATTGGGTGTAATTTATATAGCCAAGCGCGTGTCTGGAGGAAGGCAATTTCTCATATGCATGCAAATGTTTCCAAGCCGCCGGGTAAGTTAATAGGGGAGGGAGAGGTCTGGCTTGCTTTAGGAGAGTTTACTGGCAGAGGTTACAGAGTTTACAGGGAGAGGGGGTTGTGGTGGGGTAGTGGGGGTGGTTGTGGTGGGGTAGTGGTGGTGTGACAGGGGGGAGAGGGGTTGTAGTTTGAGGTGGGGAGGGTAAGGTTGGTTTATATTTTGGTGGGTAAGTAGCAGTGGGGAGGTCTGGTCTGTTTTAAGAAGAGTTTACTGACAGAGGTTACAGAGTTTACAGGGAGAGGGGGTTGTGGTGGGGTAGTGGGGGTGTGACAGGGGGGAGAGGGGTTGTAGTTTGAGGTGGGGAGGGTAAGGATTGGGTTTTATTTTTGTCGGTAAGTTAATAGTGGAAGGGAGGTTGTCTGACCTGTAGAGTTTACTGGCTGGGGTTACAGAGTGTACAGGGAGGGGGTTGTGGTGGGGTAGGGAGGGTGGAGTTGGGGGAGAGGGGTTGTAGTCTGAGATGGGGAGGGTAAAGATTGGGTTATATTTTCGTGGGTAAGGTAGCAACGCAGAGGAGGAGGTTTACAGGGAGTGGGGTTGGGGTGGGGTGGATTGCAGGGGGTTGAGAGAGAGAGAGAGAGAGAGAGAGAGAGAATGTATAAACTCAGCCATCCTGTATAGAGTCACAAACCCTCTATTCATTATTCAAAGGCCTCCACCAAGTCCTCTACATGCTTTCATTATTTATTCACGGCGGTCCGGCTGCTGTTCCGTTATTCACTGCTCTATTATTCGCGACCCGGACAAGTGTATATTATTCATCCTTCACTCCATGGGTAGACCAAACGCCAAAATTATGTCTTGGGAAATATTGAAGAGTTGCAACATTTATTTTATTTTATTTTATTTTATTTTTACTTTTTTGCCTTTTTCACTTGATAAATTTTTTATTCATTTTTCATTTTGGGTTGACTGGGGCAGTACCGTTTCCTTCTCATGGTCAGGATAACTCTGGGATTTTATTGAGGGAAATGCGGAATTTAGTTGAGAGAGAGAGAGAGAGAGAGGGAGAGAGAGAGAAAGAGGAGAATCAACCTCTTACCATTCAAAGTCACTCCACCAACTCTCCATCACCCAAGCTGCTTCCATCCTTTCATGTTTTACCATCGTTCACCTTTTACCCTAATTGCCCTTTACCTTAGCGCAGTTCCCCCTTAAAATATTTTCTCTACCTGAAATTTAAGGTAAGAGTTACGTGTCTTAAGTTCCGTCCCTTAATGCGATAGGACTCGGTGTATTTTGTGGGTGTATTTCGTGGCCTGGGTGTATTTTGTGGGTGTATTTTGTGGCCTGGGTGTATTTTGAGGGTGTATTTCGTGGCCTGGGTGTATTCTGTGGGTGTATTATGTGGCCTGTTATGTGGAAGTAATTTCTGGATAAAATGATAGGGGTGGGGAGGGTGCGTGCTCTCTCTCTCTCTCTCTCTCTCACACACACACACACACACACACACACACACACACACACACACACACACACACACACACACACACACACACACACACACACACACACACACACAATTATCCTTTCATGTACCCCGCTTCTCTGCCTTGGGTATAAATATTACTTTTTGTATAAATATTTTTCTGAATATACTCAGTCTTTCAGAATATACTAACAAATACTCCTCTCTATCTTTCCAGGTAAGACTCATTAGTTACACCACACCTGTTGGGTACGGACGCTCCATAACACCTCTTCCTCAACGAGTTATTTTTGGATATGGCTGGTTAATATCCATTTGTACGTTATGTATGCAGAGTATGGCGATATTGGAAGGATTTATGCATCTCAGAACAGGACGGTCAGGTTAATAGGATAAATCGCATAGGAAAAGGTGTTAGGGAGCTTTACATTCGTTCAGGGAGCCTTACATTCGTCCTCTGTAAATATCCCCTTGTGGAAATGAGGTAAGGTTATTTATACTGTCTTGCGAGATTGTTAAAACCCTCCAAGATTTTGCTAAGGAAATGTGTAATATTAAAAAAGGTTAGATGGGTAGAAATTTGGCTTTTTGAGGTTATAACTGAGGACTGAAATTCTAAATATCGGGTCCAAGTCGGGCGGAAATTGTTGCATCCTCATTTTTAACACATTTCAGTCTGTTGGTGTAAATATTTGGGTTGAATTATTCTCGACTCTGAAAAGGAAAAGAAAAAATGAATTAAAAAGCATGGGAATGAGAGAGAGAGAGAGAGAGAGAGAGAGAGAGAGAGATAGAGATAGAGAGAGATAGAGAGAGAGATAGAGAGTCCATTAGTAAGCTTAATGCCATTACTGGGAATCCACTTGGCCATTTAGAGCGTGGGAGAAACAAACAAACAAATACAAAGCGAGTTAGATAGAAAAAAATAAGTGGGTAGATAGATATAGATAGATATATTGGTAGATAGATAGACAGAGAAAATCATCAAGAACGCAACAGATAAGAGAGAGAGAGAGAGAGAGAGAGAGAAACAGCAAAAATCAGGAGTCTGAATAACAGGTACGAGTAGATAAAGAGCAGTGTGTGTGTGTGTGTGTGTGTGTGTGTGTGTGTGTGTGTGTGTGTGTGTGTGTGTGTTTAATGCCAATATTGGGAGGCGAGTCAACCCAATGTCAGGCACCGAATCCATTTTTCATGTCCTGAGAGAGAGAGAGAGGGAGAGAGAGAGAGAGAGAGAGAGAGAGAGAGAGAGAGAGAGAGAGAGAGAGAGAGATGCCCCTTCCTTTACGTTCTTAGATTTTTCTTTCCTTTACAGAAGAGGATAGTAAGGTGTAGTAAACAAGATAAATCGCTTAGGAAAAGGTGTTAAAGTATTTCCTTAACCGAGAGTACTGGCCAAAGGGTTAATGGGATCTTGGCCTGATTTCACACATCCTGCCTCCCGTTCCGCCATCTGCTATACTCCGTTCACCTTTAATTGGCTCAGATTTTCGTCCCTTTGCAGCTTATTTCACGTAGCTCAGCGGAGGATTTTTATATGTCTGTCTGTAGCACTTCTTCGTGACTAATTCCACAGTCCTTGGCTTCCTTCCGCCTGTGATTATACTCCCTTCACTTTTACCTGACAAATATTTTCATTTTTTTTTTGTGTGTGTTTATTTCACGTACCTCATTGGAAGACAGTGCCACGGCTTTACATCATTCTCCGTAGCACTTCTTCGTGACTAGTATCATATTCTGGTGTTATTCCCTTGTTACAGCTCGGAAGTCGAGTTGGGGACAGGGTGTAATTCTTGCTTTGATCTCAAGTCCGAGTTTCGCTGCACTTCTTCATGACTAGCATTATCTTCCAGTGCTTATCTCTTGCCATAACTCAGCATTCAGGGCCAAGTTACAGTAAAAGGAGTATAGCTTGCATTTTTGGCCCATGTTAGGTAGGTTGTGCAATTTTAGGCCAAGTTAGAGTGGAAAGAGTATAGATTGCATTTAGTTTGGGGTGTGTTAGGTTATGTAATTTTTGGCCAAGTTACAGTAAAATGAGTATAGATTGCAGTTTGTTAGAGAATGTTAGTTAAGTTATGCAATTTTAGGTCGTCAAAGCAAAAGGAGTATAAATTGCATTTAGTTTGGGGTCTTAGTTAGGTTATGTAATTTTTGGCCAAGTTACAGTAAAATGAGTATAGATTGCAGTTTGTTAGAGGTTGTTAGTTAGGTTATGCAATTTTAGGCCAAGTCAGAGCAAAAGGAGTATAGATTGCTGTTTGTTAGAGGTTGTGTTAGTTATATTTTGCAGTTTTAAGGCCAAGTTATAGCGAAAAGAGTATGCAATATTAGGCTAAGTTAGAGTGAAACAAGTATAGACTGCATCTTGTTTAGGGTCTGTGTTAGTTATGTACAGTCGCGGTCAGATGTTCTTTTCCACTGTCTCGTAGCTGTCTCGAAACGTAATGAGATCTTGGGTCCATTTCACACTCCCCTGCGTTTCGTTCCAGCTCGTTCTCTCTCTCTCTCTCTCTCTCTCTCTCTCTCTCTCTCTCTCTCTCTCTCTCTCTCTCTCTCTCTCTCTCTCTCTCTCTCCCCCAATAAAGTCTGAATTATATCTTCTCTTAGGCTCCAATGACTCTCATCTGATAATAATCGTCTGGAGTCAGTTTGACTACAGTGCTAGAGTTGTATTGAGCATGAGGGAGTATACAGTGCTGAGATTTAGTCGTAGTAGTAGTAGCAAAAACAGTCGTAGGAGTAGTAGTAACAGTAGTAGTAGTAGTAGTAGTATCTTCATCATGTGTTTTCGTTACAATATTATTATTATTATTATTATTATTATTATTATTTTCTCTAGTATTTATGCACACAAATCCGTATTTTCTGTAACACGTAATGAAAAATAATATTAATTATACGGCCAACTGTTGTTATACATTATTCACTATTTTTCCATACTGCGTTTCCCAAATTCCTTTATATATGTATTTTTTTTTTCATCGCCATTTCCAGTCCGTTTTTCTGACATGTTCCTCTTTTTTTTTTTGGGGGGGGGAGTGTGGTTGTATGTGGGAAGGGGGAGGGGAGGTGGGGGAGGGAAAGAAAGGAGGAGGGGGAGAGGGAGGCGGGGAAGGGAAAGGAGGGAGGAGGAGGAGCGGAGAATGCAAGGGAAGGACGAGGGAGGGAGGGGAAAGGGGAGATGAAAAGGGAGGAGGCTGGTAGTGGGGAAGGAGGCTGGGGAAGAGGAAGGATGAGATAGGAAGAGGGGAGGGAGGAGGGAGATGGGAGGAGGTACTGGAGAGGAGGGAGGGAAAGACGGGGAGAAGGGGAAGGGAAGAGGGAGGTGGCGGGGAGGGGTGGAGGAAGACGAGGGGATGGAGGCGGGGGAACTAGAGGGGAGGAGAGGTGAGAGGTAGGGGAAAGGGGGAAAGGGGAGGGGGATGTGTGTGAGCGACAGGCCAGTCAGATATGCAGACTCACTTCCAAAACTTCGCCAAGGTTTTCAGTTCTTTGCAGTGAGAGCTTGACGTGGCTTTATTATTATTATTATTATTATTATTATATGAGTAGTAGTAATAGTAGTAGCTTAGTAGCTTGTTAATTTTATCATCATTATTATCATCATTATTTTTGTAGTAGCTGGGGTTGGCTTCATTATTATTATTATTATTATTATTATTATTATTACAAACTTTCATTGTCATGTCCATTACTGTTCGTGAAGAGATTGCCTGCTTCTCATCTGTCTATATGTCTGTTGTGTTCGTCTGTCTGTCTGTGTCTGTTGTCTCTCTGCCTTTGAGTTTATCTGTCTCATGTGTCCGTTCGTCTGTCTGTCTCTCTGTGCCTTTCCTCTGTTTGTATCTTGCTTGTTTGTCTGTCAGTCTGTCTTTCTGTCTGCAGCGACTTCCTGAACACTGTGACACAAATAGAATCAAAGTCTAATTGTCACACACACACACACACACACACACACACACACACACACACACACACACACACACACACACACACACACACACCTCGTTTTATGGGATTAGTTAAGCACAATATTAATTCTTTATAAAATGATGAGATCTGGTGATGTTAGTGTGCTTGCTGTGTTGTGTTTTTACCTTAAGTTTGGTGTTTGTTGCTTGGAGGAGGAGGAAAGAGGAGGAGGAGGAGGAGGAGGAGGAGGAGGAGGAGGTGATGGTGGTGGTGGTGGTGGAGGCGGTGGTGGTGGTGGTGGTGGTGGTGGTGGAGAAGGAAGAGGAGGGGGAGGAGGAAGAGAGAAAGAGAGAGACAGAGACAGAG
>NC_137035.1:3985000-4027500 GCF_032717465.1 Coenobita brevimanus
CAGTGAATGTAAGGAGACAGTGAATGTAAGGAAACAGTGAATGTAAGGGGACAGTGAATGTAAGGAGACAGTGAATGTAAGGGGACAGTGAATGTAAGGAGACAGTGAATGTAAGGAAACAGTGAAGGTAAGGTAAATGCGGCCACAATGGTTGACAAAGATACAGAATTTATATAAGCTCTTTGTCGCCCTCTCTACAGTGGGTCAGGGTGTGGGAATATGAAAGGTAGCATCTCTGTGTGTGGTGTTATGAACGTCGTTAACACCTGTCAGAGGCACGGTGAATTCAAGGCCTAGCTCTTACAGGTGATAAATAAAACTGATGATATCTTTCAATCCAGTCTGTATACATATCATTACATTCTCTATTTCACTGTGTCATTCTGCATACACTTCATTTCATTCTCGTGCATTGTATAGCGAGTGTGTAAGCAGTGTTTTATGCTTGCAGAATTTTAATACACAAAAAATTATCTTTGACATGAGATTCGGCGAAATGTTTACAGAGGTGAAGAATGATGCTTCCTCTTTAATGATTATTGCGAGTATCTGTTCATTCGCACCTGCTTCTGGGAACTCGCCGATAGTGTGTGTGTGTGTGTGTGTGTGTGTGTGTGTGTGTGTGTGTGTGTGTGTGTGTGTGAGAGAGAGAGAGAGAGAGCAATATGAAACACACAGCAAAAGAATATGAGAAGGAAGGATGCACTTTGTCGTTTGGTATGGAATGAGAAATATGGAAGGCAGAACACAAAACTGAGAGAGAGAGAGAGAGAGAGAGGGGGGGGAGGGAGGGAGGGAGGGAGAGAGATGTTGCATTAAGTTGTTTATCAGGTGTACTGTGAAGGAAATGACGTTGCTATGGTAACGCTACCTTACCTTGACTACCCTGATGTGTTGTTGTTATTGTTTTTAGCATGACTACTACAACTACTACTACTACTACAGCTACTACTACTACTACTATCACCACTACAACTACTACTATTTTCGCAACCTCTTCAGCTCCAGGACGTTTATTTTTCGCTTGTTAGGGTCGTCTAAGGAAGCTTCCTAACATCATTTCCTAAGCGACTTGTTTTGTTTATTACACCATACTGCCCTTCTCCGTGTTATAAAAATCATTCTAATATCGCTATACTCTGAAGTGTTAACGTGCAAAAGGATATTAACCAGCCATATCCAAAAATAAATCGCTAAGGAAGAAGTGTTTGGGACCCATTTTTTTTTCTGGGTAGACAATTTTCAACTACACAGAGGTGGATGGTGACGGAGGAGGAGGAGGATGTGGTTCTAATCGTAAGCGTTTCCTAGCAACAGGGAGCGTGAGAGAAAATCATTCTAAGGTGAAGTATGGTATTGTTACTTATTTTTTTTTTTACGGTTACCTACGATGCTATTTACGCCTCTCTCTCTCTCTCTCTCTCTCTCTCTCTCTCTCTCTCTCTCTCTCTCTCTCTCTCTCTCGTGCCCTTTTGTGAAATTGAGTTACTTAATTTTCCTGTGCCTTTGGTTTTAGCGATATATTTTTTTTTTTGAGTGAAGTGTACCTGAAAGACGGGCATAAGAGACAGACAGACAGACAGACAGACAGTATTGATGTAGTCCCATAGCTCCCAATAATTAACACCAACCTTTGAAATGAGACTCTCCTTCCTCCCTACCAATTCATCACTCTCTCTCTCTCTCTCTCTCTCACACACACACACACACACACACACATCATCCTGTATTCTGCTGAGCTTAGATTTGATGAACTTTGGATTACAACTACTGCCATTACTACCTGTTTATCTATCTGTCTATCTATCAACTCTTGTATATTTATCTTATCTATCTAACCATCAACCCCTATATGAAATTAAGATGGTTCACTATCCGAAAATCACATATATATTAAAGATCTTGACCATCCAGATATTAGCACATAAAATCAGTATCTTCCCTACCGCAATAATCGCATGTATTAAAGAAATATCGAAGTAGTAGTAGTAGTAGTAGTAGTAGTAGTACCATAGTTGTGGTGGTAGTAATCGTAATACTCTTAGTTTTTTTTTTTTTTTTTTTTATGTGTCCGACTCTGGGCATAGGCTTCACAGCCTGCTATCAAGGCCCAGCAGTCCTCCTACATACCATACACCTCTACATGTCACCACTTCGGCGCTAACACCCACCGTCCATATTGAATACATGCTAGGGCTGTCTCATACAGGACTGGTGTGTTGGTATTAGTGTTGTAGTAGTAGTAGTTATTGTTGTAGATTGAACATGACACGTGAACCCAGTGGACTGCAGGCTGAAGCTGTCCTTACTTACAGCCCACCATCGTCCTTTTCAGGGATAGGGAGGGAACGGAGGGGCATTTGAGGTGCCCCGCATCAGGAGAGACACCCACGCCACCCACCCCAAAACACCTTTTATATTGGACACCATTATTTCAACCCTTCAATTTTCACGTGGGAGTGGATGAGTGTACCTTACGCTGGTTATGAGGGTAAAAAAAGAAAAAAAGAAAAAAGATAGGGTACGCCTCTCACCCCTTTTCTGTCCAACTCTCTCATGCAAGAGTTAACCGTTGCTTCCAGTCCTTCATTTATGCAACAGGTCAACTCTGGAACTGTCTCCCTCTGTCTGTATTTCCTGCTTCCTATGCTCTCCAGTCTTTCAAACGCAGTGTGTCAAAGCATCTCGAAATGAATGGATCTTGAATTTGGCTCTCTCTTGTATTTTGTTTTTCTCTTGGAAGGAACAGTTTTGCAGGCTCATTGCCTTTGGTTCCGTCTTCCCCACATTAAAAAAAAAAAAAATCACTCCAATCAGCTTGTTGGTTCGAAATTTTGCGTAACCGGGCAGTGGCGCCATGCAGCTATATCGGTGCCACCACATGAAGGCGTCCCTCTCCACCACCAATCTGCTTCTTAATGATAATAAATACGTCTTGATTATGGTGGAGTTTTTAAGATCTACTCTACACCTTTCACGGTATCTTCTTCGTGACTAGCATCGTATTCTGGTTCTTTCACCTGGCCAAGATTTTCATGTAACTTAATGACAGAATAAGACAATACGACGGCTCCTCATCCTCTTCATCGCACTTCTTCGTGACTAGCATCATAATCTGGTTCTGTCATCTTAACTTGGCCCAGAGTTTCATCCTTGTAAAGCTTATTTAATAGTTCCCGATTGGTGTCTTCTTATCTTCCAGTTTTAAGACAATTTTCCGTATTCTTTTCAGTCACACTTGGCCTAAAATTGCCGGACTGAACATGTGTACAGGTTGAATGTGTACAGGTTGAATGTGTACAGGCTGAATGTGTACAGGCTGAATGTGTACAGACTGAATCTGTACAGACTGAATGTGTACAGGCTGAATGTGTACAGACTGAATGTGTACAGGCTGAATGTGCACAGGGTGAAAATGCACAGATTGAATGTATGTACAGGATGAACGTGCACACAGGTTGGTTTTCGCTGGCCGAAGGTGTACAAAGTGAACGTACACCAAAGGAACATATGTAGACGACCCTGACCATTTCCCACACGCTCACAGCCCGATCCTAACCACCGCCAAGCCCACTCTAAGAAACTTCATAAATTTGAGACGAAGGGCTAATCGAGGGAGGGCGGTGGCGCGGAGTCCCAAGAGCGGCCACATCGGGCTGCGTCGTTTCGGGAGTCGGCCAGGGACGTGACAGACTTGTGCCCGAAGAAGGCGAGGTAGGAAGGGGTGCGGGAGGGGAAGTGGGAGGGATAGGAGATAGGGGAGGGGGTCCTGAGAGCGAAGTAAGAGATGTAGGGAGGGGTGTAAGGGAGGGGGAAGGGGAAAGGTGGAGAGGATTCAGTGGGGGTGTCTGAGCTAGTGGATGATTGGTGTTCACCCATCCACCCACTCATCCTCCTCACCCCACTCGTCACTATACTCCATGTGGATGAGAGGGTTGAGGGGGAGATCAGGACGGGGGAGGGGATATGGGGAGGGGTGTTTGAGAAGGGTGCTGTGGGAGCGAGAAGGGTGGTTGGGGAGTGCTGCGGACAGATCCACTCCTTGATCCGCCTCGCTTCACCCTTCAGCATACCCC
Organism: Coenobita brevimanus; assembly: GCF_032717465.1. NCBI lineage: Eukaryota > Metazoa > Arthropoda > Malacostraca > Decapoda > Coenobitidae > Coenobita > Coenobita brevimanus. Next base: position 3,989,077 of record NC_137035.1, read on the forward strand.
ACACCCCCTCCTCATGATAGGCAGGGGACCAGAAATCAGGGTCGTACTCAGGGAGGGTATATGGAGGGAGTGACAGGGGTGGTGAAGTAACCGCGAAGAGGGTGATTGGGGAGTAGTGCGGCCAGATCCACTCCTTGATCCACCTCGCTCCATCCGTCACCTTCCTCCACACCCTCTCCACCTTGTTGCTAATTGCCGTCACAGCGTCCCAGATCCACCTGCTTTTAGAGACCTTTTTTGAGTCTTGATTTTGAATTGTGAATCGAAAAGCCATCGGAAAATTTATTATTGATGTTTGTGTGTATGACCAGGGAAAGTGTGGAGGTGAAGGAGGCGGAGGGGGATGGTTAGGAGGTGGAGGTGGGTTGATTTTGTGGAGGCTTTTGTCACCACCACCTCCACTTCCACCACTGTCATCATCATCATCATCATCATCATCATCATCGTCATGACCTCTTTTTTTTTTTTTCCTGCTTAAATGTGGGGTGAGAAAGTATCATCATCATCATTATCAAAACCACCACCATCATTTTTGTGTTAATATACCTTTTATATATATATATATATATATATATATATATATATATATATATATATATATATATATATATATATATATATTACACTCATCTTCCCACCTCAGGGGTCATTCGTTCTCTTATATTGGCTCCAACAAGCTCTCCTACGTCGGACTTAGTCACCTAATAGCTGTCCACGCGGCTCGATCTCTAGCAGCCTCTCTGTGCAGTCCCTTATTGCTGGTCTTTTCGGTCTGCCTCTCGCAACTATACCTTCATCGTTCACATCTTTCACCCTCCACACCCAGTTGTCATCCTTCACCTTATGGCTGTTTTCCATTCTGCTCAATCTCTAGCAGCCTCACTGTTCAGTTCTGTATCTCCTAGGTCTTTTTTTGGTCTCCCTCTCGCAAGTCCACCCTCATCGTTCACTCCTCTCACCCTCCACACCCACTTGTCATCCTCCAAACTCTCTACATGTCCTTCTCATCACAATACTCTTTTTACTCTAACTTGGTCGAAAATTGCCATCTCCCCATCTTGAGTACTGAGCTGTAGCAGTAGAATAACACTAGAGTATTTTAATAGTCACGAAGAAGTGCTGTGGAAAGAATGTAACGCCGCTGTATGGTCTTTTAAACAGTGTAAAATATGACGCTAGTCACGAAGAAGTGCTTTGAAGGAATGTAGAGTCTTCGTATTGTCTGTAAAGAGTATATATGATGCTGGTCACGAAGAAGTGCTACGGAAAGAATGTAGAGCCGTTGTGTTGTCATAATCAGGAGAATATTTTGCTAGTCGCGAGGAAGTGCTATGGAAAGAATGTAGAGCCGTTATATAGTTTTTAAGCTGTAGATATAATGCTGGTCACGAAGAAGCGTTACAGAAAGAATGTAGAGCCGTTGTATTGTCTGAAGCAGGAGAATATTTGGCTAGTCACGAAGAAGTGCTGTGAAAAAAAAGCTAAATCGTTCGTATTGTCTATTTCTACCACTGAGCTGCGTGAAATGAGCTGACAAAGGACGAAAATCAGGGCCAAGCTAATGTGAAAAACGCCATCCCCTCATCCCCAACCCCATTTCCCCTCCCCGACCACAACCTCAGCACCACAACCCCCACAAATCCCAAACCCCTCACCATAACATCCGTTCTAAACTCTCCAACTCAAACTCTTCTAACAACTATACCTCATCATCCTTCCCTCCTCTTTTCTACTCTGATGGTTCTGTAGCTATTTCTTCTACTGATAAAGCAGATCTCTTCGCACAGACTTTATCCTCCAATTCCACCTTAGACGATTCCGGTGCTGTTCCTCCATCGCTTCCCCCCTCTGACTTCCTCATGGCTGACATTAAAATTTCTTCAGCTGATGTATTTTTTGCCATCACTGGCCTCAGTACTAACAAGGCATATGGGCCTGATGGGGTCCCTCCTGTTGTTCTCAAGAACTGTGCTTCTGTGCTTACTCCCTGCCTAGGCAAACTCTTTCGCCTTTGTCTGTCAACTTATACCTTTCCTTCTTGCTGGAAGTTTGCTCTCATTCAGCCAGTCCCAAAGAAGGGTGACCACTCCCAACCCTCCAACTATCGTCCAATTGCTTTAACGTCCTGTATTTCAAAAGTTTTCGAGTCAATTCTCAATAGAAAAATTTTAAGGCATCTTTCGTATCACAACCTTCTTTTCGATCGTCAGTACGGGTTCCGTCAGGGACGCTCCACTGGCGATCTTCTCACCTACCTTTCAGACTCCTGGTCATCCTCCTTTCGGGACTTTGGCGAAAGCTTTGCCATTGCACTTGACATCTCAAAGGCTTTCGATCGAGTCTGGCATAAATCTTTAATTTCCAAACTGCCCTCCTACGGTTTCTATCCTTCTATATGTGCCTTCATCGCTAGCTTCCTTTCTGGTCGTTTTATAGCCGCTGTTGTAGACGGCCATCGTTCTTCTCCTAGATCTATCAACAGTGGTGTTCCTCAGGGCTCTGTCCTATCACCAACTCTCTTCCTTTCATTCATCAATGATCTTCTAAGCTGTACATCTAACCCTATCCACTCATACGCTGATGACTCCACCCTTCACCTTTCCATTCGGTTCTCGCAACGCCCATCTCAACAGTTATTTCAACAAACAAGGGATGAGGCTATGGCACACCTAATGTCTGACTTAGCGGGTAAAAATAATATGGTTGTTTTTAATGCATCTAAGACTCAGTTCTTACACCTATCAACCCGGCAAAATCTTCTACAGGTATACCCACTAATGTTTAATAATATTCAGCTTAATCCTGCACCATCCTTGAACATGCTTGGGGTTTCATTTACTCGGGACTTATCTTGGAAAGATCATATTACATTTCTTGTAAAATCTGCTTCCAAGAGATTGGGTGTGCTAAGCCGACTCCGCTCTTTCTTTACCCCTGCACAATTGTTGACTCTATACAGGGGTTTTATCCGCCCCTTTGTGGAGTACAACTCTCATGTATGGGGAGGCTCCCTACATACAGCTCTTCTCAATAGGGTGGAGTCAAAGGCTTTTCGTCTCATTAACTCTCCTCCTCTTACTGACTCCCTTCAACCTCTGTCTCTTCGCCGCAATGTTGCATCTTTATCTCTTTTCTATCGCTACTTTAATGGTCACTGCTCCTCTGAACTGTCTGCTTGCATTCCTCCACCTCTGCGACGGGCGCGTAGCACCCGTCTGGCAGCAAACTCTCATCCCTTTTCTGTCCAGCTCTCTAATGCAAGAGTTAACCGTTACTCCCGGTCTTTCATTTATGCAACAGGTCAACTCTGGAACTGTCTCCCTCTGTCTGTATTTCCTGCTGCCTATGATCTCCAGTCTTTCAAACGCAGTGTGTCCAGGCATCTCAAAATGATCGGATCTTGAATTTGGCTCTCTATTGTATTTTGTTTTTCTCTTGGAGGAAACTGTTACTGCGGGCTCATAGCCTTTGGTTCCTTCTTCCTCGCAAAAAAAAAAAAAAAAAAAAAAAACACAAGCGCACCACAACCCAAGTGTAATATATCTCGTCTCCACCACAACCCCCACCAAAACTTCATCCCCCCTCCACACCACAATATCCATTCCCCCCCACCACAGTTCTCACCACACCTCTAACCACCAAACCACAACTCCCCACAACAACCACCACCACAACCCCACCACAATCCCAGAACCTTATATATTCCACAACACTCATCAGCATTTCATCAGAAGACCACCACCACAACCCCACCACAATTTCTCCTCCCCCACCACAAACCCAAGACCCCTTCCAAAAACCCCACCATTACCCCACCATAAACCCCACCAAAACCGATCCACAAATCCCACCACAACCCCACCACAAACCCACCACAACCCCACCACAAACCTCACCACAGCCCCACCACAAATCCTACCACAATCTCACCAGTACCCACCACAATCCCACCACAAACCCCACCACAACCAATCCACAACCAGTCCACAAACCCGACCACAATCTCACCAGTACCCCACCACAGTCTCACCCGTACCACACAACAACCAATCCACAAACCCCACCACAACGCCACCACAAACCCCACCACAATCCCACCAGTACCCCACCACAAACCCACCACAATCCCACCACACCCCACACACCCAGCGGAACAAAACGCCATTGGTACATTTATCGTGGCCAAAGTTTTAATTAAAAAAACACCATTATCGGAGCAACAAAGCAGAAGGGTTAAGAGGCTGATATTGGTGGCCCTGGTTGTGTTTATTTTCTTTAATTTTCTTACGTGCGATTGTTTTGTCTTGTTTTAATGTACTGGGGGAGAATCGTGAGGTGTGTGTGAGGGTGTTTGGGATTGTGTGTGTTGGGGGGGTGTTTCGGGTTGTGTGTGTGTGTGTGTGTGTGTGTGTGTGTGTGTGTGTGTGTGTGCGTGTGTGTGTGTGTGTGTGTGTGGGTGTGTGTGTGTGTGTGTGTGTGTGTGTGTGTGAGGATGTTTATCTGTATGTGCTTTGTTTTGAGTGTATGTATGTATGTATGTATGTGTGTGGAGTGGGGAGTGTCTGCGAATGGTATGTGTGTGTGTGTGTGTGGGAGGAGGGCGTGACATTATTGGCCGTGGGTGTGTTTTGTCAATTTGTCAGGGACGGAAATGTTTGGCCTTGCTTTAATGTGCTTTGGGGAGAGTCATGTGTGTGTGTGTGTGTGTGTGTGTGTGTGTGTGTGTGTGTGTGTGTGTGTGTGTGTGTGTGTGTAATTGGATGGGTGGGTAGTTATGTATATGAATGTCTGGCAATGAAGGGCCTGGAATGTGTCCTTTGTCGTTATTTAACAGGCAGGTAATTGACTTTGCTTGTGTTGTTATGGTGTGTGTGTGTGTGTGTGTGTGGAGCTGAAATGATGTATGTATTTTTCTTTTTGAATGTCAAGGTTGGAATTGTGTTTTCCCTGTCATAATGCACATTGATTGAACTCCATTTTGAGTCCATTAACTGTGTGTGTGTGTGTGTGTGTGTGTGTGTGTGTGAGAGAGAGAGAGAGAGAGAGAGAATAAATGCATATACTTAACAATATACTCCTGCATAAATATTTCCTTTGTATACAGTATGTTTCTGCTGAAGATTAACCTCCTTTAATATTAATCATCTGAAGCTAAATAAAAATAATCAGAAGTAAAGAATAAAAAATAAAGAAGTCATCGTACTGAAAGGGTAAAAAAAATTGGTTTGCACTTTCCAAAATAAAAATGGATTCTAATACTACTAACAGGGGATTATTGTAAGTGTTGAAAATTGTTATTGTTTTTGTTATAATGTGCGGATATGGGGGCTTTGTTGTGTGTGGTGATTCTCTCTCTCTCTCTCTCTCTCTCTCTCTCTCTCTCTCTCTCTCTCTCTCTCTCTCTGCGAGTCCATGTGAGTGTTTGTTGCTGTATTTGTCTTTGTATTTCCAGTTTTGTTTGTCAGTTTTGATGTGTGTGTGTGTGTGTGTGTGTGTGTGTGTGTGTGTGTGTGTGTGTGATTCCATATATCCATCAGTAATTCCATCTGTCTGTTCATCTCTTCGTCCATCCATTCATCCAGTCATCCATCCATCATGCCCCTCATCGCTGTGCATCTGCCGTCCATGTGCTCGTTAATATTCCGTTTCTTTGTCTGTCTCTCTGTTGTATTCATCCATTCATTCATCAGGTCATAAGTCTGTCTGTTTGATCATCCATCCATCCATTCATCCATCCCATCCACCCATCCCATCCCATCCATCGACCTGCTCACCCTTCCCCGTCCATTCATCCTTTTCCATCTACCCACCTCCCTTTCTTCCCTGCATCCATCCCACTCCCCATCCACCTTTCCATCATCCTTCCATCCACTCATCCACCCACCTGTCTATCCACTGTCGTCCCCCTCACCTTGACGGATACTAAAACTGTGCACTGAACTGACTGTAAAGTGGATTGTTGAGTAGAGGGATTGAGTCTTTACCTGTGAGGCCCAATTACCTTGTGTCCACCTGCCTGAGAGAGAGAGAGAGGGAGAGAGAGAGAGAGAGAGAGGGAGAGAGAGAGAGATAGAGAGAGGGAGGGGAGCCTTGACGAAAGGAGTAGTTGCGTTGGGAAAGAGAATGAGAAAAGAAAGTAAGTGAGAGTGAGTGAAGGAGTGGAAAGAGAGAGAGAGAGAGAGAGAGAGAGAGAGAGAGAGAGAGAGAAATCAATTATGTATCCTGCTATATTATGCAGTAAAGCGTGAAAAAAATGTCCCCCGTTTGTGTGTGTGTGTGTGTGTGTGTGTGTGTGTGTGTGTGTGTGTGTGTGTGTGTGTGTGTGTGTGTGTGTGTGTGTGTGTGTGACCTTAGTGACCTACGTTTAGTCGATAGGCGTGTCTTTTTAACTTCGTAAATTCTGTATAGCCAGACACCTTAAGCCCGTAAGGGGTGACCACAGGCAAATCGCCACCATGTTGCCCTGTCCCCTGCCATTTGACTGCCCTCCCACCAAATTACACCCCTTTCTTTTATATCTCTACAGTCCATCCCTCCGTCTCATCCTCGGTCTCCCCCTCCCTCTTCCCCCTTCCATCTCACTCGCTTACACTCCTCGTTAGTCTCTCATTTTAAATAATTGTACATTATTTAAGTAAACTATAGCTCGTCGTTGGTTAAGGAGGCTCCCTGGCACCTCCTCCTAAGCTATTTATTTTTGGATTTGGCTGGGTAATATCCTTTTATACGTTATTTATGCAGAGTATGGCGTTCTTAGGAGGATTTATGTAACGCGGAAAAGGATAATAAGGTGTAATAACAAAATAAATCATCTAGAGTGGCGTACAGTAGCATAAGGTGTAGTAGACAGAATAAATCTCTAAGGAATAGGTGTAACGAGGTGTCCCTTGCTGATTAGTATACACTTTTCACCCTTCACACTTACTTTCTCCCTCACCTTTATCAGCTACTCACACTCAGGCGTTTATCACTTCCTCATACTAGCTCACCTTACATCCTCCAAACATCATTCTTTGGTAATATCAGTTATCTTTTTTGTTACTATCACCCACCTTTTCCCTCGCCTCTACGTATCATAACTCCTCTCCTCTCCTCCCCCCCACTCTTACGCTCCTTCCTCCCTCTTCCCCTCCCCCGCGCAGTCCTCCCCCCCCTTCCCCTCCACCTCACTAATCTCTCCTCTCCTTCTCTCTCATTCATTTTCTCATCACAGCCACCCACTTCCACCCACACCACCACCCAACACCTCTCAGCCACCCAATCCCACCCTCCCCCCACCCCTCCTCTCCCCCAGCCTCCTCTCCCCCTTTTTCTCACTCCTCCCCTTCCCCTTCCACACATCCACACTTATCCTTCTCCCTTCCCTCTCCTCCTCTCTCCCTTTCCCCTTCTTTCACTCCTCGCCTCCCCCACACCCCAGCTTCCCTCCTCACACTCCAGCCTCCCCTTCCTCACATCCCCTTCCTTCTTGCCATGCCCCACCTCCCTCTTTCCCTCCCCTCCCCCAATAATCTCCCCTACTCCCTGTCCCCTCCCTCGCCTCCCTTGTGAGCCTGTGATATATTGAGGGCATAGAAAAAAAAAAAGTTCAATTTATGAGACCTTGTGTGATATATTGTGTTTACATCCGGTATCAGAGAGAGAGAGAGAGAGAGAGAGAGAGAGAGAGAGAGAGAGAGAGAGAGAGAGAGAGAGAGAGAGAGAGAGAGAGAGAGAGAGAGAGAGAGAGAGAGAGAGAGAGAGAGAGAGATGAACTGGAAAGGATGCTGTGGAGAAAAAGTGAGAAAGTACTAAATGGATACTAGATGGAGAGAGAGAGAGAGAGAGAGAGAGAGAGAGAGAGAGAGAGAGGGGGGGGAGAGAGAGGAACTGGATGGTGTGGAGAGAAAGCGAGAAAGGACTTGATAGAAATAGAAGGAGGGAAGGTGAGGAAAGGAAGAGAATGGGGGAAGAGGAGGAAAAAGTAAGGGGGGGGAGGGAGGTCGAGGGATTGGAAGGGGCAACGTGTAGGGAGAGGTGAGAACTGCAGTCGTAGGAGGGGGGGAGGAAGCAAGGGGAGAGAGGAGGGGAAAGAGAGGGGGCGAGAAAGAGGGAGAGATTTAAAGGGATGGCTTGAAGCGAGTGAGAAACATGTATATGAGCAGAGAGTGGAGGGGAGAGGAGGAGGAGGAGAGGGGAGGGTTGGAAGGGGGAGAGGAGGTATGGGGAGGGAAGAGGAAGTGAAGCGGATGCAGAAACATGGGGAGAAGCGAGGGGAGAGGAGGGGAAGAAGAATAGAGGGAAGGGAAGAGGGAGGAGGGAGGGGAAGTGAGAAAACTACATATGTAAAAATGATGGCAAGAGATTTAACCCTTCATGTTGTTATCTCACCTGGGTTTTTAAATACCCAACCTGTCAAGTTAATTTACCTGAGAGACACCTGTACACCCTCCAGGCAAAGGGTTAAGACTGGGATGGGGACGGAAAAGGGATGGAGGAAGAGGGGAGGAGAATGGTGGAGAGCTGTGATGGAGGAAGAGAGGACGGTAGTGATGGAGGATTGAAAATGGAAGTGATGGTGATGGCAGGAATGGAAGCCTTGATGGGGAGAATTTACATCATCTGAATGGCGGTGAAGATGGAATAATGTTTGAGAGAATAAGTGGAGGTGAAGAAAATGATGGAGAAAATTATAGGAAGTGATGGCGAAAATGAGTGGTGATGGAGGGGACGAGAGTGGTGGAGGGGATGATAGTGGTGGAGGGCTGTGGTGAAGGAGGGGACGATAGTGGTGGAGGATTGTGATGGAGGAGAGGACGAGAGTGGTGGGGGAGGGAGCGAGTGGTGGAGGGGACGATAATGGGGCAGGATTGTGGTGAAGAAAGGCTGAATGATGGAGGCTGGCGGTGGTTAAGGAGAGAAGCTGAGTGATGGAGGGTTGTGGTGGAGAGAGCTTTAAAGGGGGGCAAAGAGCTGGTGGAGGAGGAGGAGGGGGCGAGAGCTGGAAAAGGAGGAGGAGGAGGAGGAGGAGAACGACGACTACAATGACGTGGACGATGATGATGATGATGATGATGTTGAGGAGGAGGAGGAGGAGAACGACGACGACGACGATGATGATGGTGATGATGATGATGATGATGATGGAGTGAGTAAGAACTGGTGATACGAAGATAAGAGAAAATGAAAGTAAATGGCGTAAAAAAAAATAAAAATAACGCCAAAATGAAGGAGCCGAGATAACGAAGGGACCGAACCCGACCTACCGAATGTAAACAAAAGGAGGAGACGGACTGGAGAATTCGCCTCCATTGTTTGCGAGGCGAGTTGGTGGCTGTTTTATTGTTCCGCTGGTGTGTGTGTGTGTGTGTGTGTGTGTGTGAGAGAGAGAGAGAGAGAGAGAGAGAACAAAACACTTTCCACGAAGACCCATTGTAATTTTTTCCTTGGGGTTCAAACGTTGGAAGAAAAAATTTAGAGAAAGTTAAAGTCAGAGGAGAAAAACGTAAGAAAAAATAGAAAAAAGATAGGTGACAAAAGTGAGGTGAAAAGAAAATGGAGGATTGAAGGGGAGTGTGGTTGTAGATAAGTTTGTTTTAGAAAATTTCTGGCTAACTTTAATTAGAGAGAGAGAGAGAGAGAGAGAGAGAGAATGAAACCACATTTAGACGGAAAAAAATATCAATCAGAAAGAAAAGTAACAACGAAATAGGAGAGAGAGAGAGAGAGAGAGAGAGAGCGAGAGAGAGAATTCAGCTTTGTGGTGTTGACTGTCAGGGTGTTTGTAAGCAAAGGCCAGGGGATCACACAGGAGTGGGAGTGGGAATGCGGTGGAAGTGGGAGTGAGAATAGGAGTGGGAATGGGAGTGGGAGTGAGAATGGGAGTGGGAGTGGGAATGGGCGTGGGAATGGGAGTGGGAATGGGAGTGAGAATGCTTTGAGGGATGGAAGAAATATTGTAAAAATAAAGTAAGAGTGTGAGTCGGGAGAGTGGGAATGTGTGGGAGAGGGAAGGAGTGGGAGTATGTGGGAGAAGGAAGGAGTGAGAGTGAGAATGAGTGGGTTGAAGAGTGGGAGTGAGAGAGGGCGAAGTGGGAGTGGATGAGGGTGGATCGAGACAGTGGAAGTGAGTGGAAAGCGGGAGTGGAAGTGAGTGTGTAAAGTGGGTGTAGGTGAGGGATGGAAAGGGGACAGTGGAAGTGAGTGTGGAAATGAGAGCAAGAGGTGAGAGAGAGAGAGAGAGAGAGAGAGAGAGAGAGAGAGAGAGAGAGAGAACTTTTTTAGAGGGGAGAAGTAACAACGAATTGGTGGGGGAAGGTTAGACTATGCAATGAGGGGTGTGGGGGCGAGGGGAAGGCTGTGATAAGGGGAAAGGAAATGTGAGAGAGGTCCAATGTTGAGGTAAAGGGGGATGAAACTGTGGAGGAAATGTGGAAAAATGTGTTGACAGAGGAAGTGAAGAATTAGAAGGATTTGATTAGGATGAGATGTTGTTTGAGAGATATATGAAATGGAAGGAATTTTGAGGAGTATGTGGAGAATGTGAGAAAGTTGCAGTCTGATATAAGTGTGTGTGTGTGTGTGTGTGTGTGTGTGTGTGTGTGTGTGTGTGTGTGTGTGTGTGTGACTGGAATAGCAACCATGAAAAATATGGTTTGAGAACAGGATGCTGAGTAGAGGAAAACGGAACAGAGGTAGAGAAGGAGGGGAGGCTTGAAAAAACTGGAGCACTGAAAAAGAGAACGTAGGAATGATGAAATAAGAGAGAGGAAGACGAGGGAAGGGGAGAATAATTAAAATCTTCTCTGGGGTGATTGACAGAGGTTGAAAAAATAATTAAGGAGGGAGAAGAGACAAAACAAAATTGAAGTCTTTAAAATATTGGAATGCTAAGTAAGGATGATGTGGGGAGATAAAATATGAGAGAGGAAGCTGAGAGAAGGTGAAGTTGATTAAGATTTTGTCAGGGTTGGTCTGGGTAGTTGGAACATTATATAGGAATACAATTAGGACGATATAATGATGATGAGGGTTTGAAAATGATATAATTCTGAATGAGAGAGATTATGAAAGCTAAAATATTTGTAAGGAAGAGCACAGAAATTGAACTGATTAAAATTTCATATGTGAGTCAGTGTCAGAAATTGAAATATTAAATAAGGAAGGAGGAATAAGATAGAATGTTAATAGAAGCTTGGAGATAAGAATAATATGATAATGTTGGGAAGGTGGTATGAAAGAGAAAACGATGAGGGAAGGTGAGAATGGGTAAAATATTATGTGAGGGTAGGAGAGAGAGAGAGAGAGAAAGGGAGGGAAAAAAGAGGGGCTGGATAGAAACAAGTCGTGTGTGTAGAGTGAAATTGACACTGGTATAGGGAGAGGAAAAGAAAGAGTGAAGCGAGAGAGAGAGAGAGAGAGAGAGAGAGAGGATATGTCAGGCGTGAAGAAGAGAGAAAGGGAGAAATAGGTCAAAGAAAATGGAAGAAAAATTTAGAAAAGTATATATATATATATGAGAAGAGAGAAAAAGATAAAATTGGTTAAAAGATAAAGGTGAATAAAGTAGAAATGAAGATAGTAAGAAAATAAAAGATAACAGAATGAAAGCTAATAAAAAACGATGAAAATAAGCAAAGAGAAAGAAAATGGGAAATGGAAAATAGGGGAGGGGGACAATTATAGTTAGATAAAGCCAAAAAGAAAAAGAAAAACAGAAAAATGAGGATATTGTGGACATTTGGAAAGAAAAAGAAGGAAAAATTAAATGGGAAAATGTTTACAAGAATAATTGAAGACATGAGCTGTAAAAATGAGAGAAAAATTGGGTCTGAAAAATAAGAGGAAGAGGAAAAAGAGAAATGCTGGGAGGAAGAAACGAAGGTTAATTTGAAGTGAAAGGTGAGGTGGGCTCGAAGGACGGGGGGGGGGGAGAGAGAGAGAGAGAGAGAGAATTGAAGGCGAATGACAAATAAAATGAAAAGATGAAAAAATAAAGGAATGTGCGTCCGGAAGGTGAGATAGAAAGGGGAAGAGGCGAAATAATAAGAGGAGATGGAAGGTGAGAAAGAGATGATGTGATGTGAGGTGATATGTTAGAAGAGGTTAAGTTAGATATGTGATGTGAGCACTGTCTTGAAAACCACAGGTGAATGAGGTTGGACAAAGATGTGAGGTGAGGTGAGGTGAGGTGAGGCAGGTGAGGTAAGGTAATATAAGGCAGGGTAAGGTAATATAAGTTAAGGTGATGTTGTGTGAGGTGAGGTGATGGAGGTAAGGTTTGGTAATATAAGACAGGGTAAGGTAATATAAGGTAAGGTGATGAGGTGAGGTGAGGTGAGGCAAGTGAAGTAAGGTAATATAAGGCAGGGTAAGGCAATATAAGTCAAGGAGGTGTGATGTGAGGTGAGATGTGGCAGGTGAAGTAAGGTAATATAAGGCAGGGTAAGGTAATATAAGGTAAGGTGATGAGGTAAGGTGAGGTAAAGTGAGGTGTCTGTGTGAAGGTAAAGGTGTGTGGTTGGCCTGAGAACTGTAAGCCTGGTATTGTGTCCACCCTTCCCTTTGCTGTCCTACGCCACACAATCCCACACTGCAACCAGATACATCGATAGTGGCTGGGGCAGTGGCAGTGGGAGGAGGAGTAGGAATGCCAGTGAGAGTAGGACTAGGAGTGGGAGTAGGAGTTGGAGCAGGAATGGAAGTAGGAGTGGGAGAGGATGGGAGTGAGAATGGGATTGTGGCAGGGGGTGTAGAAGTGGGTGGAAGTGGGGATGGATGGGTGGAGGTGAAGGTGATGAAGTAGGAAGTGCGGATGGGAGAAGGTAGGAGTGAATATTGGGAGTAAGGGTGGGTGTGGGAGTAAGCGAAGGAGGGGGATGGGAGTGGATATGTGTGGGGTGGGGAGTGGGTGTGGTGGTGTGGTCTGGTATACCCTTTGAGGCTTGATATGTTTAGGTGTATATTCTAGCTAACAATTCTTCATTTTAAATAATCATATTGAAAGGGATAAAGTGTACTGGATCTCTCTCTCTCTCTCTCTCTCTCTCTCTCTCTCTCTCTCTCTCTCTCTCTCTCTGTTGTAAGCGAATGGAATAAACTCCCTGGGAATGTGATTGAGAGTGGTACCATAAATATATTTAAAAAGAGACTGGACATGTATCTCGACGCAATTGGTATCGTTTAGTTAGGATGGAGCAATTATTGCATATTCGCGTCTGCATTCATGTCTATTAGACACAGACAGTATTTTAGAATATATATAATAGATAAACATTCTATTCATCTTTTGATAGAAAAATAAAAATAAATAAATATTGCATGCATAGAGTAAGTATGTGGCTGTATGCCCAAATTTTCCTTTTCCATATTATTCTACTTTCTGCCGATCCTATAAAATTCCTTCAGGTTTTTCATTCCTGCAAGGTATTACTTCCTCTCTTGCTTCCTGTACGGCAAATGCCGGAGGGTCTGGAGGGTGGGGGAGAGAGCCTTCTGCTGTGCTATCCTTTTCTCCTGCTCCTATGCACTATATTAGGATTAAGGCCGGACCACCTCGTAGGGACCGTAAGGTCTGTGTATCTATGTAACTCTGTGTAACTCTCTCTCTCTCTCTCTCTCTCTCTCTCTCTCTCTCTCTCTCTCTCTCTCTCTCTCTCTCTCTCTTTCTCTCTCGTTCGAAGGTTTTATTGGTGAGAGGAAATTAGCTTACTTGACCTTCCCTGCGCTGACTCCAAATTAGAGAGAGAGAGAGAGAGAGCAGAGGAATAAAACCAAGAGCGATACGAACAGAAAGGAAATAGGAACACAGGAAAGCAATCGAGAGAGAGAGAGAGAGAGAGAGAGGGGGGGGGGAGATAAAATCAAGTGTGTCTCCTTTGCCGTGATTGGCTGAAGGAAAAATCGCTGAGGGAGGTGGACAGGCAGGCAGACGGACGGACAGGGAAGGCAGGGTGTGGGGTAGGCAGGGAGGAAGGAAGGGAGGAGTTAAGGAAGGAAGGAAGGAAGGAAAGCAGGAGAGAAACAGGCAGAGAGGGAGGCAGATAGAAAGAGGAAGGGGTTCTGGGAAGGAGGCAGACAGAAAGAGAGAGAGAGAGAGAGAGAGAGGGGGGGGGGCAAGTTTGAAAGAGAAGCAGGCAGAGAGGGAGAAAGGAAAGCAGACATAGTGAGGAGGGAGGTAGGAGGCAGACAAGTAAGTAGTAAAGTAAGTAGGTAGTTAGGCAGGTAAGTAGGTAGGCAGGTAGGTAGGTAGGCAGGTAGGTAGGTAGGCCGGGAAGTAGGTAGGTAGGTAGGTAGGCTGGCAAGGAAGTAGGTAGGTAGGTTAAAGGAGAAATATAAAAGAGAGAATTCGGTCAGATAAACAACCAGGCGGACCAGGACGAAGCAGATAAGGCCAACTGTGTGTGTGTGTGTGTGTGTGTGTGTGTGTGTGTGTGTGTGTGAGTGTGTGTGTGTGAGTAAGAGGGACACACACACACACACACACACACACACACACACACACACACACACACACACACACACACACACACACACACACACACACACACACACACACACACACACACACGATAAAAAAAGAACAGGAAAAATATTGGTTAACATGTTGGTCAGTGAATAGGAAAAGCTTTTAATTGGGTACCGACTTAGTTCTGCATGAGAGAGAGAGAGAGAGAGAGAGAGAGAGAGAGAGAGAATGAACTGTTGAGAAAGAAATGCGTGACTCAAAAAAAAAATAAGGAACTAAAAATGAATGACAATCAAAGCAGTGGAAAGTTGAGAGAGAGAGAGAGAGAGAGTTGATAGTTAGGCAAGGGGTTAGGCAGAAGCACAGAGGCAGGAGGGTAAGGCAGAGGGTGTGGGCAGGCAGGGGACAGACAAGCAATTAGACAGGTAGGAATATAGCCAGTCAGTTTACCACACAGTTGGTTAGTCAGGGGCAGAGTGGACGAGGTGGAGGGGTGGCATGCAGTGGCCAGTGGACGATGGTGCATGTGGAATGGGCTGTGAAGTGTGGAGAGGTCTGTGGAGTACTGGGGTGAGATGTGGAGGGTGTGGAATTTAGTGATGTGTGTGGAGGTAGGTTGTTAGGAGTTAGTGCAGTGGATGGAATGTGTGTGTAGTGGTGTGTGGATGATGTGCTATTGTGTGAGAGGGTGTGTAGAAGGGTGTCGATGATGTGGAGTAGGGTGTGATTGGTGTGGAGTTGGCTGTGGAGGCATGGGCGTCGGACTGAGGATGTAAAGTCGGGTGTGGATGGGTGTGGAGTGAAATGTGAAGGGTTTGGTGTCGGGTTGAGGGTGTGGAGTAGGACGTAGTGGGTGTGGAATGTGGATGATGTGGATCAGTAGAGGCATGTATTGTAGTAGGCAAGAGATGTAGCAAGACAGAAGTGGATGTCTGCAGTGTGTAGTGGAGTGGGTGGAAGAGAATAGGGAGTCGGTTGTGCATATATGGAGTGGATAGACGGACGTGCAAGGAGGGCATTGGAGGTATGGAGTAGGTAGCTGGTGTGTGTAGTAATAGTAGTAGTAATAGTAGTAGCAGTAGTAGTAGTTGCCACCTTACGCATTTATCAAGATGTGAACCAAGTCGGAGTTGCCTACCTTCTTCAGTTCACCATCTTCCTTTCCGGGGATAGGGAGGGAGTTAAGGGATGTTTGTATAACCAGGCAGCGGATCCACCCTGTCATATCGAAGCCACCACGGGAAGGCGTCCATCTCGGGTACCGCAAAGTGTGTAGAAGTGTTAGTGAATGGCCATAAGATCGAAAAATGTAAGATCCTGATTTATATGAATTGTAAGGTGACACAGAATAAGCAGATGGACGTAAATAATTATGAGAAATATATATACAGTCTGGCGTGAATTGAAAAATGGATATAATGGGAGTATGAGATTAATATGAAGAAGTATGAAAGTAAAATTAATGCATGTCTCCAGTAGTTTTAATTTTTTCGTTTCTTTACAGGTGGATGGACTACAGGTGCGATATGAGTAAGTGTTGCTGCATCATTCTCTCTCCTGTATTTGCTCTTGATATGGTACAGTAGTTTATTTTCCCTTGCATCCTTTACTGCTTTATTGCGCTGACCTTCGACCTTTTCGTAGTAGCTGTGACCTGACATTGTGGTGTGGGGGTGACCTTACTAAATCTAATAGAATATGTACAATCTTCATATTTTTCCCTGTTACTATTTTCAAGATCAGCAGATGTGTTTGTGTTTAGTTTCCTCCCCCCTCCCTCCCCCCCCAGCAGGACGATTGCCTCTAGATACCCCCTCCCCTCCCCTCCCCCTCAATCCTCCCAGCAGAACAACTGCCCCTAGATAACGTCCCCCCTTCTCTCCCCTTCCCTGTCCCCTCCCCCTTCCCCTCCCAATCCCACTCCCTCTCCCTCCCTTCTACAAACGGAGCCTAACAAGTGTATTTCCTTTCATTTATCCCCTTGAGGGCTTGGCCAGGAAGGGGATCCAATTCTGTACCTATTGTTTTTCCTGTTTTGTTTTCATTTTAAGGGGACGAGTACCCCCAGCCCCTCCCCTGACTCCCTTCTCTCCTTTGTCGTGTGAGCTACGAGGCTGTTTGCAGAAAAAATAGTGTACGTTGTATTCGGAATACCCCAAACACCACTATCATCATCATCATCATCATCATCATCACCATTGTTTTTATTATTAGTATCATCATCATCATCAGTCATCATCATCATCATCACCATCGCTCGATTTTGCCAGGTTAATATTTAGCAACGTGAATAATTTATGCAAACTTTTCAGAGCGCATAAATTACCGCATACGCGTGGAAGCCGGTTCATTTATTTACCAAATTTCGTAAATATTAATGAATAAGTTATAAATGACGGCGATAAAATATGCAGCGAAACTAGATGCTTGTGTTTGCTATTTTTAGAGAGAGGTGGAGATTAACAGAGGGTGCGTATGTGTGGTGGGGTGTGGTGGGGTGTGGTGTGGTGTGGTGTGGTGTGGGATGTGGGGTGTGGTGGGGTGGGGTGTGGTGTGTTGTGGTGCTTTTTGGGGGGATAAGTTGTGTGTTGTGTTGCGCAGTGGTGTGGTGTGGTGTGTTGTGTTATGGTGTGGTGTGTTATAGTGTGTTGTGGTGTGGTGTTGTGTTGTGTGGTGTTAAATAATAGTGGGTATATGATATTAGTGTCTTTGCGTCATATTGCAGTGGGAGTGTGGCCTTCTGCAGTGTTGCATTGCTGTGTTGTTGAGCATGCTGTGTTGCAACTCTTACTTCACCCCCTTTCCCGTCTCACACTCCTCCTCTCGTCCCCTTCTCCTCCCTTCCTTCCTTCTCCCTCCTCCAAGTTTTCCCCTCCTTCCTTCTCCCTCCCCCTCCCCTTCCCCTCCTTCCTTCTGCCTACCATTCCCCTTCCCCTCCTCCCTTCTCCCTCCACTTCATCAACCCTCCTTCCCCTTTACTCCTTTCATCTCCCTCCCCTCTCCATCCCACGCATTCTCCCCTCCTCAACCCCTCCTTCCTGTCCTCTTACACATCACCCCCTTTTCTTTCTCTTCCTTTCCCCCCTCCCCTCCTCCTCACATTTTCTCTCTCCCTCCTTCTTCTCTCTCCTTCTCACCCCACTTCCTCTCCCCATCACCCCCTTTCTTACCCATCTCCATCTCTTATACCATCGTCCCCACCCTCCCCCCTCATCATTCTCTCTTTTACAGTCCTCCCCACCCCTCAATTATCTCCCCACCCTCCATCCCCACCTCACCTTCTACCTCCCTCTCACCAGTCCTCTCACGCTCTCTCACCCCTTCCCTTCCTTCATAATTTTGCCTTCCCCTACCGTCTCCCCTCCTTGCCCTGTCCCCTCAACTCTCAACTCACCTCTCCCTCCCCTCACCCCCTCCCCTAGCACTGTTTTTCCTCCCAACCCCCTGTCCTCATTTTCCATCCCTCCCCTCCCCTCCCACACCTCTGTTCTTTATTATTCTCTCCCCATCCTACCTTCCTGATCAATCCATCCCTCTCCCTTTAACCCTCCCTTCCCCTCTCCCTTACCCTCCCTCATGCCCCTCCCCTCCCCTTCTCGCCTCCCCCTCATCCTCTCACTCTTCTCCCCCCACCCTCTCTCCTCCCCCCTCACCATTCCTGTCACGCCTCTCGTCTCTTCGTTTTTATTCTCCCCCTCTCTCATCCCCTTCCCTGATCCCTTCATCCCTTCCCCCCACCTCCTCCCCTTCCCTCCCCCTCACCCCTTCCCTCACCAGCTCCTCACACCCTCACCTTTCCTATCACGCCTCTGGCCTTTATCCTCCTCCCTCCCCCTCTCCCTGATCCCCCCACCCTTTCCTCCCCCCACTGCATCCCTCCTCATACCTTCCCTCTCCCCACCCCACTCTCCCCTCCACTCATCTCTCCAACCCTCCCCACAAGACTCCTTTCCCCTTCTCACCCTCTTCCATCCCTCCTGTCCTCCTTTCCTCATCTCTTCATCTTCCTTCCTTTCCCTTCTGTCCTTTCCTCACTTCCTCCTCTTCCCTCTTGCCCTTCCTTTCCTTCACTGAAACACATCATTTTCTTCCTCCTTTCTATTCTCTCCATCCTCTCCCTTCTCCTCCTCTTTCCTTCTCTCCTTTCCTCCCTCTTTCCTCTCCCTACTCAGTCTTCACCCTACCGACCTAAGCCACAATTCCTCTTCCACTTCTCCCACCCTTCCCTTCCTTCTACCCCTCCCGCTTAGATTTTTATCCCTCCCACCTATCCCTACCTCCTCCTTCCTCTCCTCCTCCCTCCTCCTCCCTCACCTCACCCTTCCCCTTACCTCATCCCTCTCCTAATTCTCCCTCCACTTTCCCTCTCCCTCCACCGTCCCTCTCCAAGTTCATATCTTCATCTTTCCTCCACCCCTCTTCCCCTCCTCCTCATTCTCCAGTCTCTCCGCCTGCCTTTCCTCCCCTCCCACCCCTCCCCTACTTCCCTCACCCTCCCCATTCCCCTTCCGCCCACCTCTTCCGTACTTCCCCCACCTTCCCTTCTCCCCTACTTCCCCCACTCTCCCTCTCTCCCCTACTTCCCCCTCCCTCCCCTCCCCCACTTCCCCCTCTCTCCCCCTTCCCCTTCTCCCACCAACACAAAAACTTCATATTTTATTTATTTACACATTTTAAATCACCAGGTAAATAATTTAAGGCGCCTCGGGATCAAAGTCACCTTGGCTGTTGATCAGAGTGACGCTAATTGGCGCTCGGCAGTTATCGCACGTGTATGTATGTGTGTGTGTGTGTGTGTGTGTGTGTGGGAGAGAGAGTGAGGAGATGGGTGGGTGCGTGTGTGTGGAGGTGGTTGGGTGTGTACGTGGAAGAGGGTGCTTGTGTGTGTGTGTGTGTGTGTGTGTGTGTGTGTGTGTGTGTTAATAATGAGTAGGGTGTCAGGTAATATGAGACACGTGTACCTCATTTGTCACGTGTGGATGATCAAGGCAGGTGTGTACGCTAATGGGATTGAGGGTGTGTGTGTGTGTGTGTGTGTGTGTGTGTGTGAGAGAGAGAGAGAGAGAGAGAGAGAGAGAGAGAGAGACCCAGGTGTGTGTGACAGTTTCCCACACCTGTCTCTCAGCGTCATGTTATTGCTAAGCTGTTGCCTTTATATCACCTCCCAGGCTGTCATACCAACGCCTCAAGTTTTGCGCGCGCGCACACACACACACACACACACACACACACACACACACACACACACACACACACACACACACACACACACACACACACTCTCTCTCTCTCTCTCTCTCTCTCTCTCTCTCTCTCCTGGCCTGACGAAACACGGGGTATTGTGTCCTGTGTAAATAAAACAATCAAGCCAAGAGTGAACCAGTTGACCTCTTGTGTTGGCCCTCCTCTGTACCCCAAGACAAATTGACGAATGAAAAAATGGGCCTTATTCTCTGTACCCCTTTAAAAAGTAGCCTGGAAAGAAAACTAGGCAGTAGTCCTCGTGCTGTGGCCCTCCTCTGTACCCCTGGAAAAATTGACGAGTGAAAAAATAGGTCCTTAGCTGTGCCTTGTTCTCTGTACCCTTTGAAAAACAGAGTAGAAAGAAAGGCAGTCCTGTCGCTGCTCATTCGCTGTATCCATTTGTCCTCAGTTCTCCTTTGTAGTTCTGTGTTCCCCTTTGTTCTTCTGTGTACGGCTCTGTAGCTCTTTGTTTTCCTTTATAGTTCTTTGTTCTCCTTTGTAATTCTGTGTTCCCCTTTGTTCTTCTGTGTACGCCTCTGTAGTTCTTTGTTCTCCTTTGTAGTTCTTTGTAGCGGTGTAGAGACATTGATGGCGCATTGCAGTGTGGTGTAGAGGACGTGGATACATGTCCCCCGGGCCAGTCAGGTCTCTCTGCTATGTAAATTGGGGCAGATCCAGTGACAGGCTGTGTGGATGGAGGATGTGGATGGCTGAATGCTGTGTGGATGGAGGATGTGGATGGCTGAATGCTGTTTGGATGGAGGATGTGGATGGCTGAATGCTGTTTGGGTGGAGGATGTGGATGACTGAATGCTGTGTGGATGGAGGATGTGGATGGCTGAATGCTGTTTGGGTGGAGGATGTGGATGACTGAATGCTGTTTAGGTGGAGGATGTGGATGACTGAATGCTGTTTGGGTGGAGGATGTGGATGACTGAATGCTGTTTTGATGGAGGATGTGGATGACTGAATGCTGTTTAGGTGGAGGATGTGGATGACTGAATGCTGTTTGGGTGGAGGATGTGGATGACTGAATGCTGTTTGGATGGAGGATGTGGATGACTGAATGCTGTTTGGATGGAGGATGTGGATGACTGAATGCTGTTTGGGTGGAGGATGTGGATGGCTGAATGCTGTTTGGGTGGAGGATGTGGATGGCTGAATGCTGTTTGGGTGGAGGATGTGGATGACTGAATGCTGTTTGGGTGGATAACCGGTGTGAGTGAGGATGGTTTTGATGGCTGGAATATTTCACCCCTTTTTGCTGTGCTATGTAAATTTCGAGTAATAATTGAGTGCTGTTTTGGGCGGAAGTTGTGGATGGCTGGTGTGAGTGAGGGTGGTATTACTGATGATTGGTATGGGATTAAAACGTATTACCCGTAGCTGGTGTGGTGTAGAGGGACGCCTTCACTTAGTGACACTAAAATGACGGGGCGGTGGAGCTGCCTGGTTATACAAATGTCCTTCAGTTCCCTCTCTGTTCCCACAAAGGAGGATGGTGGGGTTGCAACTAGCACTATTACTCTGACAGGTGTATTTTTACGTGTATTCTGACAGGTGTATTCTGACAGGGGTAGTCTAACAGGTGTGATGATGATGATGATGATGATGATGATGATGGCGGTGGTGGTGGTGATGGTAGTGGTAGTGCTGCTGCTGCTGCTGCTGCTGCTGCTGCTGCTGATGATGATGATGATGATGATGATGAGGAGGAGGAGGAGGAGGAGGAGGAGGAGAGAGAATTCATGAGACAAGGGGTTAAAGAGGAAGACAGGGAAAGACTTTGAATATTGTGTGAGTGTCTGGAGGGGAAGGTTGTGTGAGGGAGGATTACGTGTGTGTATGTGGGGGGGGAGTGTAGTGCATTGGTATCACACACACACACACACACACACACACACACACACAGGATAACATGTTTGTGTGTGGGGAGGTGTAGCCTATCGGTCTCAGTACACACACTCTCTCTCTCTCTCTCTCTCTCTCTCTCTCTCTCTCTCTCTCTCTCTCTCCCTCTCTCTCTCTCTCTCGAAGGGGTCCTGGGCTAGGCTACTTCGGCCATTTATCGCGAGAATTACTTGGAAAACCATTGGCATCAGTTTTTTGGCTGTAGATAGATAGACGGATAGATAGAAGGATAGATAGACCCCTGGATGAACTGTGGGGTTAGGGGTCTGGCACTGGATAAGTAGATAGAAGGGTAGATAGGTAGATGGGTTGATAGATAGGTAGATAGATAGAAAGATAGATGCACACTGAATTTTACCCTTTTATTGCAACCTGGATTTATTTGGATTGGACGTATGGCGATAGATAGATAGATAGATAGATAGATATAGATTGTAAGATAGACTGATAAATAGACACACATACAGATCGATAGACAGCTAGATAGACAGAACGATAGATACATTACACTTACATCTCATCATACACCCCTACATGAACTAAAATTTGACACAACATTAGAGAGGCAGACAGACGGACAGACAGGAATTAGACAGACAGACAGACAGTTATATCCCTATCATATTATCGTTTTTACTTTTGATTAATGCTGTTGCTGGGAGGGACAGAGAGCCCAAAAGTTGTAAATTAAAACTTTTTTGTTGTGAGGGAAATTTGAAGTGACGGATTGCAGCTGATTGTATGTGTGTATGTGTGAGCCTGTGTGTGTGTGTGTGTGTGTGTGTGTGTGTGTGTGTGTGTGTGTATTGTTAACCTGTGATTGATACACTGCACCTCCTCACACACAAACATGTTATCCAGTGTGTGTGTGTGTGTGTGTGTGTGTGTGTGTGTGTGTGTGTGTGTGTGTGTGTGTGTGTGTGTTGTGAGAAAAGAATTGCTTGGTGTTTAATCATTGCACTGTCTCATTAACCTCTCTCTTGTGCCCGTATAGGAAATTGAGAGAGGCAGAGTGTGAGTGACAGAGGTAGGTGGAGGAGAGGCATGTGGAGCGAGTGGAGAGGTGGAGAAGGGACGTGTGGAGCGAGTGGTGAGAGGTGGAGGGACGTGTGGAGCGAATGGAGAGGTGGAGGAGAGACGTGTGGAGCGAATGGTGAGTGGTGGAGGAGAGGCGTGTGGAGCGAGTGGAGAGGCGGAGGAGGGAGATGTGGAGCGAGTAAAGAGGTGGAGGAGAGACGTGTGGAGCGAGTGGTGAGAGGTGCAGGAGGGGCGAGAGTGGGGCGAGTGGAGAGGTGGAGGAGGGACGTGTGGAGCGAGTGGTGAGGTGGAGTACTTGATGAGAGAGATCGAGAGGGAGAGTGGAGAGGGAGGTGAGGTTGATATTGAGAGGCAAAGGAGAGAGGGAAAAAAATAACAGTGAAAGGAATATTTAGAAAGGAAGAAATAGGATGAGAGAGAGAGAGAGAGAGAGAGAGAGATCAAAATAAAACTAGACAAGATAAATGGAAGAACGCAGGAGTGAGAGAGTAAATGAGAGAAAGTAGAGTGAGAAACAGAGTTAAGTGAAAGAATTGAAGTCAGAGGAGGAATGAAGAGGCAAGGGAGAGAGAGAGAGAGTAAAAAGGGCTCGGACGAGATTAGAGAGAGAGAGAAAGAAAGAGAGAGAGAGAGAGAGAGAGAGAGAGAGGATACTTAACGTTCAAAGATAATAATAAAGTTGCACAAAGATAAATATTTTAAAGATTATTTTAAAGGGAAAAGGGATAATAATGAAAGAGAGAATTTTTTTTGACAATTTTTAGAACTTAGTGAAGGGTGTAAAATGTTAGAAAAAATAAATATATATATATATGACCTAGAGATATTATTATTATTTTTTTTTTTTACGATATTCAAAAAAATTATTAATATAAGTAGATGGAAAGTATTATTAAGTAGATGGAAAGTATTACGTCACACCTGTTTACCTTCGTCTTAATTAATTTTACACCTGGCCGACCAAAGCCTAATGAATTGGAAAAATCGAGTTACCTGGGATGAAGATTTTTTTTTTTTTTTTTCGTTTCACCGTAATCTATTTTTCACACCATATATTTTCACTTATTTTCTTATGTGATTTTTTTATTTATTTTCTATTATGTATTTCGATGGGAAATATTTCTGGGATCGGCTCAGTCCGTATGCTCCTCACTAATGACTTTAGGACGTCATGTGCCTCACTGGCCTAGACACACACACACACACACACACACACACACACACACACACACACACACACACACACACACACTATCGCGGTGTCGATTTTAGCGGCGTTAAAACGGTAAACGCTACGGAAATTGCACTCCAGATTTCATTTACTTTTTCCACGCCAAAATCGCTTTCAATTTTTCCCTTTAAATTTCGCGTTCTGTTTGTGTTTCTCTGTTTTTCACGTGTTTTTTTTTTTTGTGTGTGTGTGTGGATCGTATTTTATTTATTGCAACTTTCATGACTCTCTCTCTCTCTCTCTCTCTCTCTCTCTCTCTCTCTCTCTCTCTCTCTCTCTCTCTCTCTCTCTCTCACTTTATCCCCCCCCCCAGAGGCCATCACCACTCCCTTGGCCAGACTGCCCTCATGAATGGGTAAGTGGATCCATTGGCCTGAGAGAGAGAGAGAGAGAGAGAGAGAGAGAGAGAGAGAGAGAGAGATGTGAAACTGTGAGTGTTCGGGGTCGTAAAAGAGAAAATGAGGGAGAAAGTGAAAGTTGTATTGTTGGATAATGAGAAGGAATTTGGGCTTGAAAGAGAGAGAGAGAGAGAGAGAGAGAGAGAGAGAGAGAGAGAGAGAGAGAGAGAGAGAGAGAGGTAAAACTGTGTCAAGGGTTGTAAAAGAGAAATTGAGAGAGGAAGAGGAGGAAGAGAAGATCGTGTTGTTAATGAGAGAATGAATTTGGGCTAGAATGAGAGAGAGAGAGAGAGAGAGAGAGAGAGAGAGAGAGAGAGAGAGAGACGAGCAAGAAAGATTGATAAATTAAGAAAAAAAAAGAGAAAATGACTGAATATTATAGGACGTAAAGAAGAATAAAGAGGACGTGAGAGAGCGAGGGAAGGTAAAAAGAGGGCTAAAGAGGACGTGAGAGAGCGAGGGAAGGTAAAAAGAGGGCTAAAGAGGACGTGAGAGAGCGAGGGAAGGTAAAAAGAGGGATAAAGAGGACGTGAGAGAGCGAGGGAAGAGGAAGAGGTAAGAGGGTGCGAGTGATAAAGGCAAGATTGATGATGGGAGGAAGAAGGAAGAATGGAGGGAAGCACAGCATTCTAAGTAGGGCATTGAAGACAACGATATTACCTGAGAGAGAGAGAGAGAGAGAGAGGGAGAGAGAGAGAGAGAGAGAGAGAGAGAGAGAGAGAGAGAGAGAGAGAGAGAGAGAGAGAGAGAGAGAGAGAGAGAGAGAGAGAGAGAGGTGACGGGGAAAGGTACAAGGGGAAGAACTTCTAAAATGAATAAAGAAAAAAGATAACAGAGGAGAAAGAGAAAAGAAACTCGAAAGAGAGAGAGAGAGAGAGAGAGGTGAGGGGTGATAGAGATGGATGAAGACGAGTTTGTTATACTGGAGAAAAAGGAGAGGGAGGAGGGTAGAGACAGGAGATAAATTTAGAGAGGGAGAGAGAGAGATATAGCACATGTGTATAAGACAAGGTGAAAGAATCCTTGAAAGAGAGAAGTGAGAGAGGGAGAAGGTAAAAGAAAGACTGCAGAAGGAATAAAGATAAAAAAGGCCTGAAGAAACGACAAGTGAAATTAAGAAAAGAAGGAAGGAAGGAATGAAGGAAGGAAAGAAGGGAGGGAGGAAGGAAAGAAGGAAGGGAGGAAGGAAAAAAGGAAGGGAGGAAGGAAAGAAGGAAGGAAGGAAGGAAGAAAGGAAGGAAGGAAGGAAGAATTGAGAAAAAACTTAAGCAGGAAGGTGATATTAAGCCTTTTAGCCGGTGCCAGGTGGTGGAGAGGACCGCCTTCACGTGGTGGCACTGATATGGCTGGGTGGAGGAGGTGCCGGGTTATACAAGCGTCCCTCAGTGTCCTCCCTATCCACCAATAGGAGGATGGTGGAGTGCAGATAAAGGGTGGCTTCATCCTGCAGTCCACTGGGGTCATGTTTTGATGGTGCATGGATTTGCGACTACTACTACTACTACTACTACTACTGCTACTACTACTACTACTACTACTGCTACTACTACACCACTACGACCACTACAACCACAACTACTACTACTGTCATTACTACAGCTACTACTACTGCTACTACTGCTACTACTACTACTACTACTACTACTACTACTACTACTACTACTACTACTGCTACACCACTACGACCACTACAACCACTACTACTACTACTGTCATTACTACAACTACTATTAATACTGCTACTACTACTACTACTACTATAGATCAATCCAGTCAGCGGTCGTATTCTAAGCGGTTTAAGGGCTTTCCTAACGCCTCTTCCTTAGCGATTTATTTTCCCCAGTTCACTTCAGGCAAACTATGTCTGTTCCGAAGCGATTTAAGTAACACCCCAAAAAAGTATGTCAGAGGTGTAATATGCAAAATAAATCGCTAAGGAAGATGTGCTACGGAGCCTACTGTACCACTTGGAATTCGGTCAGTGATCAACAACAACAATAACAACAACAACAACAACAAAGACCATCCGCTGTATCGTAGTATGTAGGTAGTAGTATTAGTAGTAGTAGTAGTAGTAGTAGTAATAGTAGTCACAAACCCAGGCTCATCTGAACGTGAACCCAGTGGACTGCTGGCCTAAACTACCCCCTCAGTCCATCCTTCTCCTCTCGAGGGATAGGGAGGGTTCTGAGAGACGTTTGTATAATTAGGCAGCGACGCCGACCAGTTATATCAGTGCCATCACGTGAAGGCTTCCCTCTCGTGCACTGTTATACAGGTGAATACAGGTTGTAACAGTGCACAACGAGAGAGAGAGAGAGAGAGAGATCAGAGGTTACGTGTGTGGTGCGGGGAGGGGATGCAGTGCGGTGTGGTGTGGTGTGGTGTGGTGAGGTGAGGGGTGTGGTGCAGTGTGGTGTGGTGTGGTGTGTGCGGTGCGGTGTGGTGTGGTGAGGTGAGGTGAGGTGTGGTGGGGTGCGGTGTGGTGTTGGTGTTGGTGTGGTGTGGTGGGATGCGGTGTGTGTGCTTGTGTGCATCTCAAGCCCTTGCATCCACTAATTTCATCTTCTCCACATTTTTTCCACTCTTTCAACCTTGTACTTCCTTCATTAGTACATTTACAAAGAACCATCAGTTTATCTATGTCAGTATCCTTTCGCTTTTACTCTCCCAAGATAATTTTCTGCAATAAAAACAATTTATTATTAGTTTTAGGAGACTATGATGTACCTATGAACAGGTGAGCTTTGAAGGGGGTGGGGGATGGCTGGAAGACGCGTGGGGGGGGGGGGAAGAGAATGGAGAGAGGAGGGAGACCAGCGAGATTTTTTTTTTTTTAATGTTCTATACAATTTACTGTAAGAGGATAACCACAATTAACTTAGGTAAAGAAACATTGGAATTCTGCTGACTGGTGTTGTTGGTGTTGGTGCTGAGGTGGAGGGGGAGGAAGGCTAGCCACGCATGCGCAGAGTTACCTGTGCGTGTGTCACCGCGGCGACTGAGGTAGCTTACACCTGCCTCTTCCTTACCTGTTTGTTTTGCTTATTACTCCTTTATACCCTCTTTCTTATCACCTGTATCATCTTCATGTCTTATTCTTTTCGTCGATAACCAACAAGACGGTGATAAGGTGAGGGATGCAGCAATAAATCGCTTAAGAATACGTGTTACGACAGCTCAGGTACCCACAGCCTGCGGGCACATTGTTGACCCTCGTGACGTCACCGCGCAGGTCCCTCCCGCAACCCGCACCAGTTAGACAAGTTCCCGCAAGAGGGGACGCACGCGGCCGCAGTTTTCCTGGTTTTTGTGGTGTTTGCGACGGTTTTGGCGTTTCATCGTCTGTTTGCGTGGACGAACGGGACGAATATTACGCCTGGAAGTGACGAGTGATATCCCTGGTGGTGTACGGACGAGAGGAAGGGAGGAATCGCCCGAACCACCGTCATCTTGAGGTGAGAAGTCGCCGATCTTTCCGTCCGAGTCGTTGCCTCCATATATCCCTCCCTTATCTCTTAAAGGTGTCCTGTAGCATCATATTTACCGCCATTTTCCTAACCTTCAGCATCTCAGGCATTTACTCGTATGTTCGTAGTTTTCATTTGGTCTGAGTGAAGGATGGCTGATGTAAATGAGGATAAAGTAGAGAGTTTGATGCTGTTTGGGGCAGCCATGTTGGAGGGACGCCGTCGGCTGCTCAACACACATGGCGTCATCATTGCCTTGTGTTCCTGTGTATTGATGCGAAGGACGTTGTGGATTACTAGATGGATTAGTTCAGGATTTTAGGTAGATTTTAGAAGAGGAAGGTGATAGCCGTGAGGGAGAAAAGAGATGGAGAGGATGGTGGTGGGGTGAGGATGGTTGTAGTTGTTGTAGCGTACCCAAGCTCATTAGAACGTGAACTCTATGGACTGCAGGTTGAAATGGCGATTCTGTAGGCTTTATCTTTTTTTTTCGGGGATGGCGAGGGAGGCGATGCACATTTGTATAGCCGGGCAATGGAGCCACGTGGTTGTGTAGGTGCCACCACGGGAAGGCATCCCTCTCCAGCGACTGAAGTGCAGGTGAAAGGGAGAAATGATGGAGAGGAGGAGTGGAGGTAGGGAGAGAAGGTGGAGGAAAGAAGGAGAGAGAAACGAGAGGAGAAACAGGAGGAATGGAGGTAAAGACTGGGAGAGGGAAGGAGGAAACGGGGAGAGGAGCAAGATGGAGGAAAGAGAGGACGAAAACAGGGAGAGAAATGTAGAGGGAGAAGGCTTGATGGTGAAGGGTTGCAGGGAGAGGAGGAGGACCACGTGGAGAGGAGAGTGGAGGGAGGGGAGAAGGTAAGCGGTGAGAGAAGAGTGGAGGGAAGGAAGGAGAGAGACGAGGAGGGATGAGAGGAACGCATGGAGAGGAGGTAAATGATGAGAGATGGCTGGAGGGAGGGAAGGAGAGAAAGGAAAAAAGGAATTGAGGCGAAGCAGGGAGGGAGGTGTGGAGAGGAGAGAGGAAAGAAATTACGGAAACAGAGGAGGGTGTAGTGACGTGTAGTAGAGTGTATTGTGTAGTTTTAGTGTGTGTGTGTGTGTATGTGTGTGTGTGTGTGTGTGTGGCAGTCTTCAGATGGTCACGTGGCTTGTCTCGTCTCAGTACAAACAAGCGCGTCTGATTGGTCCCCCTGTCTACCCCCCTCCCCCTCCCCTCCCCTCCCCGTGCCCGTCTGTATTCCCCCACATCCCTACCACTCCCCCCCTCCCACAACCCGTCCCCCTCCCTTCCCTTCCCCCCCCCCCTCCCTGCATCCACACACCCCCAGCCCGCCTCTCCCCCTCCACATCGTTGCATCCATACCCTCAGCTCCCCGTCCCTCCTACCCTCCCCCTCCCATACCCTGCATCCATTCCACCTCCCACCAATCCCCCCACCTCCCCCTACCCATGCCTTCTGGTCCTTCTCCACCCCATCCTTTTTTTGTTTTTTAATGGAAGGGTTAATGGGAGGAGAAGAATATGTTTGAGTGCATCCATATCCTCCCCTCTATCCCGTCTCTCCCCCTCCCTTCCCTTCCCTTCCCTTCCCTTCCCTTCCCTTTCGTGTCCTTTCCTTTCGTGCCCTTTCCTTTCCTTTCCTTTCCTTCCCTTCCCTTCCCTTCCCTTCCCTTCCTTTCCTTTCCTTTCCCTTCCCTTCCCTTCCCTTCCCTTCCTTTCCTTCCCTTTCGTGTCCTTTCCTTTCCTTTCCCTCCCCTCCCCTCCTGTTCAGCAAAATAAGGAAGTAAAACAAAATAATCAACTTTAAAGAGTGTCTTATTTCTGGTTTATTTTTGTGTGAGCTTAATTTTCTACTTCCTCTTCCTTAGCGATTTTTTATTATTTTTTTTTTTATTATTATCGTTTGTTATTGATTACTGTTTGTTAATAGATGTTATTGTTATTGTTGTTTCTATGCTGTTTGTTAATAGATGTTACTGTTATTGTTGTTTGTATGCTGTTTACTGTTGTTAATGTTACGTCTGGTGTGTGTGTGTTTTTTTGAGAGCTTTTGTGTGTGTGTGTGTGTGTGTGTGTGTGTGTGTGTGTGTGTGTGTGTGTGTGTGTGTGTGTGTGAGTACTACTGCTAGGCTACTACTACTACTATTATTATTACTATTATTATTATTATTATTATTATTATTATTATTATTATTATTACTATTACTACTACTACTACTACTACTACTACTACTACTACTACTACTTAATTTTTGCCATACCCAGTCGATTTTACTTAGATTTTTTTTAATAGTGAGATAAATCCTTCACTAAAATCATTCACTATAAGGATGGTGTTATGGTCACTATTTTTTACGCTAATTATAGACGATTTTAGTAAGAGATTATGATGATGATGATGATGGTGGTGGTGGTGGTGGTGGTGATGGTGATGATGATGATTATGGTGGTAGTGGTGGTGGTGGTGGTGGTGTTGATGATGATTATGGTGGTAGTGGTGGTGGTGGTGATAATGATGATGATGGTGGTGATGGTGATGATGATGATTATGGTGGTAGTGGTGGTGGTGGTGATAATGATGATGATGGTGGTGGTGGTAGTGGTGGTAGTGGAGGTGATGATAATGATGATGATGATTGTGATGATGATGATGATGATGATAGGAAAGGAAGACGAAGAAAGATGTTGAGAAAAGAGAAAGATGTGACGGAGTATGAAAGACGAGTAGAAAGACAGAGAAGGGGAAAGAAATATAAAGAGATTTGGAGAAAAAGAAAGAACAGGAAAAGAGAAATAAGAGAAAGTGATAGACATAATAAAGATAGTGGAATAGAAATAAAAGTGAGCAAATTACAAAAAGAGAAAGAAGAAGTAAAAGAGAGAAAATGATAGAGATAATAAAGATAGTGAGATTGAGTCAAAAGTGAGCGAGCTTTAAATATTACACTTCCTGTATGTAAATGAGGGTGGGACAGGAGCCAACCCTTGTCACAAATATTTTCTCACTTTCTCTATCTCACTTTCTCACATTTTTCGTCATTTCCTTTGTTCATATTAGCTCATAATTTCTCTGCCTAAAATTCCTGTGGTTGTTACTCTCTTTACTCTCTTTCTCTCACTCTTTTTTCTCTTTTTTTTTCTCATTTTTTAGTATGTCTTTATAACCACGTTTGCTCTTCTCTCTCTCTCTCTCTCTCTCTCTCTCTCTCTCTCTCTCTCTCTCTCTCACACACACACACACACACCAAAAAAGAAATCTCTCTCTCTCTCTCTCTCTCTCTCTCTCTCTCTCTCTCTCTCTCTCTCTCTCTCTCTCTCTCTCTCTTTCTTTCTTTCTTTCTTTCTCTCTGTCTCTCTAAATTGGTAAGAAAATTAGAAGACAGAAAGGGAGCAGAAATAAAAAAAAAGATGGAGAAGAAGAAAGGATAAGAAGGAGATATAGAATGAAAAAGAGAGAGAGAGAGAGAGAGAGGAAGTGAGAAAAAAAGACAGATGAAAGAAGAGAAAATAGAAAAAGAGGAAGAGGAGAGAGGGGAAAAGATTAAAAGAGGAGGAAGAGGAAGTTGAGGAAATGTGAAGCCTCAGAGATAAAGTGAGGTCAAAGAATTCTAGACCTGTGTTTCGTATGTATGAGGGAGAGTGGCCAGCGGAGGGAGGGAGGAGGGAGGTAGGAGGGAGGAAAGAGGAAGAGAAGGATGGAAATTGGAGGAGGGAGGGAGGAAGTAGGAGGGAGGAAAGAGGAAGAGACTGAAGGTAATAGGAGGAAGGAGGGAGGGAGGGAAGAAAAAAGTGATAGATAGATGGAAGGAAGAAACGAAAGAACTGAGGTTTTTGTTTTTCGTGAGGGAGAATCAGACCAATGTGAAGGAGGGAGACAGGAGGAGGGAAGGAAGGAAGAAGGAAGAGAGGGATGGTAGGAAGGAAGGAAGGAAGGTGGAATTGAGGTATTTTTCGTACATGTGAGGGATTGTCAGGCTAGTGGAAGGGAGGGAGATAGGAGGAGGAAAGGAAGAGAGGGAGGGATGGAGGGAGTGAAGGAAGGAAGAAAGGTTGGGACTGGGGAAGAGGAAGGAGAGGGGAAGAAATGAAGGAATTCACGACTTGTTTTTTGTTAGTCCAATCCAGCGTGAAGGAGTGAAGGGGAGAGAAAGGAATGATAAAAAAAGATGTTTGTGTGAGAGAGAGAGAGAGAGAGAGAAGAGAGAGAGAACAAACAGGTATTAAGGCTCAGATAAGGATGAGTGTGAAAAGGATAGTTCTTGGAATAGGATGAAAAGGCGTAGGAATTGTGTTCTGTGGAAGGGATGATGGTGCTCTCTCTCTCTCTCTCTCTCTCTCTCTCAGTTGGAGTTCCTGGTGTTATGAAAGATGCATATCCCGGATTTGTCTTCCTCACCCTGCCTTTTCCTCCCTAACTCTGCCTCTCCATGCTTCACTTTGCTTAACCCTGCCTCACCATTCCTCACCCTGCCTCAGTTTGCCTCTCCCTGCCTCACCCTGGCGTACGGTATTTCTCCACATCTGTCCCTTTCACTTCGCCTCTCTCTCCCTTTTCCTTCCTCTCTTCCTGTCTCTCTCCCTGTCTCTCCATCTCACCTCCTGGCTTCCCCTTTCACTCCCTACCTCCCTTTGTCTCACCTTTTCCTTCCTTCACCTTCCTTTTCTCTCCCTTTCTCTCTTGTCTCACCCTTTCTTTCTTCACGTTCCCCTCCTCTCCCTTTCACTACCTGCGTCCAAATGTCTCACCCTTTCCTTGCTTCACCTTCCTTTTCTCTCCTCTTCTCCTTTGCTTTCTTTCCTTCACGTTCCTTTCCTCTCCCTTTCTCTCCCTTCCTCTCCCTTTCTCCCTCATGTCTTTCTCTCTGACTTTCTCTGTGCAGTGCGTTTTCGGTGTTTTGAAAAGTCATTGAATTTTGCAGTGAAGAGAGATACCCTTGTGTGTTTGGTGTTTTGGTGTGTGGCAGTGCTTGATTTAAAAAAAAAAAATGAATGAATAAATAAATAAATAAATAAATAAATGTTTCTGTAGCAGGAATAAATTTAAAACACATGGTAGTGGAAGGCGGGAAGGAATGTGAACGAAGAAAATCAGTAGCTTGGAAAATAATGTTACGTACCGTTTCCTTCTAAAAATTAATATATAAATGGAATAAATATAATGTTTTTGTGGCAGTAAGGATCAATTTTTAAAACGTCGTGACGGTGGATGATGGGAAAGAGCTGGGACGAAAAATTAAGTCGCTTGGAAAATACATTACGTACCCTATCCGTCCCCTGTCAGTATGTTACGTACCCTGTCAATATGTTACGTACCCTGTCAATACGTACCCTGTCAATATGTTACGTACCCTGTCAATATGTTACGTACCCTGTCAATATGTTACGTACCTTGTCAATACGTATCCTGTCAATATGTTACGTACCCTGTCAATATGTTACGTACCCTGTCAATATGTTACGTACCCTGTCAATATGTTACGTACCCTGTCAATATGTTACGTACCCTGTCAATATGTTACGTACCCTGTCAATATGTTACGTTCCCTGTCAGTACGTACCCTGTCAATATGTTACGTACCCTGTCAGTATGTTACGTACCCTGTCAGTATGTTACGTACCCTGTCAATATGTTACGTACCCTATCAGTACGTACCCTGTCAATATGTTACGTACCCTGTCAGTATGTTACGTACCCTGTCAGTATGTTACGTACCCTACCCGTCCCCTGTCAGTCATTATAGAGAGGCGAGGAGAAAGATATCTCTTTTTTTTTCTTTCTTTCTTTTTTTTTAGCTGATATAGAAAGGGCCTGTATGCTAGTCGGTTAAGGAAGCTCCCTAACACCTTCTCCTAAGCGATTTATTTTGCGTATTACACCTTACTGTTTTTATTAAATTCTGTAATATTTTTCTAAGACTGCAGGTTTATTATCGTCGGTTAAGGTGGCTCCCTAACACCTTTTCCTAAGCGATTTATTTTCTTTGTTACACTTTACTGTCCTCTTCTGTGTAGCGTAAGTCCTTCCGATATCTCCATACTTCGCATCAGTAACGTACCAAAGGATATTAACCACTCATATCTAAAAATAAATCGCTAAGGAAGAGGTGTTGGGGAAATATCCGAAAAATTTGTACCCTGGTCTTTACCGCTATTTTGTGTCCTGAAATAGAGATGGAGTTCTTGGTATAAGGTCTCTCTCTCTCTCTCTCTCTCTCTCTCTCTCAGATGCGCGTCTTCGGAATATTGCTTTGTGTGTGTGTGTGTGTGTGTGTGTGTGTGTGTGTGTGTGTGTGTGTGTGTATTTTCCCTCATTATCTCCATCTTCTCCCTTCCTCTCACACCACCTCACTCTTCTCTCTCTCTCTCTCTCTCTCTCTCTCTCTCTCTCTCCTTCCTAACATTTTTCTTCTCTGTCTCACCATTTCTCTTTCCTTCTCTCTCCCTCCAGTTTCCACCTCACACATATCCCTTTTTCCCTCCTTTCTTTCACATATTTCTCCTCCCTCGTCTTCTCTCCCTTCCTCCATTTTTTCTCTCTTCCTTTCTCTCCACCCGCTTTCCTTCTCCCTTCTCTCTCTCTCCCTCTCTCCATGAAAAATGTATATGCTGACTCTGCCACGGGACTGAATTTGAGAGAAGCCGGGAACTTATA
The DNA here is from genome assembly GCF_032717465.1 of Coenobita brevimanus. Lineage (NCBI taxonomy): Eukaryota > Metazoa > Arthropoda > Malacostraca > Decapoda > Coenobitidae > Coenobita > Coenobita brevimanus. Next base: position 4,023,473 of record NC_137035.1, read on the forward strand.
TGAAGGAGAGGCAGACCCAGCTTCAATTAGCCGCTCTCTCTCTCTCTCTCTCTCTCTCTCTCTCTCTCTCTCTCTTTCTGTCTTTTTCTCACTTTGTTTCTCTCATTCGTTTCTCTTATTTCCTTTTCGCTCTTTTTCTCTCTCTACTGCATTCTTTTTTCCTTATTTTCATGTTTTCTTAACTTTTATTGAAACTTCTTGTCATTATTATTATTATTATTAGTCTTAGTTATTTGGAAATTGCGATATTTAAAAAGTTATTTTGTCTAGAGCCTTCAAATTGGGTCACCTTAGTCGGGCAGCTGTTCGCATCTCTGCTTCTCTTGGTGAAATTTGACAACATTATAGCCTTAAGGTGGACGTAGTGCGGAAACGAGTGTGGTGGTTCCAATCGGTTGATAATTCTCTGAGGTCGCCTGGGGTCAAAAGCTGAAACTTTTCCTGATATTCCGGATGTCACTTAATTTTCCGTGAAGGGTTACAGCTAGAGTCACCAAACTTGTGGCCTTATAGACTGTGCTGGCCTAAGGTGACAGGCACAGGATCAGTGACAGTGACATCAAGGTGCCTTTACAGTTCGGCGTCTAGTAGGCAATGGCTGTGGGAAGGTTTTATCAGAATTGACCTCGCACAGTTTTACGGTTCTCTAGTTCCATTTCATATTACTTATTATTATGTATTTTCTCTTTTATTTTTCTTTCATTGTGTCTGTTTTTTTCTGTCTGTCTCCTTAATTGTTTTTGACTGTCTAATATTGGTTCTCTCCATTTATTTAATTACCTTTCTGGTTTGTTACTTTTTTTTTGGTTTATCTTCAGTGTTGTTATTTCTTGTCTACTGTCTTTCCTTTTTCTCTTTGCTGCAGAGGTGGTGATCGTATATTACACACACACACACACACACACACACACACACACACACACACACACACACACACGGAAACAAGGTGTGAAATAAACTAACATGAGTACGCAGAACAAAGCCAATTTCCTCTCTCTCTCTCTCTCTCTCTCTCTCTCTCTCTCTCAAAATACATGTGTCTGTTTGTTATTGAGTGTTGGTAATTGTGTGTTTTTTGGTGCCCATGTGTGTGTGTGTGTGTGTATGTCTGCGCGCGTGTGTGTTTGTTTTGCCCACTTTTTCTCCCCTTGTCCTCCTCCAACTCTTTTTTTTTTCTCTCTTTTTTTTCCTTGTTGGTGTAGCGTAATCATCATTTTTCTTGCCATTTTTTTTCAGTGTTTTTGAGTCAGTATTTTTGTTTTTACTTGGTCTATGCTATTTCGTTCCCTCTCTCTTGTGTGGGTGATTTTTATAATATTCTCTCTCTCTCTCTCTCTCTCTCTCTCTCTCTCTCTCTCTCTCTCTCTCTCTCTCTCTCTCTCTCTCTCCTTTTTTACTCTCGCTTGTCCCTCCCCTCCAGTTCATTCTCTCCTCCCTTCCTGTTTTTCTCTTTCTTCCCTCCCTCCCTCCCCCCCCCTTCATTTCCTGTCTTCCCCTAACCTGCTCTTTCCATTCCCCTCCCTTCCCTCCAGGTCTTTCCCTCCTCCCCTCCCTTTTTCACACTGTCTCTTTCTTCCTTCCTCCCTTCCTTTTTTCTCTCTTTCTCTTTCATCCCTCCTTCCCCTCCATTTCTCCTCTCCTCTGACCCTTTTCTTCCATTTCCTCACCCCTCTCTTCCCTCCAGACTTTTCTTCCCTTCCTTCCCCCCTCCCTCCCTTTTTTCTCTCTCTCCTTTCCCTCCCCTCTCTTTTTCCTCGCTCTCTTCCCTCCGTCCCCTCCATTTCCTCCCTCTTCTCTCTCTCCCCTCGTTTTTTCCTCTCTCTTCTCCCCCTCCCCTCCCTTCTTCCTCTCTCTCTTCCCTCCCTCCACTCTATTTCCTCCCTCTTCTCTCCCTCCCCTCCCTTCCTCTCTCTCTTCCCTCCCTCCGCTCCAGTTCCTCGCTTCTTCTCTCCCTCTCCTACTCTTTTCCTCTCTCTCATCCCTCCCTCCACTCCATTTCCTCTCTCTCCTCTCCCTCCCTTCCTTTTTTCCTCTCTTCCTTCCCTCCCTTCCATTTCCTCCCTCGTGCCCTACTCTCCCATTCCGTACTCTCCCATTTTTACCTGCATGTCATGAATTAATTAGCTGCTGGCACCTGTCCTCCTCAGACCCACCTTTCCTATCTCCCATCTCCTATCTCCTTTCTCCTATCTTCTTTCTCCTATCTCCTATCTCCTGTCTCCTACCTCCTGTCTCCTGTCTCTTATCTCCAGTTTCCTACATCCTATCTCCTTTCTCCTATCTTCTTTCTCCTATCTCCTATCTTCTTTCTCCTATTGTTATCTCCTGCCTCCTATATCCTGTCTCCTATCTCTTATCTCCAGTCTTCTATCTCCTTTCTCCTATCTTCTTTCTTCCTCCTTTCTTCTTCTTTTTTTCCTTGTTTCTCCTTCCTGTTCTTGTCCAATTCTTCTTCGTCTCTTCAGTTTCTTGCCTGTTTTTTCTTACACTTTCTTCTTCCCTGTCCTCTTCCTTTTTCCCTCTTTCTCTTACTTTTCTGTCTTTTCTTTCTCTCCCCTTTCCTCTGTATTCCTTGTTTCTCCTATTTATTCTCTTATATTTTTTTCTTCTCTTCAGTTTCTCAAGTATTCTTCTTCCTCCTTCTTCCATGTCGTTTCTTCTTCTTCTTCATCATCATCATCATCATCATCATCATCATCATATTATTATTATTATTATTATTATTATTATTATTATTATTATTATTCTTTCCTCCCCCTCCCAACCATTCTCGCATCTTTCGCTTATTCCTTCTCACTTCTCAATTTTGTCTTTTTCATTTTCGTCTCTTTATCTTCTTTTCCATATCGTCTCTTCTCCCTTTTTCTCTTTCTTCTTTTTCTCTTTCCTTCTCTTCTCCATCTTCTGCTGGGCTCTCCCTCCTTTCCTTCCTTCTCTCCTTCTTTCCTCTTTCTCTATTCTCCTTCTTTCCTCTCTTCTCTCTTCGCCGTCTTTCCCCTCTCCTCTCCTTTCCCCTCTCTCCTTCTCTCATTCTTTCCTCTCTCTTCTTTCCTCTCTCCTGTCCTTCTTTCCTCTCTTCTTTCTCTCTCTCCTCCTCCTCTCTTTTTGCCTGCATGCCATGAATTAATCAGCCCTCAGGAAGTGTAGTCATTTGCACTGCCTCTCTGATTGCTACATCTTTCTTCTCTCTTTTCTCTCTCCTCTCTTTTCTCTTTTCTCTCTTACTTCTCGCTTTATTTTCTCTTGCGTATATTTCTATTCTGCTTCATTTCTGTAATCTGTTTCTCATTTTCTTGTTTTCTTTTCTCGTATTTCTTTGGTCTTTTTCCTCTCTATTCTCTTTTCTCTCTCTCTTTCTCCTATCCCTTATCTCCTCTTCTTTTTCCTCTTCTTCCGCTCTTTTCTCTCTCTTCTCTTTGTTCTTCTCTTTCCTGTCTGCCTGTGTCCTTTTTCTTCCACCTGTCTTTTTTTTCTTCTTTACTTTTTCACTCTCTCTTTTTCTGTTTTTCTTTTCTGGTTTCATTTTTCTTCCCGTCCTTACCTGCTCATTTTTACCTGCATGTCATAAATTAATCAACCCCGGAACTAATTTGACCCGTCTTTCTAATTTACATCTTCCTCGTCTTTTCTTCGTTCTGCCTCATTTTTCTTCCTTTTTCTTTGATTCTAATGTTTAATCTCTTTTTTTTTTTTCTATGCTTCCTTTCTTTTTTTTTCATGCATTTCCTTTCCGTCTACCTGACTGGCCTCTATGATTCTACATATTCCTCGTCTTTTCTTCTTTCTGACGTATTTTTCTTCCTTTTTCATTGATTTTACTGTTTAATCTCTTCTTTTTTCTCTGTTGCCTTTCTTCTTTTTCAGTATTTTCTTTCCCTTCATCATTCTTCTTCCATTATTTCTTTTGCTTTTTTTTTCTATCCTTTCTTCTTTTTCCATTATTTTCTTTCCCTTCATCATTCCTCTTCCTTAATCCTTTATGTTTTTCATGTTTCCTCTCTTAGCTGTTTTTTTCTATTTTCTTTCCC
>NC_137035.1:4037500-4050000 GCF_032717465.1 Coenobita brevimanus
TGTTGCATCTTTATCTCTTTTCTATCGCTACTTTAATGGTCACTGCTCCTCTGAACTGTCTGCTTGCATTCCTCCACCTCTACGACGGGCGCGTAGCACCCGTCTGGCAGCAGACTCTCATCCTTTTTCTGTCCAACTCTCTAATGCAAGAATTAACCGTTACTCCCAGTCTTTCATTTATGCAACAGGTCAACTCTGGAACTGTCTCCCTCTGTCTGTATTTCCTGCGCCTATGATCTCCAGTCTTTCAAACGCAGTGTGTCCAGGCATCTCAAAATGATCGGATCTTGAATTTGGCTCTATATTGTATTTTGTTTTTCTCTTGGAGGGAACTGTTACTGCGGGCTCATGGCCTTTGGTTCCTTCTTCCTCGCATTAAAAAAAAAAAAAAAAAAAGGTAGGCAGGTAGGTAGGTAGGTAGGTAAAGACAGACAGACAGACAGACCGAGATGCGTGGAAATACAGAAAAGAAAAGAAAGAGTAGTATAAGGTGCAAGAAAAAATTAAGAACAGAAAGAGAGAGAGAGAGAGAGAGAGAGAGAGAGAGAGAAAGAGAAAGATAAGAGGTGCGGTGGTAGGGAAATAGGAAATTGGAGACGAGGAGAGGGTCTGGAGAAGGAAAAAGAAGATAGCATTGAGGAAGGAAGGAAGAAGGGAAGGAAGGGAAAGGGGAGGAAAGGAGGAGAAATGAAGAGAAAGAAAGGAAGGAAGATGGGAGGAAGGAGAGATGAAAGATGAAGAGGAAGGAAGAAGGGACGGAGGAAAGGAGGAAAGATGAAGAGGAAGGAAGGAAGGAAGGAAGGAAGGAAAGCATGTTGACGAAAGGAGGAAGGATGGAAGGAAAGAAAAACAGAGAACAATTAGGTAGACGGAAAGAAGGAGGGAGGGAAGGAGGAACGGTAGACTCTAGTGCTGTGAAGGAAGAGATAAGGAAGGATTGAGAAGAAATGAGATAAAAGAAGGATAGACGAATAGGAGAAAGGGTGAAGGAAGGAAAGGTAATAGATAGTGAAGTGAATGATGAAACAAGGGAGGAAGTATTGAAATGACGAAGGAAGGAAGGAAGTGAAGGGGGAAGAAAGCAAGGAAGGAGGGAAGAAAGGAATGTGGTGAAAGAAGGAATGAAGAGGGAACCGGTAGTGAAGGAGAGAGAGGGAGAGAGAGGGGGAAGGGAGAGCGAAAGAGGGGAGGATAGGTAACTGAGGAGGGAAGGAAGGAAAGGACCAAGGAAGGAAGGAAGAAGCGTAGTGAGAAGGAAGGAAGGAAGACGCATGGTGAAGGAAGGAAGGAAGGAAGAAAGAAGGGTTGTGAAGGAAGGAAGGAAGGAAGGAAGGAAGGAAGAAGCGTGGTGAAGGAAGGAAGAAAGAAGGGTAGTGAAGGAAGGAAGGAAGAGAAGGAGAGATAGAGACCGAAGTCGAGTAATGAAGTTTGGTAATCAGTTAATTAGAGCAGTGACGATGGCGCCCAGATACTGATCAACACATACTTACCTTATACGCCACTTATACCTGACATACTTCACTTATACGTCACTTATATTTCACTTAGACGTCTGTTATACCTGACATTTCACTTATACTTCACTTATACGTGACTTAAAAGTCACTTATACTCACACTCTCTCACTTATGTACCATCTAGAGAGAGAGAAAAAAAAACTTAATAAGGCAGGCTAAATTATTGAGACAGAAGATAAATGAGAGAGACAGATAAGGGGAGAGATTAAATCAGGGAGATAAAGAGATAGGAAGATACAGTGAGTGAGAGAGAGAGAGAGAGAGAGAGAGAGAGAGAGAGATTCACCTAATGCACCAATCAGTTGATCCCCTGAGCTGTGAAGAGAGAGAGAGAGAGAGAGAGAGAGAGAGAGAGAGAGAGAGAATCACTTTAATGGAGATCTCACAAGCTATAATGAAAATATTTATAATTTTTTGGTCGGGTGCGCTGTGATATGAAAAAATGATTAAATTATACCAAGCGTGGAAATATATATGTAGTTGGTACTGTGGGATGATGATGATGATGATGATGATGATGATGATGGTGGTGGTGGTGGTGTTGAAGAGGAGGAGGAGGAGGAGGACGTTCATGATGATTACACAGGATTACAAAGGAAAGCAAACAGCAACAGACCTTATGGTCCTTTCGAGGCTGCTTGTTAGAGAAAACTATGATTACAAGATCTAACTCGACATGTTGAAGGATAAGGATAGTAAAGCAAGAAGGCTCCCCCCACCACCAAACCCTCCAGGAAAAAGTGAGAAAAACCACCATGCAGCATGGAAAAACTGACATGGAAATTTTATAGGAAACACTGGAAAGGAAAAGTCACATTCTATAATACTTTATCTATAGGCTACCCGATAGAGTAACCTGAAAGAGAAAGTAAACAAATAATATAATAGTTACGGCATGACATTATAAACCGGTTACATTGAGTTAATGGGAAGTTTGTGGACATAACGTGGAAGCTACACACTGCACAGTGTGGATGTTTAGGGGTGGTGCAGCAGCCTTGCCTGGCGCTTTTAAGGTAGGCAGCAGTCAGTCAGGCCCTAGCTCAGTTTGCTCCACTGAGACAAGAAACTCTCCCATGTGGGACAAGTACACAAGTTTCATCCTGAAGCAGTGACCCCTGGTACATTAAAAAAATCCCGATGGTGGTCACTTGACTAACAGGGACCCTCAGTGATCCACAGCCCATCACAGGTCGAAAGTAAGAGTAGTGACCGTTAACTCAGGGTTAACTGTGCAGATCCTAATCTGTGCTTATATTGCTTTCTTTGCACTGGGGAGATTGAAAAGTATATAGGACGGGTGTCTTAGATAAAAGGGGACTGCACAGTGTGGATGTGCAGTGCACAGAGTGGATGTTTAGGGGTGGAGCGGCAACCTTCCCTGGCGCTTTTTAGGTAGGCAGCAGTCAATCAGGCAATAGCTCCGTTCACTCCACTGAGACAAGGAACTCTCCCATGTGGGACAGTACACAAGTTTCATCCTGAAGCAGTGACCCCTGGTACATTAAAAAAATCCCGATGGTGGTCACTTGACTAACAGGGACCCTCAGTGATCCACATCCCATCACAGGTCGAAAGTAAAAGTAATGACCGTTAACTCAGGGTTATCTGTGCAGATCCTAATCTGTGCTTACTGTATATTACCTCATTTGCTTTGGGTAAATCGAAAAACGTATAATGACGTGACGTGACGCTATGTTAAGTTTGCGGGGTGTCCTGTAGACACGAGGGGACTGCACAGTGTGGATGTTTAGGGGTGGTGCGGCAGCCTTGCCTGGCGCTTTTAAGGTAGGCAGCAGTCAATCAGGCCCTAGCTCCGTTCACTCCACTGAGACAGGGAACTCTCCCATATGGGACAAGTACACAAGTTTCATCCTGAAGCAGTGACCCCTGGTACATTAAAAAAATCCCGATGGTGGTCACTTGACTAACAGGGACCCTCAGTGATCCACAGCCCATCACAGGTCGAAAGTAAGAGTAGTGACCGTTAACTCAGGGTTATCTGTGCAGATCCTAATCTGTGCTTATATTGCTTTCTTTGCACTGGGGAGATTGAAAAGTATATAGGACGGGTGTCTTAGATAAAAGGGGACTGCACAGTGCACAGTGTGGATGTGCAGTGCACAGAGTGGATGTTTAGGGGTGGAGCGGCAACCTTCCCTGGCGCTTTTTTAGGTAGGCAGCAGTCAATCAGGCAATAGCTCCGTTCACTCCACTGAGACAAGGAACTCTCCCATGTGGGACAGTACACAAGTTTCATCCTGAAGCAGTGACCCCTGGTACATTAAAAAAATCCCGATGGTGGTCACTTGACTAACAGGGACCCTCAGTGATCCACATCCCATCACAGGTCGTAAGTAAAAGTAGTGACCGTTAACTCAGGGTTATCTGTGCAGATCCTAATCTGTGTTTACTGTATATTACCTCATTTGCTTTGCGTAAATCGAAAAACGTATAATGACGTGACGTGACGCTATGTTAAGTTTGCGGGGTGTCCTGTAGACACGAGGGGATTGCACAGTGTGGATGTTTAGGGGTGGTGCGGCAGCCTTGCCTGGCGCTTTTAAGGTAGGCAGCAGTCAATCAGGCCCTAGCTCCGTTCACTCCACTGAGACAGGGAACTCTCCCATATGGGACAAGTACACAAGTTTCATCCTGAAGCAGTGACCCCTGGTACATTAAAAAAATCCCGATGGTGGTCACTTGACTAACATGGACCCTCAGTGATCCACAGCCCATCACAGGTCGAAAGTAAGAGTAGTGACCGTTAACTCAGGGTTATCTGTGCAGATCCTAATCTGTGCTTATATTGCTTTGTTTGCACCGAATAAATTGAAAATGTATAATATCGTGACGCAACACTACGTACGGGTACATTGTTTACGGGGTGTCTTGTAGACTAAAGGGGCATGAACTGACATGTACCGTAGCTATAAAAGCAAGTTATTCGGACAGAAAAAGAGTCAGCTGAGGATTTTCGTGCAAATACTTGTCTAATTTGTTTTTGAATGTCTCAATTGAGATACTGTTCACGGTATCTGAGGGTAATCTGTTCCAGATATTTACAACTCTGTTAAAGAAGAAGTATTTTGCTTCGTGGGATTGGAATCGCTTTCCCATGATTTTGCAGCCATTACTTCTGGTTTGACTCAACCGGTCTATATCAAAATATTTATTCATGTCTAAGTTGACATATCCCTTCATGATTTTGAAAACTTCAATAAGGTCCCCTCTTAACCTGCGCTTCGTTAGGCTAAATAATTTAAGTTCTTCAAGGCGTTCCTCATATGGTTTGTTTCTGAGTCGTGGTATCATTTTTGTGATTCTTCGCTGAATTTTCTCTAATTTTTCAATGTCCTTTCTGTAGTACGGAGACCAGAATTGCACACAATACTCAAGATGGGGGCGCACTAGCGAGTTGTACAAGGCAAGTATGACTTTTTCCGATTTAAACTCGAAAGTTCTTCCAGTAAAACCCACTAGCTTGTTTGCAATTTTAACCGCATCAGTACACTGCTTGCTTGGTTTTAGGTCATTTGATATTATCACACCAAGATCCTTTTCACTGTCTGTACTTGATAACTGAATATTGTTCATTTTGTAATTTGCATGGACATTGTTACTTCCAATATGAAGTACTTTACATTTTTCTGTGTTGAATTTCATTTGCCATTTTTCTGCCCAGCTTGCTAAAGTATTAAGGTCATTTTGTAACTGCTGCCACTGTAATTTTGAAGTGACTTTACTGGTTATTTTAGTATCATCTGCAAATTTGGATACTTTACAATTGAGACCCTCATCAATATCATTTATATAGATAATAAAAAGTATTGGTCCAAGTACTGAGCCTTGGGGAACGCCGCTGATCACATTACGCCATTTGGATTCCTTTCCGTTTATCACAACTCGCTGTTTTCGGTCTGACAGCCAGTCTTGTAACCATTTTTGCGTCTTTCCTTTTATTCCATGTGCTTCTATTTTTCTCATGAGACGCTTGTGAGGGACAGTGTCAAATGCTTTCTGAAAGTCGAGGTAAATTATATCTACTGCTCTTGAGTCATCGTATGATTTGTAAACATCATGGAAGAAGTCCAGTAAGTTAGTTAAGCATGAACGACGATGTCTGAATTCATGCTGCGAGTCTTTAATTATATTATTTTCTTCTAGATAATTAACTATTTTATCTCTTATGATTTTTTCCATTAACTTGCACACTACTGATGTTAAGCTGATTGGTCTGTAATTTCCTGGGTGCGACTCATTTCCTTTTTTGAAATTTGGTGTTACATTAGCTAGTTTCCATTCGCGTGGAACTTTCCCAGTACTTAATGATTTATTGAATAAGACAGAGAGTGGCAGCAGTAACTCATGTTTTGCTTCTTTGAGAATTCTCGGTGATATTTTATCGGGGCCAGGGGTTTTGTTTATGTCCGTACTATTTATGGCTGAAAAGATATCGTTATTATGGATAGCATAGTTACTAAGGACTGTGCTATTTGCTTGGTTTGTGGGTAACAGTAGGTTTCTGGTGGTGTTTTCTACTGTAAAAACAGACGCAAAGTAATCGTTAAGAATGTTTGCCATTTCGACCTCATTTTCAGTGTGTTTGCCATTGTTTGTTTCTAGAGGACCTATTGATGTAGTCATAACCTTTTTCTTTCTAATGTAACTGTAAAATTCTTTAGGATTTGATTTGCACGTATTAGCAATGTGGATCTCCAGTGCTCTTTTGCTTTGTTTAATAAGTCTTTTCGATATGCGGCGTAGATTATCGTGCTGTAATTTATCATCATTATTTTGTGTAGCTTTATATTTATGGTATCCCTGTTTTTTGGCTATTAAGTTACTTTTTATTTCACTGGACCACCACTTTGGTTTACTATTTCCAGCTGGACGTCTGTTATGTAGTGGCACATGACTTTACCACTTCATTAAATTTTTCGGTGAATATTTCCCATGCTTGGTTTATGTCATCGGTTTCAGACATTTGATTCCAATCTGCAATTGCAAGTAGCGCTCTGAGCCTGTTGAAATTAGCTCTACGATAAACTGGGACCTTTTCTTTGCTCTCCGTTTCTTTTACTTTTTCAGTAGTAATATTAAACTGTATAATTCGATGATCACTGGAACTAAACTCAGGTCCTATTTCAACGTTGTTGACTAGGTTATCATTTGTAGTCAAGATGTCTAGGATATTGTTTCCTCTCGTTGGGTATTCTACGTGTTGGGAAAGGGCGCTTTCCTGAAGATTCGTATAAAGCTCTTGTCCTGAGTGTGCCGTCAGTGGTTCACCCCACTTTGTTACCGGTAGATTAAAGTCTCCAAAAATTACGCTATCCTCTTGACAACAGATTTCCGCAATTTGATCATAAAGTTTTTCATCTGTCTCAGTTGACTGTGCTGGAGGACGATAGATGAGACATATATTTATTTTGTGTGAATTAATACTTAGCTGAACATAACTGGCATCTATGTTGGTAATACTGGGTTTGGATAGCACAAGGGGATGGAGACTAGTTTTCACATATAGTAAAACACCGCCACCAGCTCGATGTGGTCGCTCACAGCTGAAAATATTGTACCCTGTTAGTGAGTATTCCGCTAGAAAATGACGGTCAGATGTGTTAATCCAGGACTCTGTGATGCCAATGATGTCATAATTTTCTAGGTAAATTAGAGATTCTAAATCCTCAAACTTGTTACGTAGACTACGTGCGTTAGCATAGCAGACTCTAATTCCTTTCCGAACAGTTGGTGATCTGACTTTGTGGGTATTTACGTTAAGGTTACTGTTCCTGGACGTGCCGCGTTTTTTGATCTGAAGAGGGCGACTTTATCGTGTAGAAGTCTACCTAGCCGTGCCGCTCCTACTGAGTTAAAATGGAGACCATCTTTCTGGAATAGAGTATGTTGCTCATAAAACTGGTCCCACAGATTGACAAAGTCGACTCCCTCTTGCATGCAGAGAGATTTGAGCCGGTTATTTGTGCTGAAGGCCTTATCATAGAAACTATTTTCTTCCTTGATCCTTGGGAGTATACCAGATATTATCACATTATTGGACTTAGTTTTGAATCGTTTGATCATTTCATGATACTTTGCTAGCAATTCCTCTGATCTATTGCGCTTCAGATCATTTGTACCAACATGGATAATGGTGGTGGTGGTGGTGGTGGTGGTGGTGGTGGTGGTGGTGAAGAGGAGGAGGAGGAGGACGATGATTATGATGATGGTGATGATGATGATGGTTGTTGTTATTATTATTATTATTATTATTATTATTATAGTTTGTCAGTGAAACTATGTATTATCAACATTATATTATTAAATACTGTATGACATTTGTGTGTGTGTGTGTGTGTGTGTGTGTGTGTGTGTGTGTGTGTGAGAGAGAGAGAGAGAGAGAGAGAGAGAGAGAGAGGAATAAATCTCCGCCTACACAAATACGGATTATATGGATGGAGTCATATATTCCACTCCCACTTGCGCACTCTTTCTCTCTCTCTTTCTCTCTCTCTCTCTCTCTCTCACACACACACACACACACACACACACACACACACACACACACACACACACACACACACACACACACACACTTATCATTCCGTCTGTCTCTATCTTATCTGTATCTATCTATCTATCTATCATCTATCTACCTCCACCTAAACCAACAGTCAGTAGTAACAGGAATGAAACAAGGCAATTACACCTCTAAATCACCCTGAACTACCCTCCCACGGCCATCCTAACTACCGTGAATGCCAAGTTATCGCATAGTGAGTTTTCGCATAGTGGGTTATCGCATAGTGGGTTATCGCATAGTGGGTTATCACATAGTGGGTTATCGCACAGTGGGTTATCGCACAGTGGGTTATCGCACAGTGGGTTATCGCACAGTGAGTTATCGCACAGTGGGTTATCACACAGTGGGTTATCGCACAGTGGGTTATCGCATAGTGGGTTATCACATAGTGGGTTATCGCATAATGAGTTATCGCACAGTGCGTTATCGCATAGTGGGTTATCGCATAGTGAGTTATAATGGGTTGTTAGAGTTAGTTAGGACAGAGGGGCCATTACAGGTGAGATTGGAGGCTGCAAATTAGTGTGTGTGTGTGTGTGTGTGTGTGTGTGTGTGTGTGTGTGTGTATGTGTGTGTGTGTGTGTGTGTGTATGTGTGTGTGTGTGTGTGTGTGTGTGTGTGTGTGTGTGTATGTGTGTGTGTGTGTGTGTGTGTGTGTGTGTGTGTGTGTGTGTGTGTGTGTTACGAGATAAAGTTGGGTACGTTCCTCTAAGCATTTAATCTCATTACATGATATCTGGTCACAAGCCCTTGGACGAGAGAGAGAAAGAGAGAGAGAGAGAGAGAGAGGTCACTATTGCCAAACTGAAAAATGAAAAGAATTAAAAAAAAAATAAGCAAGACCTTGATTCCGATTTTTAAAAAGTGTAAAATTATGTTTGTGTGAAATGGAAAAAAAAAATTGACCGCCATTACAGGGAAAACATTAATTTCCGATATTGGGATGATACTGAAATTGGTTAGGCTGTTGGACAAAGTTGGTTTTCCCCTGGTCCTCTTTATCAGTTACTTTTCCCCTTGTCCTCTTGACCAGTTAGTTTTCCCCTTGTCCTCTTTACCAGTCAGCTTCTCCCTTGTCCTCTTTATCAGTTAATTTTCCCCTTGTCCTCTTTATCAGTTACTTTTCCCCTTGTCCTCTTTACCAGTCAGTTTTCCCCTTGTCCTCTTTATCAGTTAGTTTTCCTCTTGTCCTCTTCACCAGTCATCTTTTCCCTTGTCCTCTTTACCAGTTAGTTTTCCCCTTGTCCTCTTTACCAGTTAATTTTCCCCTTGTCCTCTTTATCAGTTAATTTTCCCCTTGTCCTCTTTATCAGTTAGTTTTCCCCTTGTCCTCTTTATCAGTTAATTTTCCCCTTGTCCTCTTTATCAGTTAATTTTCCCCTTGTCCTCTTTATCAGTGAGTTTTCCTCTTGTCCTCTTCACCAGTCAGTTTTCCTCTTGTCCTCTTGGCCTAGCAGTGCACCTAGGGACCTTATCATGTAGTGTGGATCGTCTTTTAGGGGAAGAATTGGACCTAGAAGAACTTTGATTTTGTGTGGTAACTCTTTCAATGTAGCGATTTGTTTTCTTGATGTAAAAAAGATATCTGATATATATTGCATGAAAAAATAATAATGATAAATTCCGTAACTGTTAAGAAAAAATAAAAACCAAAATGACAAATATAAAAATATATATATGTCATAGAATTATCGTTTCCAAAGGCTATTCACACCAGAATTTTTAATCAGGCATTTATACATCCCCGTAAAAATAAAAAATAAAAAAATATCGCGATAAAACCCAAAATGAAAAACGTACGGGATGAAAACCCAGTTCTTTTATGGCTTGAAAAATGTGTGAAAATAACAGACGATAAAAAAAAAAACGAAAAAAAAAATATTGATGAAAACTGTGCCCTTAGTGTGTGTCATGAGGCATATGATAAACACCAAGCGGTTTTTCAGGCGATGGATTGGTTGTATTGTAGGTGAGATACAGTGTGTGTGTGTGTGTGTGTGTGTGTGTGTGTGTGTGTGTGTCCGAGAAGGAGTGTTATTGTGGGAGTGGGAGTGTCAGATGGAGTGTTTTCATTGTGTGTGTGTGTGTGTGTGTGTGTGTGTGTGTGTGTGTGTGTGTGTGTGCGCGTGTGTGTGTGTGTGTGTGTGTGTGTGTCCGAGAAGGAGTGTTATTGTGGGAGTGTGGGTGTCAGATGGAGTGTTTTCATTGTGTGTGTGTGTGTGTGTGTGTGTGTGTGTGTGTGTGTGTGTGTGTGTGTGTGTGTGTGTGTGTGTGTGTGTGTGTGTGTCCGAGAAGGAGTGTTATTGTGGGAGTGTGGGTGTCAGATGGAGTGTTTTCATTGTGTGTGTGTGTGTGTGTGTGTGTGTGTGTCCGAGATGGAGTGTTAGTGTGGGAGTGTGGGTGTCAGATGGAGTGTTTTCATTGTGTGTGTGTGTGTGTGTGTGTGTGTGTGTGTCCGAGATGGAGTGTTAGTGTGGGAGTGTGAGAGTCAGATGGAGTGTTTTCATTGTGTGTGTGTGTGTGTGTGTGTGTGTGTGTGTGTGTGTGTGTGTGTGTGTGTGTGTAAGTCGGGACGAAAATTTTCCGCCTTTCCAATTAAGCATAACTCACTTCCACTCACTCATTTTTCGATGTGAGATCTCCACGTGTCCATTTATTCCTCCTCCATATTGCGTTTTTTTTTTTATTATCCTTTCTAGTTTGTACATTTGTAGCTGTGTATCTATCTATCTGTCTGTCTGTTTGTATATCTGTCTTTCTTTCTGTGTCTGTCTGTCTCATTCTATTTATTATTATCTGCACCTGTATTTAGGGATTTTTATATTTAATTTCTCTCTCTCTCTCTCTCTCTCTCTCTCTCTCTCTCTCCACTCTATGTAGTAAATTTTATCAGTTAAATGTCACGAAGGATTTCTACAACAGGCCTGTCTCTCGAAAAATATAAACACACTTATAACTCCCGTATATATTTTTTTAAATGTTTGAGATGAGTGTGGATAGCAAAAAATTGAAGGAGTTTTATTGGTGCGAGTGATATTGTAATAAAATCAAATAGTCACCAAGGAGATTTCAGTTAAATAAATGTAATTCCTGGGGTTGCAAAGGTAAGTGAATATATTAGGATTTTTTTTTAACTATAGATTGTAATGTATTTTTTTTTCTTGGCACTTTTTTTTTCTGAAGAGGCTAATTCAGTCTTATTTTTTTTCACAACAGGTATGGACTTCCGGACAACACCAAAACGACAGGTGGTGCTTCTTTTGGTGAGTGTTGCTGTGTTTGTTTTTTTGTTGATGCATCTTTTGGTGAGTGTTGCTGTGTTTGTTTTCTTGTTGATGCATCTTTTGGTGAGTGTTGCTGTGTTTGTTTTCTTGCTACGAGCCAGCGAGCGATGTTTACTGTCAGTTAAGTTTGGAAATGAGCGACGCGGCCCTACCTGACCGTCACGCAAAGCAGAGGCTGATAACTTTACTCCCGTGTGAAATAGAGTCGACATTCTTCCTGCCTGTGATACATTCATTCAGTAAATTTTGTTATCAACTTAAAACTCATCCATAAAAGCGTAGAAACCCTTGGAATCTCGTGTTTTCCAAGGCAGTGTTTGGGTCTCATCGGTGAACGCCTCAGTTACGAAATCAGATTCAAAAGTATTTTCCTTCGTAGTTGTATTTTTTTTTTTTTTTTGGCATTAACTCTTGCAATTAAATATCGGAGATTCCGCCTATAATTTTATATCATAAGGAACTGTGATACCTTGGTGCTCTCTTGCTCGTCACGCGCCCACAAAGCTCAGTTTACCGGTGTACTTGTTTACCTCATTCACTCTGTTTTTCGTCCTTCAGGAAAGGTGTGCTGTGTTATTCGTGTGACTCCTTGAAGAATGGTTTGTGTTTTTATATATTTTTTTTGTTAGGTGGGGGTATGTTTCAATTGTGTTTTTAGTTTCAGTTATGCATTTATTATATATTTAAAAAAAAAATAGAGGGCGCTAGTGCTAGGGGAAAAAATGGCGTGAAAAGAAGCCTACTACCAAGATAAATCACTTCTAAAATTTTCAAGTTTTTATCTCGAACGGGCTTGGGATGCCAGCCTTCTAGATCTTTTCCCCCTTTATTTATTTATTTATTTATTTATTTATTTATTTATTTATTTATTTTGTGGGGCATGTGTCAGTTAATTAGGTTTTTACGTTATCTGTCTTTTGTTACTTTATTGTGTTTATTTTTATTTTGGGGGGCGTGTGTTAGTTTATTGGTCCAATTATGTTATCTGTCTTTTCTCATGTTATTGTTATGTTCTGTGCTTTATTTTGTTCTTCGTATCTAGTAAAAAAAGGTCAGCCGTGCATTTTACAACACTACCACACTTCACACTACCACACTTCACACTACCACACC
>NC_137035.1:4060000-4067500 GCF_032717465.1 Coenobita brevimanus
ATTTCTCTTCCTCTTTCTTTCCTCTCTTTACTCTCCCCATTCTCTCTCTCTCCTCTCTCTACTTTCTCCATCCTCTTTATTTCCTCTCTTTACTCTCTCCCTCCTCTTCATCCCCTCTCTTTACTCTCTCCATGCTCTTTATTTCCTGTCTTTACCCTCTCCCTCCTCTTCAGCTCCTCTCTTTACTCTCTCCAGCTCTTTATTCCGGCCACTCTCTCGCGCCACTTACCTGCGTCAATCATTATATACTTTTTCTGCTCCTTCTACCCTGCGACAATTTTCGAAAAATTTTGGATGCACCTCCTTCCAAAAATAGGTGCAAATTTCCCTCTGAATATTCGTGATAAAATTTTTGATCATTTTCCACAGCATTACATTTTTTTTTTTTACTTTACGATTTTTGGTGTAGTTATGCGGAGAGAGAGAGAGAGAGAGAGAGAGAGAGAGAGAGAGACAGACAGACAGACAGACAGACAGACAGACAGACAGACAGAGAGACAGAGACAGAAAGACCGAGACAGAGACTGAGAGACAGACAGACAGAAAGACAGAGAGAGGGAGAGAGAGAGAACTATGTATCTGTGTGTATTAAGAAACAATTTTTAAAAAAATGGAAAAGAGGAAGCAGTGAGAGTGAGTGTTTGTGTGGAGAGGTAGGAGGAGAGAGAAGAATTGCCTAGGTGTCCATTTGCGCAAGAAAGAAAGAAAGAAAAAAGAGAAACTGAATGACTGCATGTAGGTGAGAACAAATGTGAGTGAGAGAGAAACGGTCAGCAAGAGGATGAGTGAATGTGTGGGAAGGGACACGTGTGCTTGTTTATGTGGGTGAGAGAGAGAGAGAGAGAGAGATTAACCACGCCAACTGACAAACGTTCCCAGCGACCAACAAACGTTTTCAGCGCACGAGGCTTTGTTTACCTTCTCGTGTTTACATTCACTTCGGCCGCGTGTTGATCTCGGCATTTTGCATCAGAGAATCGTTGATGTCTGTTTGTATTATTGATTACTTGTTAGATGCTGATGAATATGAGAGAGAGAGAGGGAGAGAAAGAAAGAGAGAGAGAAATTAAGCTGAGAATGAAATAAAAAAGATATTTATGCCGACATTTCAACTCCAGCAAAAATAAAATCCTTCCCCCTCCTCCCTTACTCCCTCCCTTCCCTTTCCCCCCACCCTCGCCTCCTGTATCCTTATCCCTCCCTGTTTCCCCCCCTGTCTATACCCCCCACTCCCCATCTCCCCCAACACCCCCCTCTCTCTGCCTCACGTCCACCTCTTATTCTTCCCCCTATGCCCTCGTCCCAGCCCTCCTCCCCATCCATCTCTCCTCCTCTTCCCCTCATCCCTTTCCCTCCCTCACTCCATTGTTACTTCCCCCTCCTAGCCTTTCTCACACGCCCTCCTGACCCCCATAGCAGTTCCCCCTTCCCCCAACTTTCACACCCCCTCCCCCTCTCCCTTCCACAAGTCGTCCTCTTCTACACCTCTTTCCCTTCCCACCCCTAGCTCCCTCTGCCTCATCTTTATCTCCCCCACAGAGCCATTTCTATCCCCACCCCTCCAGACTCACTCCCTTAGCAGCTTCCCTACATTAGCCCCTTTTTAATCCCCCTCCCACCCCTCCCTCCCTTAAAGGATCCCTCTTCCCCTCCTCTCCTACTCCCACCTCCTCCCTGTCTTACCTCTCTCCCCTAAGCATCCCTTTCACGTTCCTCCTCTTCCCCCAGCTCCCTACCACCTCTCTTTATCCCCTTCTCACCACCTTCCCAACCATCCCGAGTCCTCTCCCTTTCCTCATGCCTCCAACCCCTACCACCTCCTTCTATCCCCCTCCCCCACCTCCCCTAACCTTACCCCCAGCTCCCTACCACCTCCCTTCATCCCCTTCCCACCACCTTCCCAGTCTCCTAGAGTTCTGTCCCCCTCTTCACATGCCTCCAACTCCTACCACCTCCCTCTTCCCCCTCCCACACCTCCCCCATCCTCCCCCAACCTCCCCCACCTCCTCCCCAACAAATCCTGGTGCATTAGGAGAGACACAGCAACAGAGTCCCGTGTGATGGCGATTTTATCAAGGGAATTCAGGACTCGAAGTTGGAGATTTTTTTTTTTTACTCTCTGTGCTCTCTTTTCTTCCACTCTCTTTCCTCTTTTTTTGCTCTCTTTCTCCCAGTAATGCTTTCTTTCCTTCCACTCTCTTTTTCTTTGCTCTCTCTCCTTCCATCTCTTTTCTCTTTTTTTTTTTTTTTTGCTCTCTTTCCCCAAATCCCTAATCTTCCTCTTTTTACCCCTTCCCTTCAGTGGTCGTTTATGCTTCCTTTCTTTCCATTTTTTTATTTCAACATCAATAATCTCATCATCATCATCATCATCATCATCATCATCATCAACAGCAACATCATCATCATCATCATCATCATCATCATCATCATCATCATCATCAGTGACAGTAACAACAAAAACAACTGCAATGGAGTTTATGCTGTCCACACTTCTTTCTCTCTCCCTTTCTTTCTTTCTTCCATCCTTCCTTCCTTCCTTCATTCATTCATTCATTCATTTATTCATTTCTTTCTTTCTTTCTTTCCGTCTTCCATCCTTTCACTCTATTTTTTGGTCTGGCTCTCTTTCTCTCACCGTCTTAAGCAGTTCCGGGTCTTCTTTTTCTCCTTGGGTCTTCTTAATTGTCTTGAGAAGTTGTTGGAGTTGTGGTGAGAGAGAGACACACACACACACACACACACACACACACACACACACACACACACACACACACACACACACACACACACACACACACAGCTTGTTGGTGGACAGCGTGACGTGAAGGCGATTTGTTTGTGACCACCCCTTACAGGATCAAGGAATCTGGCTGTAGATAGATAGATAGATGGATAGATAGATAGGTGGATAGATTTTTGCGCTGGGAATTAACCATGGTCGCTGTGCTTTTATTACTTTGTTAGATAGATAGATGTATAGATAGATACACAGATAGATAGATAGATAGATAGATAGACTTATTTCCTAGGGATGAACCAGGGTCACTGTTTTATTAATATATATTTGCTGCTTCAAGACAATGTTCTTTCCATCCTTCTTCCCTCCTTCCTTCTTCCCTCCTTCCTTCTTCCCTCCTTACTTCTTCCCTCCTTACTTCTTCCGCCTTCCTTCGCCTCACCTCTCGCTTTCCTTCCTCTTCCGCCCTTCCTCCTCTTTACATTCCTTCCAAATTCCTTGCTACTCCTCTTCCTTGCTCACTTGCTTGCTTGCTTCCTTCTTTTTTTGCTTGCTTGCTTGCTTCCTTCCCTTGTTCTTTCCTACCTTCGTTCTTTCCTTAATTAATTAATTTTTTCTCCTTCATTCCTTCATTCGTTCATTCTTTCATTTCCTCATCCCACCTTCGTTTCTCGCCCCACATTTCCTGCCTTCTTTTCTTGTTTCTTCCTTCCTTATTTCCTTCCTTCTTTTCTTTGTTTCTTCCTTCCTTCTTTCCTTCCTTCTTTTCTTCTGTTCCCTCCTTCCTTTCGTTCCTTCCTTCTTTTCTTCTGTTCCCTCCTTCCTTCTTTCTTTTCTTCCGTTTCTTCCTTTCCCCCTTAATTCTTTCCATCTTTAACATTCTTTTACAGTCCTTCCCCCCTTCTGTTAACATTTTTTGCCTTCCTTCCTTCCTTCCTTCCTCTCCCGTCCAATCGTTGCATCTCTCATTTCCATCTTTCTAACTATCCTTCCTTCTTTGTCCCCGTTCCTCTCTCTCCCTACCTTTCTTACTTCCTCCTTCTTTCCTTGCTTGCTTCCTTCCCTCCTCCCCTTCCGCTCTTTCCCTTTCATACTTTGTCTTCCTTCCTTCCTCTCTCCACTCCCGCTCTTTCCCTTTCATACTTTTTCTTCCTCCTCCCTCCCTCCTTCCTTCCTTCCTTTCTTCCTTCCTTCCATCCTTCTTTCCTTCCTTCCCTCCTTCTCTCCTGCTCTCAGACACCAGGGAGCTTGCTAAATGTTCTCTTAACTCTGCGTTCCCGCCTCATTGTCTCGCTCTCTCTCACTCTCTCCCTTTCTCACTTTCTTTAATTCTCACATTTTCGTCTCATTCGTCCTTTCGAATTTCTCTCTCTCTCTCTCTCTCTCTCTCTCTCTCTCTCTCTCTCTCTCTCTCTCTCTCTCTCTCTCTCCTCTTTCGTCCCCCTGGATTTGTAGCACACACACACACACACACACACACACACACACACACACACACACACACACACAGGTAAAAGAAAATTGAACAAGAGATACAGGAAGGTGAGCGAAAGAGACGAAAATGTGTGAAGTAGAGAGAGAGAGAGAGAGAGAGAGAAGCCCTTAACCTCACTATGAAAACAGATGTAAATGAGAGAGAGGACCATAGTTGCACGATACAACTATGCAACACTGCAATAATCACGGTCAGGAGGTTGCAAGGAGGCTAAGAGTTAATCAGTGTAACCATGGCAACTACGGTACTCAGACGATAGCAACAATGGCCTGATAATACTAGAGACAGTGCCAACAGTAATAATACCAACACAGTGCCAACAGTAGCGTGATTATACCAGAACAATACCAACAGTAGCGTGATAATACCAGCACAGTGCCAACAGTAGCGTGATAATACCAATACAATGCCAACAATAGTGTGATAACATCAACACAGTGCCAACAGTAATTATACCAACACGGTGCCAACAGTAGCGTGAGAATACCAACACAGTGCCAACAGTAGCCTGATAATACCAACACAATGC
Source organism: Coenobita brevimanus (assembly GCF_032717465.1). Taxonomy (NCBI): domain Eukaryota; kingdom Metazoa; phylum Arthropoda; class Malacostraca; order Decapoda; family Coenobitidae; genus Coenobita; species Coenobita brevimanus. Next base: position 4,064,765 of record NC_137035.1, read on the forward strand.
CAACAGTAGCGTGATAATACCAACACAGTGCCAACAGTAGCGTGATAATACCAACACAGTGCCAACAGTAGCGTGATAATACTAACACAGTGCCAACAGTAGCGTGATAATACTAACACAGTGCCAACAGTAATAATACCAGCACAGTGCCAACAGTAGCGTGATAATACTAACACAGTGCCAACAGTAATAATACCAGCACAGTGCCAACAGTAGCGTGAGAATACCAACACAGTGCCAACAGTAGCGTGATAATACCAGCACAGTGCCAACAGTAGCGTGAGAATACCAACACAGTGCCAACAGTAGCGTGATAATACCAGCACAGTGCCAACAGTAGCGTGAGAATACCAACACAGTGCCAACAGTAGCGTGATAATACCAGCACAGTGCCAACAGTAGCGTGATAATACCAGCACAGTGCCAACAGTAGCGTGATAATACTAACACAGTGCCAACAGTAGCGTGATAATACCAACACAGTGCCAACAGTAATAATACCAATACAGTGCCAACAGTAGCGTGATAATACCAACACAGTGCCAACAGTAATAATACCAACACAGTGCCAACAGTAGCGTGATAATACCAGCACAGTGCCAACAGTAGCGTGATAATACCAGCACAGTGCCAACAGTAGCGTGATAATACCAACACAGTGCCAACAGTAATAATACCAATACAGTGCCAACAGTAGCGTGATAATACCAACACAGTGCCAACAGTAATAATACCAACACAGTGCCAACAGTAGCGTGATTATACCAGAACAATACCAACAGTAGCGTGATAATACCAGCACAGTGCCAACAGTAGCGTGATAATACCAACACAATGCCAACAATAGCGTGATAACATCAACACAATGCCAACAATAGCGTGATAACATCAACACAGTGCCAACAGTAGCGTGATAACACCAACACAGTGCCAACAGTAGCGTGATAATACCAACACAGTGCCAACAGTAGCGTGATAATACCAACACAGTGCCAACAGTAGCGTGATAATACCAACACAGTGCCAACAGTAATAATACCAACACAGTGCCAACAGTAGCGTGATAATACCAACACAGTGCCAACAGTAATTATACCAACACAGTCCCAACAGTAGCGTGATAATACCAACACAGTGCCAACAGTAATTATACCAACACAGTCCCAACAGTAGCGTGATAACACCAACACAGTGCCAACAGTAATAATACCAACACAGTGCCAACAGTAGCGTGATAATACCAACACGGTGCCAACAGTAGCGTGATAATACCAACACAGTGCCAACAGTAGCGTGATAACACCAACACAGTGCCAACAGTAGCGTGATAATACCAACACAGTGCCAACAGTAGCGTGATAATACTAACACAGTGCCAACAGTAATAATACCAGCACAGTGCCAACAGTAGCGTGAGAATACCAACACAGTGCCAACAGTAATAATACCAGCACAGTGCCAACAGTAGCGTGATAATACCAACACAGTGCCAACAGTAGCGTGATAATACCAGCACAGTGCCAACAGTAGCGTGATAATACCAGAACAATACCAACAGTAGCTTGATAATATCAGCACAGTGCCAACAGTAGCCTGATAATACCAGCACAGTGCCAACAGTAACCTGATAATACCAACACAGTGCCAACAGTAGCGTGATAATACCAGGAACTATACCAACAAGCAGGCAGATAATACCAACACACACTGCCAACACACACTGCCAACACACAATGCCAACACACACTGCCAACACACACTGCCAACACACAGCCCAACAGTGCCAAGAATCATCGTAGCTTGTACGTTAATTTTTCCACAGGGGCGTACGACAATTGTTTATGTACGTACGAGAGTCCTGAACACACACACACACACACACACAAACACACACACACACACACACACACACACACACACACACACCACGTAGGGAAAGCTTCAAGGGGGTCATGTCGGCCATTTTGGATCTAAACTTGCCTAATACAACCCGGAGTTAGGCTGGAATAATCAGATAAGGGAATTTAAGCCCCAATTCACTGCCCAAGTACCCGTAAATAAGGTCCCCCGCCCTACCTAACTCCCTTCTATCTGGATCCAAAATGGCGGAGGTTGGCCAATGTCTGTCTCGGAATTCAGGGCACGAGTAGTATCTGGATCCAAAATGTCCGCGATTGGCCAGTCTCTCTCTCTCTCTCTCTCTCTCTCTCTCTACCAAAATATCCTCAAACAATATCCCTGTCCCCATGTCCCTCCCTTTTATCTGGAACCAAAATGGCGGGGGTTGTCCAGTGTGTTAGTCCAGGCCGGTCTCTTGGGTGTTCAATGGCGGCTGTTTGGGTGCCGGGGACGACTTCAGGGAGAGAGAGGCAGTGATATCTCTCCCTTATCTCCCTGCTTGATAAGGGTGGCTGGGGGAGAAGGGAGAGGGAAGAAGGAGAGGGAGGGGGAGGGAAGAAGGGAAAGAGAGAGAGAGATGGGGGGGAGTCGAGATGTTAGTGGGGAGGAGTATGGAGTGTGTATGTGAAAAAGACATGTTTGGAAGGGTGCTGGGAGACAGACAGACAGACAGACGAACAGACAGGCAGACAGACAGGCAGTGAGTCCATCTATCAATCTATCTATCTATATCTTTTTACCATTTCACATTCTAAACCAAACGCCTCTTTTACCTTATTCAATTATGCCTTACGATTTTTTCAGTCGCAATGTACCCGAGCCGAAATATAACCAAAA
>NC_137035.1:4085000-4097500 GCF_032717465.1 Coenobita brevimanus
CTAAGAATGAATATCTGATCTACACAACCTCATCCTTTCCGAAAGCCTCCCTGTTCTTCTCCAACTAATTCCTCTGTTATTTCCGTAACTCTGTCAATGAGTATCCTACTGTATACTTTTCCTATTACACTAAGAAGACAAATGCCCCTATGATTACCACACACTTCTTTTTCCCCTTTCCTTTTGTCTATCTATCTCTATCTATATACCTAGGCTGCTTCCCCCAAAGAAAGGGAGGTAGCCGAGACAGGACGACACACTCCCCATTTACTCATCCATTCAAACACATTCATTCGCATCTTAGCCCCAAAGGGAATAATTATACCTGACTTTCAATCCTCCGGGACTTTGCCTTCCTCCCAGGCCAATCTGCACATCTTCCACATCCATTCTACTACTCTCTCTTCCCCATGCTTCAGCATTTCACCACACACTCCACATCAATTCCTGGGGCTTTCCCCATTTTGACTTTCTTCAGTGCTTCCAAAACTTCCATCCTACTGATTTCTTCCTGTCTTCTCACCTCCCTCCTTCTTCCAGGCATTCCCCAGGCACTGATACTCGCATTACTTTCATTCTCTATGTTCAACAATTCATTAAAGTGTTCTCTCTAGCCGTATCCCAAAATAGATTGCTGTGGAAAAGGTGTTAGGGAACTTCCTTCATTGATGTGAATAGGGGCACAAGAACCAAGTATTTGGAAAAACTCCACGGATAACTCCAACCACGTTTCACTTACTTTTAGACCTAACCAAAAATTTACGAGAGATGAAAATGAAGAAGAAAAAAATCATGTAAGGTAATGATCGTGGAGATAAAAGGAAATGAAAAAGCATATTGGACGTAAAAATGAGTCAAATGAAGTAATATGAAGAAAATACTGTACTTAAATCGAACAAAAGTGAGGCACTGGGAGGGAGGGAGGAGAGAAAAGAAGGAGGGAAGAGTTTGAGAAGGCGTGAAAGTGGGGATAAAGTGGAGATGAAGGGAAGACGATGATGATGATGGAAGGAGGGGAGGGATGGAGGATGGGTGGAAGGAAAGGATGGATGGAGGATGGATGGAAAGAAAGGATGGGTGGCAGGAGAGGATGGATGGAAAACTCGTGGAAGGAAAGGACGTAGGGAGGACGGATGGAAGGAAAGGAGGGATGGAGGATAGATGGAAGGAAAAGAAAGATAAAGAATGGATGGAAGAAAAGGATGGATGGAGGATGAAGGAGGATGTATGGAAGGAAATGAAACAACAGAAGGAAAATGAGGCTCGAAAGACTGGTTTGACTGTAGGGAAATATTATGAAGAGAAAAAAAAAATTAGTACAGTACAAGTAAATAATGAAAAGGAAATTCTTGTTGAAATATAAAGAATAAAAAGGCGATATAAAAGAATAAATATAAAATACTCTGCAGGATGATTTTAAAATTAAGTTAGACAAAAAGTAGTCGAAAATTTAAGAAAAATCGAAAGAAAAAGTTGGAACAAATATATATATATATATATATATATATATATATATATATATATATATATATATATATATATATAAAGCTGCTGAGAAGAAAATAGTCGAAAAAATAAGAAAGTCGAAAAATTTAGAAAAATCGAAAGAAGAATTTAGAAAAAAAAAAAAAGCTGGTGAGAAGAAAATTAAGCCAGATAAAATAGAAGCAGAAAAAAAATCCGCACTGCAAAAGAGAAGAGAATCGTCGAATGCATTGAATTTAAAGAAAGAAAGAAAGAAAGAACGAATGAAGGAAAGAAAGGATTAAAGAGATAAAGAAATATAAAACCAAGAGGCAGAAAGATAAGGTAACAGGATTGCAGTGAGAAAGGGATTAATAGGAATAGAGAGATTAAACTCAGAAAAAGATACGGTGAAAGAAAGGATTTAAAAAAATGAAAAGGCAAACACACACACACACACACACACACACACACACACACACGGAATAGAGAGATAAAGCTCAGGAGATAGAGTGAAGGAAAGGATGAAAAAAACAGAAAGGCAAACACACACACACACACACACACACACACACACACACACACACACACACACACACACACACACACACACACACACACACACACACACGGGAGGGAGAAAGAAGACCCACAACCAAGAATTTCCAACTCTTTCTTCGTCTCAAGATCTGTCAAGGTGAAGTCCGGATTTTCTTGGGTAAAAATCAGATGAAGAATATTTGCATCACTAAGGAAAGCTGGGACGGAGGAATTCTTGGATCTTGTTACACTCCTTCGTGATTAGGATGGGAATGGTGAAAAGATTAGTTTTGCGGTGTTTTAGGTGGATGTAATATATTTTCTGGCTAAGGTGCTGAGTTTATGGTGTTACGGATGGTTAATATTCTAAAATTCTCTCTCTCTCTCTCTCTCTCTCTCTCTCTCTCTCTCTCTCTCTCTCTCTCTCTCTCTCTCTCTGTAGCTCAGTGGCAGAAAAATTACATCCATCTACATCGCTTCTTCGTGATTAGCATTGTATTCTAGCGACATTATTACAACTCTCCTTCAAAATAGGGAGATGGCAATTTTGGGCCAAGTTTGAGTGAAAAGAGTACAGTGGAAATAAGATGTATGCATATTATTGTCGAAAAGGAGATTGGAATTGAAGTGGAAATGAATGAAGGCTTAGAGTGTGGAAATTACAAACGAGAGATGAATTGGAAAGTGGAAATGAGTGACCGACTGGAAAATGGAAATGAGAGATGGATTGGCAAATGGTAATGAGAAATGGAAATGAGAGATCTGCTGGAAAATGAAAGGGAAAGAGGAGCCGGAACTAGATTAGGGAAGTTGGCAGGCCTTGATGGAAGATGGGCGTGAGATTAGAGAGGAAGATTACGGTGAAGTGGAGCGAGATAAATGATGGGAGTTGATAGGAGGATTAGAGAGAGAGAGAGAGAGAGAGATTGGGGTGAAATGGAGCGAGATGAGTGATGAGAGTTGACAGGAAATGGAAGATGGGTGAGAGAAATACTGACAGGTAGATAGATGAGAGAGAGAGAGAGAGAGAGAGAGAGAGAGAGAGAGAGAGAGAGAGATTGGGGTGAAATGGAGTGAGATGAGTGATGAGAGGTAATAGGAAATGGAAGGTGGGTGAGATAAAGAGACAGACAGGTAAATAGATAGGAAGATAGACAAATTGATAGACTGACAAACAGACAGATAGATGGAAAAATATAGACAGACGAATAGATAGATAGCTAGATAGTGTGTGTGTGTGTGTGTGTGTGTGTGTGTTATGTATTAAAGTCTTGGTCATTTCTGGTATCTCTCTCTCTCTCTCTCTCTCTCTCTCTCTTACATCACGTCTTTTTACTTCCCCTCTTGTCTGCCTCGTTCTCTCCTCTCTTGCATCAGCTCTTTTTACTCTCTCTTCTCTTTTCTCTCTTCTCTGGCTCTCTCACCTCTCATCCAATTTTTTTCGGATTTCTCATATTTTTTTTCTCCATTTTTCCTTGTCCTTCTCTACCTTCGTCCTACACCAACTCCTTCCTCTCCATCCGTCTCTCCTTCCCTCTGTCATCCTTCACTTCCTTCTCTCCTTCCCTCCCTCTTCCTTCACTTCTATCTCTCCATCCCTCCCTCTTCCTTCACTTCTATCTCTCCATCCCTACCTTCTCTCCTTCCCTCCCTCTTCCATCACTTCCGTCTCTCCTTCCCTGCCTCTTCCTTCACTTCCTTCTCTCCCTCTTCTATCCCTTCCTCTCTTCTCCTCATCTCATCCTAATCTTACCGTCAATTTTTTCTCCCTCTCTCATTGATCTTTTTTACTCCTTCCTCACCTTTTCCCCCTTCTTACTCTCTCTCCTTCCCTCCCTCCCTCCTTCTTTCTTCCTTCATTTCCTCCCTCCCTCCCTCCCTCCCTCCTTCCTTCTCTCACCCTGCAGGTATCCAGGTCATAATTTCATCCTTTTTTCTCACTCAGTCATAAATCTTTTGAACTTCTCCCTCACCTGCTTTCCTCCTCCGTCTCTCCTTCCCTCCCTCCTTCCCTCTGCCTCCTTTCCTTCCCCTTTTTCTCTCTCTTTTTTCTCTTTCCTCTCTTTTTCTCACCTTGCCTCCCATCCAGATCTTACTGTTTTTCTTTTCTCGTTTTCGTGTTTTCAGTTTTTTCCTCACTTCTTCCTCCTTGCCTGTCTTCCTTCCTTCCTTCCTTCCTTCCTTCCTTCCTTTCATCCTTCCTTCCATCCTTCCTTCTTTCCTTCCTTCCTTACCTCTCTTCTCTCACCTTACCTATCATCCATGTCTCTCTCTCTCTCTCTCTCTCTCTCTCTCTCTCTTTCATCTTTGTCATGCCTCTCTTCCTATTTCCTTCTCTCAATTTCCCTCCCTCTTTTTGCCCCGCTTTTCTTCTCTCCTTCGTCCCTCTCCCTCCGTCCGTCTCCTTTTCCCTCCCTCTCTCCGTCTCCCTTCCCCTCCCTCCTTCCCTCCCTCCCTCCTACGCTCCCTCCTCCCTCTCCGTCCCTCCCTCCCTCCTTTGTCAGTTCCTCCCTCCATCACCATTTTCCCCCATTCATTTTCTCTCCCTTTGTCTCCCTCTTATCTCAGCCACCCATCCAATCTCACTTCTCCCTTCTCTCTCCTTCCTGCTTTCCTTCTCTCCTTTCCTCCTTCCTTCTTTCTTTCCTTCTCTCCTTCCCTCCTTCCTTCGTTCTTTCCCTCTTTCCTTCCTTCTCACTCATTCACTCCCCTTCTTTTCTTCTTCCATTCCTTCCTTCTTTCTCTCCTTCCTTCTCTCTCATGCTCATCCTTCTCTCCTAAATTAGTCTTCCATCCTTCCTGTCCTTCTTCCATTTTCCTCCCTTAAAACTCTCTCTCCTCCCTCTTCTCCCTCATTATCTCCCTCCTCTCAGCCCATTCACCTCAAGGACGCATACTTTTTATTCTTCTCTTCCTCTTCTCCATTCCTCTCTTCCTCTCTCTGTCTTCCCTCCTTCCTTCTCTTCCTTCTTTACCTCCCTCTCTTTCTGTCCTCCATTTTTCTCTTTCTTTATCCTTCACTTCTATTAATCTCTTCATTATTTCGGTCTCTCTCTCTCTCTCTCTCTCTCTCTCTCTCTCTCTCTCTCTCTCTCTCTCTCTCTCTCTCTTCCATCTCTTTTTCCCCCCCTTTTATTCATCCTCCTCCTGTTTTCTTCCTTTCTCCATCATTCTCTCCCTCCCTCCCTTCCTTCTTTCCTTTCCTATTTTCCTCCCTCCCTCCTTCCTTCTCTCCCTCCCATAATTCCATCATCTCCTTCAGTGTACCTTAGTCAGAATTTATCCCAGTTTTAAGCTCTCCCTTTCAATCTCTCTTTCTTGCCCTTCTTCCTTCCTTCTCTCCCTTTCTCCTTCCTTCCTTCCTTCCTTCCTTCCCTTTCTCCTTCCTTCCATCCTCCCTCCCTTCCTTAAATCCTTCACCTCCTTCATTCTGCCCTCGTCAGAATTCATCACAGTCCACCTGCTTTCATCCTCCATGTTTACCGTGCTCTCTCTCTCTCTCTCTCTCTCTCTCTCTCTCTCTCTCTCTCTCTCTCTCTCTCTCTCTCTCTCACACACACACACACACACACACACACACACACACACACACACACACACACACACACACACACACACACAGTTTGCGTGTGCGTGTGTAGTTAACTGTGAAACATGTACGAGTCGCTGTGTATAATATTACTCGGGGGAAATTACACCTTACTAAGCTATTGTTCTCTAGGGACGGCTGTGGGAGCGGTTGTTTAAGCAAGAGGGATTGGGGAGGCTGCTTGTTTGTGCTGGTTGATTGGTTGATTGTGTCGTGTGGTTGTTTAAGTAATGGGATGTTTGATTTTTGTGCTCCTTGAACGGGTAGTAGTGGGTGTTGTATAAGTGAGAGGGTGGCTGAGTTGATTATGTAGTGTGGTTGTTTAAGTAAGGTAATTGGCAGGTGTTGTATAAGTAAGATAAATAAGAGGGTTGCTTGGTTGATTTTGTAGTGTGGTTGTTTAAGTAAGGTCATTGGCTGGGGTATGGTGGTGGGTGTGGTGGTGGTTGTATTTATAAGTGAGTTAAGTTGGTTAATTGGTTGGTTGGGTTGATTTACCGGTTGTTTAAGTAAGATGGTTCATTGGCTTGTTTGGTTGGGTTGGTTGATTGTTTAAGTAAGGTGGATAATTGTGGTGGTCGTGGTAGTTGTTCATTGGTTGTGTGGTAGGGATGGTGGTTGTGGTAGTGGTGGTGGTGATAATGGCAATAGTTATGATGAAGAGTGGTTGATTTGATGGTTGTGGTGGTGGTGGTGGTAGTAGTTGTGATGGAGTGCTGGTTGATTCGATGGTGGTAGTGGTGGTAGTGGTTGTCTCTAGGTTGATATGGTAGCAATAATAGTTGTGGTAGTGGTGGTAGTTTAGATGCCAGTGGTGATTATTGTGTTGGTGTTAATAGCACTCCTGAGATGCAAGAATTAATATTACACCTTCAGGGCTTCTTACCTTCTTAAATCTTCCTTAATCACCCTCTTAGCGCGTCTACAACTTCTTGAGACAACACAAGGGAAGGAAATGGTCTTAGGGGAGATATTTAAGAAGTGGTTGCCTAATTTGCCTTGTTGTAATTGAATGAGGAAATGAGGCCTTAGTGTGTGTGTGTGTGTGTGTGTGTGTGTGTGTGTGAGAGAGAGAGAGAGAGAGAGGGAGAGAGAAAGAGAGAGAGAGAGAGAGAGAGAGAGAGAGAGCTGTGTTGTGTATGTATGAATGTATGTATGTATGTATGTAAGGAAAGTTGAGAATATTAATCTCAAAAGTCGCAGAATAAAAGAGTAAGATTCTCTCTCTCTCTCTCTCTCTCTCTCTCTCTCTCTCTCTCTCTCTCTCTCTCTCTCTCTTTCAAGTTCTCAGTTTTATTGTTACTACCTCTCATTCTTCAGTCGCTCTCTTTCCCTTCTTCTCCCTCTCTTTCTCCTCTTTTTCTCTTTTTTGTTGTTCGTACGTTCTGTTTTTTCTCAAGTTTTTTTTTTATCTTTTTCCTTCTATTTCTCTTTCTCCTTTTATTTTCCTTATCTCTTTTTCTTTTCTTTCTCATTATCCTCTTCCTTTATTACTGTTTTTCTACTTTATTATCATTTTTATCGTTCCTTTATTATTAATTTTTTTTTATTATTATTTCATATTTATTTTTCCATCTTCCCTGTCCTTTCATCCTCCTATCTTTTCCTTATTCTCTTCCTCTATATATTTCCTTCTTCTCTCCTCCTCCTCCTCCTCCTCCTCCTCCACGTAATAGGCCATTAAGTTTTATGCCTTGGCAGAGGTAGGTCACTGCAATATTAAGAGTTGCTGCTCACTTTCACTCTCTCATTCTTACTCTCTTTCATACTCTCTCACTTTCATACTGTCTCACTACCCTACTGCTATCACCGTCTCTCTCTCTCTCTCTCTCTCTCTCTCTCTCTCTCTCTCTCTCTCTCTCTCTCTCTCTCTCTCTCTCAACCAAAAACTTCTTCACTTACTCTGTTGTAAGCGAATGGAATAAACTCCCTGGGAATGTGATTGAGAGTGGTACCATAAATATATTTAAAAAGAGACTGGACATGTATCTCGACGCAGTTGGTATCGTTTAGTTAGGATGGAGCAATTATTGCATATTCGCGTCTGCATTCATGTGTCTGTTAGACACAGACAGTATTTTAGAATATATATAATAGATAAACATTCTATTCATCTTTTGATAAAAAGAAAAAAGCATAAAAAAATTGCATGCATAGAGTAAGTATGTGGCTGTATGCCCAAATTTTCCTTTTCCATATTATTCTACTTTCTGCCGATCCTATAAAATTCCTTCAGGTTTTTCATTCCTGCAAGGTATTACTTCCTCTCTTGCTTCCTGTACGGCAAATGCCGGAGGGTCTGGAGGGTGGGGGAGAGAGCCTTCTGCTGTGCTATCTTTTTCTCCTGCTCCTATGCACTATATTAGGATTAAGGCCGGACCACCTCGTAGGGACCGTAAGGTCTGTGTGGTCTGCGTATCTATGTAACTATGTAACGCTATGTAACTCTCTCTCTCTCTCTCTCTCCCTCCCTCTCCCTCCCTCCCCTTTCTTTCCCCCTCCCTAATCACACACTTTTCCTTTCTGCTTTCCTCCTCCTCCTCCTCCTCCTCCTCCTCCTAACACATCTCTTCTTCCTCCCAAATTCTATTACGTTTCCCTCGCTCTCCTTACAAACTCCCTGCGCCCACTTACTCACTCACTCACTCACTCACTCACTCACTCAGTCATGGGCATGCAGTACTCTCTGCACTCACACACACACACACACACACACACACACACACACACACACACACACACACACACACACACACACACACACACACACACACACACACACACACACACACACACACTCACTCACTCACTCACTCAGTCATGGGCATTCAGTACTCTTTGCAAACACACACACACACACACACACACACACACACACACACACACTCACAATCTTGGGCATGAAACTATGAAAAATGATGATGATGATGATGATAACTTTGAAATGATGATGATGACGATAATGACGATGATGATAATGATGACTATGAAAATGATGATGATGATGATAATGACGATAATGGTCTGTGAAAATGATAATGATAAAAATAGTAACTCAAAAAAAATGATAAATACCTCTGTGCAACTTCATTAATGTGGACCAAATAAAAAAAAAATATTCATTACTTTTAAAAATGAAAAAAATCACATTAGCATTAATTTATCAAAATTTTTATGGCCAAGAATTTTAATAACTTTTCCATTTAATTAAGCTCTTTACGGATTTTTATTTTTTATTATTTTTTTATTTTTTTATTTTTATTTTTTGATTCACAGTTTCGTCTTGTCTATTAGTGATTTCTTCCCCCTTTTTATCTATCTGTCTGTCTATCTGTCTGTCTATCTTTATGACTCTCTATCTATCTATCTATCTATCTGCCTAGGTGTGTGTGTGTGTGTGTGTGTGTGTGTGTGTGTGTGTGTGTGTCAGTCGCTGCTCTTCGAGAGGTCTGGCTTAGGAGAGAGAGAGAGAGAGAGAGAGAGAGAGAGAGAGAGAGAGAGAGAGAGAGAGAGAAAGAAAGAGAGAGAGAGAGAAAAATTAAAAAAAAAAACATCCAATATACCCTAGTAAGCCGTCGACAATTTCTATTTATTTTTGTATATTTATCTTTTATGGCTTTCAATTTTTAAAACAGTATAAATTCGAAAAAATATATATATAAAAAAGATATATGAAAGAGATGGTGTTTATTGCCCAGATTTTTTGACAGTCCAATATAGCTTTCATTATTTTTTTTTCCCCTCAGGTATTTTGTTTGGCGATTTGTTTTACGGTTGTCGATTTGGGGAGGGGAAGAATTGGAGAGAGAGAGAGAGAGAGAGAGAGAGGAATGAAAGTGCATATTGAAGAAAAAATATTAGTAATGAAGTAAAATGAAGGAATTAAAGAACAAAAACGAGAGAGAGAGAGAGAGAGAGAGAGGAGGGGGGAAAATGAAAATGCTTACTAGTGAAGAAAAAAATATTAGTAACGAAACAAAAGGAAGGGATGAAGGAACAGAAATGAGAGAGAGAGAGAGAGAGAGAGAGAGAGAGAGGGAAGGGGAGAGAGAGAGAGAGAGAGAAAGAGAGAGAGCAAAAAGAAAATAATACCAAAAAATACCATAAAAATCCTAAAAATAAAAAAATACCATAAAAACTCTAAAATACTTCATAGATACCCCTAAATACCACTAAAATACCTGAAAATACCAAAGAAATACCACATAAATACCTGAAAATACCAAAGAAATACCACAAAAATACCTGAAAATACCAAAGAAATACCACAAAAATACCTGAAAATACCAAAGAAATACCACAAAAATACCTGAAAATACCAGAAATACCACAAGACTACCTGAAAATACCAAGGAAATACCACAAAAATACCTGGAAATACCAAAGAAATACCACTAAAATACCTGAAAATACCAAAGAAATACCACATAAATACCTGAAAATACCAAAGAAATACCACAAAAATACCTGAAAATACCAAAGAAATACCACAAAAATACCTGAAAATACCAAAGAAATACCACAAAAATACCTGAAAATACCAAAGAAATACCACAAAAATACCTGAAAATACCAAAAATACCACAAAAATACCTGAAAATACCAAAGAAATACCACAAAAATAACTGAAAATACCAAAGAAATACCACAAAAATACCTGAAAAAAAAACTTAAATACCAAAAAATACCCCAAAATACCAAAGAAATACCCCCAAATACCACAGAAATACCAGAAAATACCAGAAAAATACTCGGACCTCCAGGTTGATAGGTGAGTGGATGACATTCCCGTGGGTGAGGAAATGGGACGCGGGGGAGGAGAAGTTAGAGAGAGAGAGAGAGAGAGAGAGAGTTGTAAAGTAAGAAATACGATAAGGGTACATGGAACTAGATATCAGAGAGAGAGAGAGAGAGAGAGAGAGAGAGAGAGAGAGAGAGAGAGGGGGGGAGGCGGCTCTCTGGCCTCCCCACGATAAAAAGTTTCGACCTGGGGAGAGGACAAGTTAGAGAGAGAGGGGGAGAGAGAGGGGGGGGGAGGAGGGGGGGAAGAAGAGGGAGAGAAAAAAATAGGAAAGGGAGTGATGGAAAACAGAGAAATAAAAGATAGATAGACAGACAGACAAACAGATGCTGACAGATGCAGTAGACAGATAATGACGAGAGAGAGAGAGAGAGAGAGAGACGCCAGAATGATAAGTCATGGAAACTTCTGGCGAGGCAGGTAAGACGAAAACTTTGTAATCAAGAAAAAAATGAAAAAAAAAAAAAGATGAAAGAGAAAAAATGAGAATCGTGGCTCGGAGAGAAAAAATATCAGACCAGATGGATTTTTTATTTTTTATTTAATTTATTTTTTATTTTCATTCTTACTCGTATATTTCTGTTTACCTCCTTTTTTTTCAGTTTTAGGTTCTTTACTTTTCATTTTTATTTTTGCTTTTTCTGTTGCTATTTTTAACTTTCTTTTTAATTTTTTCGGTTTTTATTTTTTTTACTTTTTTGTATTTTAATTTCTAAGTTTATTTTTTTACTTTGTTTATTTTTGTACTTCATTTTCTTTTTATTTTTTTATTCGTCTTTTTGTATGTCATGTAATTCACTTTTTGCATACTTTTTTAACGTACAGGGCATTAGTTTTTTTTATTCTTGTTTCGTTTATTTGATTTTCTTTTTCCTGTGTGTGTGTGTGTGTGTGTGTGTGTGTGTGTGTGTGTGTGTGTGTGGAAAGCATTGTTACGGTCATGCTAATTTCCTGTGCTTTTGTGTAATATTTTCCAATCAAAGCATTACGAATATTCTCATTTCCACACACCCCATTGGCGCCATTGCATAATCGTGTGTGATATGATCGGGCTGGCTGAGTGTGTGCTGAGCGAGGCAGGCTATTGTTTCACACTCTATTGTTCACACTTGTTGAGGCACGATTTACCTGTCATCCTACACCTCTTATACAACACCTGTCTCACGCTACACCTGTCACACTACGCCAGTCTCACATAACACCCGTCCCACACACTCTCTCTACACCTTTCTCGCCACACTTGCTTCACACTGCACCTTTCTCACGCTACACCTGTCTCACACCTGTCTCATACTACACCTTGCTGCATCCTTTCCACAGCACTTCTTCGTGACTAACACCATATCCTAGTGTTAATAATTCAGTATTCAGGTTGGAGGGATGGCAATTTTAGGCCAAGTTAGAGTAAAAAGGATATAGTTAGATCTCTCTCTCTCTCTCTCTCTCTCTATGTATGTATGTATGTATCTATCTATCTATCTATCTATCTGTCTGTCTATCAGCCTATCAGTTTTGTGAATAGCCAATTAAAATGCACAGTAAGCGTCATTAGGCATCATTAAGCTTTCATTCATGTGTTTGTAGTCGGTAATTAAAGGACATTCCCCACTCCCCATTCCTCCCCACCCATTTCCCCTCCCCATTTCCTTCCCCCACCCATTCCCCCCCCCTCTTTCATCTCCCTAATCCCTCACTGTCTATCCCACTGTCATTCACCCTTCCATCCCCTAACTCCGTCTTCTTCACCCTCCCCTCCTCCCTCCCTTCCTCTCCCCCCACCTTTCCCTACCCAGATGCAGTTCCCTCCCCACTCCCCACATCATCCCAGACTCCCTGATACAGTCCTCCATCCCCACCCCCAATCCTCCATCCCCCTCATCCTTATCCCCCCACCACCCTCTCCCCCTCATCCTCCCATCCTCTCACCATTCCCCACCAGTTCCATACACCTCTCCATCTCCCCTTCCTCTTCCCCACCCCACACCCTCTCCCCATTCCCTGCCTCTCCCATACTTCCCTCCATCCCTCCACCCTCTCCCCCTCACTCTCCCATCCTCGCACCATTCCCCACCTCTCCCATAAACCTCTAAATCTCCCCACCCTCTC
>NC_137035.1:4105000-4110000 GCF_032717465.1 Coenobita brevimanus
AAAGGCTTGGAAGCGAAGGGAAAGGAAAGGAAGGGAAAGGAAAGGAAAGGAAAGGAAAGGAAGGAGAAGAAAGAGAAGGAAAGGAAAGGGAAGAGAGAGAGAGAGAGAGAGAGAGAGAGAGAGAGAGAGAGAGAGAGAGAGAAGGAAAATTAACTGCACTCAAACCAAGGCACATTTTCATCGGCGACTGAAAAGATGGAGGGAAAAAAGGGTATATTTATGCCTGAACAACTGCTTATTAAGAGAGAGAGAGAGAGAGAGAGAGAGAGAGAGAGAGAGAGAGAGAGAGAATAGGAGACGGAGGAGGGGGGAGGAAAGGTAATGACATTTAGGTAAAGACATTTTGATCAGAAAGAAAAAGAAAGGAGAAAGGTAAATTTTTTTCTTAATCAACTGCTTATGAGAGAGAGAGAGAGAGAGAGAGAGAGAATGAGAGAGAGAGAGAGAGAGAGAGAGAGAGAATGAGAGAGAGAGAGAGAGAGATGAAATAAGGCAAAAACTCACACCTCATTCCCCTCTCAAAATTCCCAGTTAAAAAATGGCACTACATTTTTCGGACTTAAATACTTTCCTGGACCGCTTTGAACCCAGGATCAGCGAGAGAACGAACCCACAGTGAGCCCAGAGTGAACCCATTTATCTCGACGTGAACCTTGAGCCTCTTCCGGACGAGGACTTGGCCTTTACTTAAAACCCTTTGGCTGAAGTGGGACGCCTTCACGTGGTGGCGCGGATATGACTGGGACCCTAACATCTCTTCCTTGGCGATTTATTTTTGGTTTTGGCTGGTTCGTATCCTTCCTGTACGGTATTTATGCAGAGTATTGGCAGTGTCGGGAGGATTTACGTAACACAGACGAGAGCAGGAAGGTGTAATTAGCAAAATAAGTCGATGAGGGAAAGGTGTTTGGCTTGTGGTGGATGCAGAGGGGCAGTTTTAGCCTGCATTCCACCGGGTTTAAGTTCAAATGAGCCTGGGGTTGCGACTATTACGTCTTTTATTATTATTATTATTATTATTATTATTATTATTATTATTATTATTATTGCTGTTATTATGATGATGATGATATGAGGAAAAGAGCTCTCAAAATGAACAAGTTAATAATTCTCTCTCTCTCTCTCTCTCTCTCTCTCTCTCTCTCTCTCTCTCTCTCTCTCTCTCTCTCTCTCTCTCTCTCTCTCTCTCTCTCTCTCTCTCTCTCTCTCTCTCTCTCTCTCTCTCTCTCTCTCTCTCTCTCTCTCTCTCAGTTTCCTCCCCTGTCCTTTGCTCTCTCCCTCTTCACTTTTAATGCATGACTAGTATTCTCCCCTCCCTCCCTCTCCCCTCTTCTCTCCTTCTCCCTCTTTCCCTCCCTCCCTCCCTCCCTCTCTTCATGCCTCGCTAGTTTTGCAAAGGCGGTTCATTATGTGGCATTTTGGCATTTTTCCCGCTGCTCAAGAGGCAGGAAATTAAAATGCAAAATGAGCTATGAAATTTTGATTAGTTACCCCGAGAGCTGAGGCCATTAGTCGAAGAAAACGGGACATTTTTTGGATTCTTTATTTTCTCTTTATTTTTGGATTTTTTTTCCATTTCGAAGCAGTTTTAGGACTTTTTTCTTTATTTTATTTCGAGATTGTTTTATGATGTATATTTTTTCTGTTTTTTTGAGTTAGGATTTTACACTATTTATTTCATTTGTTTTTTACTTTTTGAGGGTGTGGGTGAGGATGGGAGAAAAGGAAGTGAGGAGAGGGGTGAGTGATGGTGATTTTTTTTTTTCTTTATGTATAGTATGTTGACTTATTCTTGTATGTTACTTATTCATTGTCTTCGTAGATAGATGGATAGATGGGCCGAGATAGGTGTTCCCTCTACCTCTCTGCTCCGTTCTTCCATCTTATCCTCGGTCTCCCCCTCCCTCTCTCCCCCTCCACCACAATCACATACACTCTCCTAGTTAGTCTCTCACCATCCTTTCCACATGGCCAAAACACTCCTAGTTTCTCTCTCATTCTCCATCCTCCTCACATGTCCAAAACCCTCTCCTAGTCAGACTTCCTTCATCCTTTTCACATGGCCAAAACCCTCTCCTAGTTAGTCTCTCACTCTCCATCCTCTCCACATGGCCACACCACCTCATGTTATGGCTACTACCAGACGCTTTTATTCATCTTAACAAAGTCATCAGTTTTCGGAGAGATTAGGGATTTTTATTTCTCTGCTTCGCGTTATTGACCAAAGCCAGAATCAGCCAGGCGTCAGCATTGTCAGCCATAGTAATAAAAGGGTTATACATTTTATACATTGATTTTGCCTTGTCTCTCGGCCCTCTTTTTTTTAACCTCGCCCGTGACGGAATTCGGCGAGATATTGTTCTTGGTCGCGTTTTTATGTTTGTTTCTGCGTTTCTCACGTTTGTTAGCAACATTAGGGAAAAACGGCTAAATGAAATTACATAAAACTTTCACGATATGTCGGCACTGGTCCCAAAAGAAAGCGATTAAATTTTGGAGGTAATTGAGTGACCTTGAAAGGTCAAAATCAAGGTCACAGATTTTCAGAGGGCTATAACTTGAAACCGGTTGAAGATATATTTACTTTTATCAACATACATGAAGCCCAACAGGAGCTTTTAATTGGTACCATGACCTTTGACTTTAAAGTTACCTTGAAAGGTCAAACGCAAGATCACGGATTTTTAGAGGAGCTGTAACTTGAAAACGGTTGAAAATAAAGAGATATTTTATTATCATCACGTAGGAATTCCTGTGTGCTGTCGGGCGAGCTTTGTTTTGCCTGGTTCATTTTATTTCGCACACAGTCGCTTTGCAGATATTTACAGCCGTTTGCTTTCATTTACAGCAGTTGGTAACCATTTTGCAGCCTTTGATGGACCTGTAGAGCAGTTTTGACCCTGTTAGAGCCGTGCAGAGCCATTTACAAACATTCAGAGATATTTACAGTATTTTACAGCCAACTCACAGCCATTCGCAGTCATTACAGCATTTTAGAGGGAACGACACCCACCCACAGCCACACACCCAATATATACCCACCCACACCCCAAATACACCCAATCTACACACACACACACACACACACACACACACTTGCATCCATCTCAGCCAACCCACAGCCACCCATACCTAAATACACCAACTCATATACCCAAATACACCCAGTCCATACCCACCTGCACCCACCCACACCCACCTACACCCACCCACACCCACCCACACCCAATTACACCCAAATGCGCAAAAGTTTGTGACTCATGAATAAAGTTGAGGACAAAAATGCAGTCATTCGTTCCAATTAACTTTACTAGTAGTCACCCCCTCCCCTTCCCCCTCCCCTCTCCCTTCTATCCTCCCTTCCCCTCCCCTCCCCCTCCCCTCCCCTCCCCTCCCCGCCACCCTGAATGTTCATACTCTACCCATTGCCTTTTTTTTTGGTGGGGGGGGAGTGGGTTTTTGGAATTCTGTTTTTTTCCTGGCTTTTTTCATGGATTTTTCACAATACTGGATGGCTTCTCAGTAATGTTTGTTTTTGTTTTTTTGTTTGTTTTTTAAGTCTGAGTGGCTTTTTTCGATGGATTTTTTCAATATGGCCTCTCAAAAATTCCATGTTTTCATTTTTTTTTTTTTTTCAAATCTGTGTGGCTTTTTAGTGATGGCTTTTCGTTGGTCTTAGTGGCTTTTTGCAGGTACGGATGGCTTTTCGAGTGGCTTTCGTGGTTCCAGGTGGCTTTTTTTCACATCCACGGGTATTTCCGAAAAATGATAATACAGAAGTTTTTTTTTTTTTACTCTTGGAAAACCGACTTTTAAAAACGGTCTAATATTTTTTTCGTTTTTCCTTTTTATTTTTTGTACTTTCTTACTTTTTTACCTTGTTTACTTTTTTCTGTTTTTCTTTTGTCTTTTTTCTTTTTTACTTTTTTCACTTTTTTAACACCCTCCAAAAAAATACTTCAATATATCAGTGCACATAAATTCCTTGATCTATTCCTGCTTTTCACATCCATCAAAATTTACGTAAACTTTTTGATTTTCCATATATTTCGCCTTTTCCATCCCCACATCCATTTCCAAAAAGGACATTGACCTTTTTTTTTTATTATTTGATATTTTTTTTCCATCACACCGGATTCTATGGGATTTTCTTTGGTAGATTTTTTTTTCATTTTTTTCATTTTCTAATTTTTTGACAAGCTAACACGACCCTATCCAAGTTTCTATACCTATTTTTTATTATTATTATTTTTTTTTTACCTCACTCGACCATGTGGGATTTTCCGTAACAATTTTTTTATTATATTTATTTTTTTTACGAGCCCACACGACCCTTATCCGATTTTCTGTACTTATTTTTATTATTTTTTTAGTACTATATATATATATTTTTTTTACAAGGTCTTAAAACTCTATGGGATTTTTACGCCGCTTTCCACACAATGCCTGCAAAGCCTTTCAGAAATTTTCGTTTCGTTTTTTTTTTCGACCCAGACAAAGGTTTTCAGATATTCCGAATGGATTTGCTGGCCCCCTGTGTGTGTGTGTGTGTGTGTGTGTGTGTGTGTGTGTGTGTGTGTGTGTGTGTGTGTGTGTGTGTGTGTGTGTGTCAATGTCTGTGTGCCAGTGGTTGGACGGTGAAGGATTTGTTTATGTGGGGAAGAAGTGTGTGTGTGTGTGTGTGTGTGTGTGTGTGTGTGTGTGTGTGTGTCAATGTCTGTGTGTCAGTGGTTGGACGGTGAAGGATTTGTTTATGTGGGGAAGAAGTGTGTGTGTGTGTGTGTGTGTGTGTGTGTGTGTGTGTGTGTGTGTGTGTGTGTCAGTGGTTGGACGGTGAAGGATTTGTTTATGTGGGGAAGAAGTGTGTGTGTGTGTGTGTGTGTGTGTGTGTGTGTGTGTGTGTGTGTGTGTGTGTGTGTGCAGTGGTTGGACGGTGAAGGATTTGTTTATGTGGGGAAGAAGTGTGTGTGTGTGTGTGTGTGTGTGTGTGTGTGTGTGTG
>NC_137035.1:4115000-4117500 GCF_032717465.1 Coenobita brevimanus
TTCTCAGAAATTCATCCTACATTCTCTCTCTCTCTCTCTCTCTCTCTCTCTCTCTCTCTCTCTCTCTCCTCACAATGGCCTAACTCAGATTTCTCATAATTCTTAATAGCCTTCCAGTCACGTTCTCTCCACCCAGTATTATCGACGAGAGAGAGAGAGAGAGAGAGAGAGAGAGAGAGAAAGGTGGAGACAGGAAAACACATGCTCACACTGAAACAAGTACACATACATGCGCACATAAACAAATATACACATACTGACGCACACAGTTCCACACGTATCAAAACACACACACACACACACACACACACACACACGCACAAACTGACGCACATACATTCAGCCAGTGACGTACATGCTTGTTTACTGGTTCACACACAGATTGACACACACACTGAATACCTACACAGCAAAACGGAGGCGAACAATGAGAGAGAGAGAGAGAGAGAGGAAAGCACAACAACTTAAGTTCCTGGTTAAGGCGTTTCTCAGAATCCCGGAACATGAGCTATTTTAAGGGCAAGGATTCACTTATTTATGAGAGAGAGAGAGAGAGAGAGAGAGAGAGAGAGAGAGAGAGAGAGAGAGAGAGAGAGGTTGGTAGCGTAGCACAGTGCTTTCAAGCGTATTTGCAATGTCAGTTTATTACCTGCTGCCTGCGTCATAGAGAGAGAGAGAGAGAGAGAGAGAGAGAGAGAGAGAGAGAGAGAGAGAGAGAGAGAGAGAGGGGGGCAGACAGACAGACAGACAGACAGAGACAGAGAGAGGGAAACGAGAAGACAGAAAGGAGGATGAGAGAACAAGGGATATAGATGATAATGATGATAATGATGATGATGATAAGTACGTGAATACAAAGATAGGTTGCCTGTGTGATAGGTAGATAAATGGATAGATAGATAGATGGGTAAATAGATAGATAAAATGAAGGAGAAATTTGGTGAGCGGGAAGGGTTAAGCTGGGATAAGGTCGGCTTGGGTGAGGGTTGGGTGGTGAGTGAGAAGAGAGGATTAGAGAGAGAGTCTGTTACCTCTCTTTTTTCCTCCCTTTTTTCCCTCTCTTTTTTCTTTCTTACCTTGCACTCTCTTCTTCTTTCTCTCTCTTTCTTTCGTACCTTCTTTCCTCCTCTCTCTTTTTTTTTTCTTTTTTTTTCTCAATTTTTTCTCTTTCTTTTGTGCCATCTTTCCTCCATTCTATTTTCTTTCTTTCTCATATTTTTTCCTTTTTCCGTGGCCTGCTTTATTACAACTGTCTTTCCTCTTTTTTTTCTTTGCCTCTTTTATCCCTCCCTTTTCCTCTTTTCGTGTCCTCTTTTCCTCTTCACTTGTATCTTTTCATCTTCTCCCATTCTCCTTTTCTCTCTCTCTCTCTCTCTTCCTTTCCTTCTCCCTTTCCTGTATTTCCTCTCCTCCTTTCTCTTTTCTTCTCTCCCCTTCCTCTTTTTGTCTCTTTCCTTTCTCCCCATCTTCCTCT
Source organism: Coenobita brevimanus (assembly GCF_032717465.1). Taxonomy (NCBI): domain Eukaryota; kingdom Metazoa; phylum Arthropoda; class Malacostraca; order Decapoda; family Coenobitidae; genus Coenobita; species Coenobita brevimanus. The sequence goes on from NC_137035.1 coordinate 4,116,475, forward strand.
TCTCTCTCCTTCCCTCTCTGCAGCTTCATCGTCTCTCCCCTTCCTCTCCCCCCTCTTTCCTCCTCTCTCCCCTTCCTCTCCTCCCTCTTTCCTCCCCTCTCCCCTTCCTCTCCCTCCTCTTTCCTCCTCTCTCCCCTTCCTCTCCCCCCTCTTTCCTCCCCTCTCCCCTTCCTCTCCCCCCTCTTTCCTCCTCTCTCCCCTTCCTCTCCCCCCTCTTTCCTCCTCTCTCCCCTTCCTCTCCCCCCTCTTTCCTCCTCTCTCCCCTTCCTCTTCCCCCTCTTTCCTCCCCTCTCCCCTTTAATAATATTGTTGGATTGGATGAGGGTTGGATGGCAAGTGAGATAAAAGCATTGGGTGGGAAATATTACAGTTTTTTTCCCTTATTTCCTTTCCCCTCTTCCTTCCCCTCTCCTCATTTTTTCTTTCCTTCTCCAGTCATGTCTTTTCCCCTTCTATCTCCTTTTTTTGCCTCTCTTTCTCTCTCTCTTTTTCCTCTTTTCTCACTTTATTTCTTTCCTCATATCTTCCTTTCGCTTTCCTCTCTTATTTCCTCTTTCATCTTTTATTCCTGTTTCCCCCTTTCTTCCCTCCCCTCTCGTCCTCTCTCTCTCTCTTTCCTCTCCTCTCATACGTTCCCATCTTCTCTCTTTCTCTCCTCCTCTCTTTCCTCTCATATCTCCCTTTCTCTTTTCCTTCCCATTTCCTCTTACCTCTTGAATTTCCTCCTTTCCTGCAGTCCACCATCGTCCTTTCGGGGGATAGGGAGGTAGCTGAGGGAGTTTGTGTATATAATAACCCGTAATCCATTTTTGTCAATAAACTGCTACTACTACTACTACTACTACTACAGCCAGGTAGAGGAACCACCTAGTTATATCAGTGCCACCACGTGAAGGCGACCTTATCCAGAAGCAGTGAAGCTAATTAGGGACATTTAGCAGTGATATACAGTATACCTAACTTACTGAGAATAATTACGTAAAAGTGAAATGGCGGGGGACAGGGCGACTTGGAGGCGATTTGTTT
>NC_137035.1:4120000-4140000 GCF_032717465.1 Coenobita brevimanus
TCGTTCCTTTTTTATGATTTTCGTTCAGTTTCTCATTTTTGTTGATCCTCTCTCTCTCTCTCTCTCTCACACACACACACACACACACACACACACACACACACACACACCGCTAGTCACGCAGGGAATACGTGGGTAAAATTCTTCCTTACCTACGTGGACGATCTGACTACTTAAAACTAAATCGCTGCTGGTCATACGCTTAGGTATTTTTGAATGCGGGAGTATCTGTTGGAGCGGCCCTGTCCGTCTGTCTCATACTAATAATTTTCGGACGGGAGGTGTTTCAGTGCCGTAGACTTTTGGGGTTTTAGCAAAGGTATAGTACACTGTATCATACCACACCGCACCACATCACACCACACTACATTACACTGAAGCACACCACACCACACCACACCACACCACACCACACCACAGCAAAGACAATTACCACTTCACACAACATTGAACCACACCACACCACACAAAATATAATATTTTTTTAGTACGATTCAGTAGTTGAAAATAAAAGAGACTCGCTCGTGGGAAGAAGAATAACGTTGTAAATAAAGAGAAACGTGAAAAATAAAGTCGCTTTGGTTGCAGTAAAGTGAGGGATGTTAAAGGAATCAATCTTGTGTCCATACAGTAGCCAGCGACTCCCCGTAAAGGCCATGAAAGGAACATAGTGTTGCTGTGGCTTGAGTTGCAAAATGTAATAGTCACCGCTTTTGTCTCGTTTTCAATTTTTCTTCTTCTCAGTCAGACACACTTTTTCATGGCTTCTTTTATCACGAATTGTCACCCTTTTTCCTATACTAATCTTTTTTTTTTTTTTCATTTTTTACACTAATGATCATACTTTTTTTTTTTTTTCGTGTGTTAGAATAATATATAATTCTGCTGATCATAGGCATTGCTTGAAAGGGACAGAAGTAAATATTTATAAGCATATATTACACACCCCTATATTTTCCTCACTTTTTATCGTGTGTGTGTGTGTGTGTGTGTGTGTGTGTGTGTGTGTGTTATTTTTGCATGGCCTTTAGCATTTTATCAGTCTATTTACCGATCATTAAATGCTCTCTCACAGCCCACGGAGAGAGAGAGAGAGAGAGAGAGAGAGAGAGAGAGAGAGAGAGAGAGAAACACTGTACCTATATAAAGAAAGAAAACAGAGGAGGGAGGAGGCAAAACTCTTCCACAAAAATAATCGTAGAATTGCAAATGTTGTTGAAAAGTTGCAAATTGTTGCATTGCATGTGAAACTTGGACGCAATTCTCTCTCTCTCTCTCTCTCTCTCTCTCTCTCTCTCTCTCTCTCTCTCTCTCTCTCTCTCTCTTTCCGTGTGTGTGTGTGTGTGTGTGTGTGTGTGTGTGTGTATAACAGATCCCCTCAATTTTGCGCCTTTACGATATCTTTCCTCGCCTCTCACCCCTCCTCCCTCCGTCCGTCCGTCCCTCCCTCCCTCCCTCTCACCCTTCCTTCCCTTCCTCCCTGACCTCCTTTCCCGCCATCCTTCCTTTTCTCTCTGCCTCTTGCTGTGATCAACGTTGTCCCTCCCTCACTCCTTCCCTCCCTCCCTCCTGACCTCCTTTCTCTCTTCTTTCCCTCCCTCCCTCCCTCCTCCTCTCTCTTCCCCTCCCCCATCTCCTCTCTCCCTCCTTCCCTCCCTTCCCCCCTCTCCCTTCTCTTCCTCCCTCTCCCTTGCTCTTGATCAGCATTCTGTTTCTCTGTCCTTCCTCCCGACCTCGTCTTTGTCTGTCCCGTCTTGCCCTTCTTTCCTCCCCTCCTTCATTCATTGTTTCCATCATTCATTCATTCATTCATTCTTTCTTTCTCGCCTCTATTTTTCTTCTTACTTTCTTTTCCCTTCATTGTTTCCTTCCTTCCTTCCTTCCCTCCTTCCTTCCTTCCTTCTTTCTTTCCATCTTTCCTTCCTTCCTTCCCTCTGATGTATCTTTTTGTCTTTTTCCCTCCTGATAGACGTTCTCTCTCCATGTCCTCCATTCTCTCTCTCTCTCTCTCTCTCTCTCTCTCTCTCTCTCTCTCTCTCATTTTTATTCATTATATTCATGAGTTGACATCGGGTCTCAGGTATTCATCTCTCCTATCTATCTATCTAGCTGTTTGTCTGTCTGTCTATGTCTCTATCTATCTATCTGTCTATCCATCCATCCATCCATTTATCCTTCTGTCTCTTAATTCTTCAATACATCATCGATCTGTTCATCCATCCGTCTGTCTGTCAATCTGTCTATCTATCCCTCTGTCAGTCAGTCTGTATGTCTATCTATCACTCTGTCAGTTAGTCTATATATCTATCTGTTTGTAATTCTCTTTCTGTCCTTCCATCTATCTGTATCTATATTTATCTACAATATATCCATCTATTCGTCTGTCTACCTATGTGTCTGTATCTACATGCCTAGCTATATCTCTGTCTATCTATCTATCTAAATACCTACCCATCCATACATCTTCACCACGTCTTTCTATCTTCCACCCATCCTTTCATCTCCTCAGAGCATCTTATCTTCCATCTGTCACTACCATCATCCATCCATCCATTCATCCATCCATCCATCCATCCATCCATCCATCCATCCATCCATCTATCCATCCATCCACTCATCTGTATGTCTATCTATCTATCAATATATCTGTCTTTCCGTATGTTTATCTATCTGTCTATCCATCCATCTATCAATGAATCAGTCCGTCTCTACCTATCCATCAGTGTAGCCTGTGTATTTATGTGGTTATCCTCACTCGCTTACCCATCCATCCATCTATCTATTTATCAGTCTATTCGTACATGTATCTATCTTTCTATCTATCCATTTATTTTTCTGTCTATATGTATCTGTCTATCTATGTATCTATCTATCTGTCTATCTATCCAGCTCCGTCAAAGCTCGTCTGGGGTAATAGGATTATGCATAAAGCCTCCTTTTTGCGCCTCTCTCTCTCTCTCTCTCTCTCTCTCTCTCTCTCTCTCTCTCTTCTCCATCCATATCTCTCCTTCCCACATCTTTCTTCCTCCCCAACAAATCCCTCCTTGCTGTCCTTCCTTCCTTCTCTCCCTCCCTCCCTCCTTCCTTCCTTCCTTCTTTCCTTCCTTCCTCCCTCCTTCCTTACTTATCCCTCCTCCCTCAAGCCCTCGTGATGTAATAGGATAACACATAAAACTCGTGTTGCCCCAACCTTTCCTCCTCTTTTCCCTCCTCCTCCTCCTCATCCTTCTCCTCCTCATCCTCATCCTTCTCCTCCTCTTCATCGTCATCATCCTCATCATCATCATCATCATCATCATCATCATCATCATCATAATCATATCCCTCCATCTTCAAGCCCTTCCTCCTCTTTTCTTATTCCCTTTCACCTCCTTTTCTCTCTCTCTCCCTTTTCCTTCCTTCTGTCTCTCTGTTCCTCCTTCCCTCCCCTCTGTCTCGCTGTCCCTCCTTTCCTTCTTCCTTTCCCTCCGTCCCTCCATTCTTTCCTTCCTTCCCTCCATCCCTCCCTAATCCTTCATGATGTAATAAGATAAAACGTAAACCTCCTTTTGTCTCCGCCTTCCCTCCCTCCCTCCTCACTCCTTCTCTCTCTCTCTCTCTCTCTCTCTCTCTCTCTCTCTCTCTCTCTCTCTCTCTCTCTCTCTCTCTCTCTCTCTCTCTTCTATCCTTCCTTCCTTCCTTCTTTTTCCTCCTTTTCTCCGTCCTACCCCTCCCTCTCTAAGTTCACGTTCTGTCCCTCCTTCTTCCTTTTCTCCGCATTTTCTTCCCTCCTTGTCTTTCTTTTATTCACCTCCTTCTAAGCATTTTCTCCAGCAATCCTCCTCCTCCTCCTGTTATTCTCCATCTCTCCATCCCCATCCCTTCATCAACCCTCTTCTCACCCACCTCACATTCTATCCCTCCCTCCCTTCCTCTCTTTCCCTCCCTCCCTCTCTCTCCCTTCCTCCCTTTCCCTCCCTCCCTCCCCAAGTTCCTATTACGTAATGATTTAACACACATACCCCCTCTTCCTCCCGCCTCACACCTCACACTCCATTCCTTCCCTCATTCCCTCCGTTCCTCCTTCCCTCATCTGTCTCCCTTTTTCTCCATCTGTCTTCCTTCTTTTCTCCCTCCCTCCTTCCCTCATCTGTCTCCTCTTTTCTCCATCCCTCCTCCTTCTTTTCTCCCTCCTTCCTTCTCTTCAACTCTCCTTCATTTTCTACTCTCCTCCCACCCTGTTCTCATCCTCCCAACTCTCCACCTCTTCTACCCTTCCTGTCTCTCTCCTATCCTTTCTCCTCCCCTAAGCCTCTTCCGTTATCTCTCTCCTTCTCTCCATCCTTCCCTCCTTCCCTCCCCATAACGCAATAATATACCCCACAAACCCGCTTCTCTTCCCATCCCAGCGCCACTGCTTTCTCTCCTCTCCCTCCCTCCCTCCCTCCCTCCCTCCCTACCTCCTTCCTTCCTTCCTTCCTTCCTTCCTTCCTTCCCTCCAGCCTCCGCCCCCACCTCAGCGCTACACACTCCCTTAGCTAATCTCGGGTTGCATAGAGGAGGCCTGGGGGTCACATAGTGGAGAATATGACGGCTACCAACGTTCTCTCTCTCTCTCTCTCTCTCTCTCTCTCTCGATGTATAGGGCTGCGGAAAGTTAGAAAGACAAATAGAATGATAGAGACAAAAAAAAAGTTAGTCACGATATGTATAGGACTGCCGGAAGTGAGAGAGAGAGAGAGAGAGAGAGAGAGACAGAGACAGAGACAGAGACAGACAGACAGACAGACAGACAATAAAAAAAAAAAACAGCAGACAGTCACTTGATATGTATAGGACTGAGGGAAGTTGGTGTGGTTTATTCAAAGTTTCTCTCACTTGCAAGATGCCTATGAATTCTTATGAGTCAGTGGTGAGTCTCTTGTGAGCTGGTGTTTTTTGTCAAACTGGTATTATTTGAGTGGTATTTTTGTGAGGTTGGTATTTTTTGAGTTTTTTTTTTTAGGTTGGTATTTTTTTAGAATGGTATTTTTTGTAAGTGGCATTTTTTGAGTGGTATAAATTGTGAGACTGGTATTATTTGAGTGGTATTTTTTTTATAGTGGTATTTTTTATGAGACTTGTATTTTCACTGTTTTTTTTTTAGACGTATTTTTTGAGTGGTATTTTTTGAGAGCTGGTATTTTGGTGTGGTATTTTTTTGTGATTGGTATTTTTTGAGATTGGTATTTTTGAGTGGTATTTTTTTGAGACTGGTCTTTTTTGAGTAGTGGTTTTTTGAGATTGCCATTTTTTGAGTGGAATTTTTTTTTAGATTAGTATTTTTTGTGGATTTTCTTTTAGATTTTTTTTTTTTTAAGTGGTATTTTTTTATTGGTATTTTTGAGTGGTATTTTTTGAGATTCGCATTTTTGAGTGGTGTTTTTTTTTTAATTGGTATTTCTGTGAGCTGGTATTTTTGGAGTGGTATTTTTTGGAGACTGGTATTTTTTGAGTGGTATTTTTTGAAGATTGGTATTTTTTGAGTGATATTTTTTCCAGGTTAGTATTGTTTTAGTGGTATTTTTTTTAGATTGGTATTTTTTGAGTGGTATTTTTTTGAGATTGGTATTTTTTTGAGATTGGTATTTTTTGAGGGGTATGTTTTTGAGATTGGTATTTTTTGAGTGGTATTTTCTGTGATAGTATTTTTTGAGTGGTATTTTTTGAGAGTGGTATTTTTTTGTGATTGGTATTTTTTGAGTGGAATTTTTTTTAATTGGTATTTTTTGAGTGATATTTTTTGGAGAGTGGTATTTCTCTGAGCTGGTATTTTTGGAGTGGTATTTTTTTAAGGTTGGTATTTTTTGAGTGGTATTTTTTTTAGATTAGTATTTCTTTAGTGGTATTTTTTTTTAATTGGTATTTTTTGAGTGGTATTTTTTTTTTAGACTGGTATTTTTTGAGTGGTATGTTTTAGTGGTATTTTTTATAGATTGGTATTTTTTGAGGAAATTTTTTGAGATTGGTATTTTTATGGTATTTTTTGTAAGCTGGTATTTTTTGAGATTGGTATTTTTTTATTGGTATTTTTTGTGGTATTTTTTGTGAGCTGGTATTTTTTGAGCCTGTAGTTTTTTGCGAGACTTCTGTTAATTTGTGACATTAGTATTTTTTTAGAGTGGTATTTTTGTGAGTGGTATTTTTAGAGCTGGTATTTTTGGTGAGACTGGCATTGATATTATGTGAGGTTAATTTGTGATCTGTTTTTCGTGTGTGTGTGTGTGTGTGTGTGTGTGAGAGAGAGAGAGAGAGAGAGAGAGAGAGAGAGAGAGAGAGAGAGAGTGAGTCAGGAAAAATTGAGAAGGATGAGGAGTGACCAGATGTGAGAGTAAAGAATGGAAGTCATTTTATCATACCTTCAGAGAGAGAGAGAGAGAGAGAGAGAGAGAGAGAGAGAGAATGCCCCTTGGATATAAAAGAGGCTTGGTTGACTTTTGTCCCATGAATACTGAAAGAGACTGACCTCTCTCTCTCTCTCTCTCTCTCTCTCTCTCTCTCCTTCTTCTTCTTCTTTCCCTCCTTCCTCCCCTCCATCCTCCCCCTTCCTTCCTCATCCACATTTCCAATTATCCCTCTTTCCTTCCTTCCTTCCTTCCTTCCCTCCCTCTTCTTCCTCCTCCTCTCACCCTTTCCCTCCTCCATTCACTCCTCCACCTTCCTTCCTCCTCTCTTCTCATTTGTAAAGAAAAAAAAAAACCCTTTCCTCTCTCCCCTTCCTTCCTTTCTTTCCCCTTCTTCCTCCCTTTCTCCCTTTTTCTCTCACCTTTTCCCTCCCTTACCCCCTTTTCCCCCCATCCCATCTCTCCCCCCTTCGGCTTTAAACCCCCTCCCCTCCTTCCCCTTTCCCCTCTTATCTCTCTCTTCTCCCCGCTGTAACAACCCCTCCTTTCTCCTACCTTCTCCTCCCCTCCCCTTCTCTTCTCTCCCTCTCCTCTTCCCAGTTTCGTCCCCTTTTTCTCTACAGCTATAAAAACCCCTCTCCTCTCTTATCCCCCCCTCCCTTCCCTCTTCCCCCCTCTCTCATTCCCCTCTCCTTCCTTTATCCCCTCATTTCTCACCCTGACACTTGACGCATTGCCTATATCTTTCTCGGTCTCCTCCTCTTTGTCTTCCCTGCTTTTTACTCCAATTTCCAGGCTAACCCACACCACGGGTATTGGCAAGCTGGTTAGCTCTCTCTCTCTCTCTCTCTCTCTCTCTCTCTCTCTCTCTCATTTAGATATAGTATTTGGTCACCTACAAGATATATATTTTTTTTTACTTTTTCCGATGCTATTCTCTCTCTCTCTCTCTCTCTCTCTCTCTCTCTCTCTCTAAAAAAAAAAAAAAAAAAAAAATAAAAATGAACAGTATTTTTTTTTTTACGGCAGGATGTTAAAATCTTCACTCCTTCCTTTTTATTCTGAAGGAAGTTATAAGAAGTTAATTGAGACACTAATTAGCCTTGAATATTTAAGGAGTAATTAGCAACTCCTTACGGTACTGTACTTCATTATTAAGGTATTTTTTGGTTAATTACTTTTTTGGGGGGTCTATTTTGGTTGGTTTCTGTGGAGTTTCTCTCTCTCTCTCTCTCTCTCTCTCTCTCTCTCACACACACACACACACACACACACACACACACACACACACACACACACACACACACACACACGTTTACTTTACTGTCACTTTTATGTCTTAGCCATTTGGTGGACCGTCTTAAGGAACGTGACGAAGAAGTTAAGTATATTGGAGGTTTTCTGTCTATCTGTCTGTTTTTTTTCTGTCTCGGTCTTTTTCTGTCAGTTTGTTTGTCTGTCTGTTTCTGTCTATATCTGTGTACCTCTGCGTCTCTGTTCATCTATATGTCTATCTATCTATCTGTCTATCTCTCTATCTGTCTATCTATCTATCTGTCTATCTCTCTGTCTGTCTCTGTATCTGTCTATCTATCTATCTTTATTTTTTTCTGTCTGTACCTGTCTGTTTGTCTAACTGTCTGTGTCTGACTATCTCTCCATCTCTATCTGCCTTTCTCTGCCTATCTATCATTCTATCTATATTTGTCTTTTGTCTGTCTATTTCTGTCTGTTTTCTTCCTATCTGTGTCTGACTATCTCTCCATCTCTATCAGCCTTTATCTATTTATCTGTCTATCTATCAGTCTATCTATATTTGTCTTTTGTCTGTCTATATCTGTCTGTTTTCTTCCTATCTGTGTCTGGCTATCTATCCATCTCTGTCAGCCTTTATCTATTTATCTGTCTATCAATGTATCTGTATTTGTCTTTGTCTCTTATATCTTTTTCTTCCTATCTTTGGCTATCTATCCATCTCCATTTACCTTTATTCTATCTATCTATCTATCTTTATCTGTCTATCTGCTCTTCTCTTTCTCCACAGTTGATTAAAATCCTATATTGACAAAAAGAGTAAAAATTAAGGAAAAATCTCTGTCTCATCTTGAAGGAGCTAACAACATTTCTCTCCCTCATCTCTCACTCCTTGATGATTCTCTTGGGAGGGAGGGGAGGGAGCAGGGAGAGGAAAGGGAGGGAGGAAAGAGGGATAGGTGAGTAGGGTCGTAAACGGAGGGAGGGAGGGGGAGGAGGAGGGAAGGAGGGATAGGATGAGGAGGGAAAGTGGATAAGTGGAAGGGGGCGTAAAGGAAGGAAGGAGGGAGGGAGGGAGAGAAGGAAGGGTAGGAGGAGGGCAAGATGGTTGGAGAGGGAGTGAGGGAGAGGGGAGGAAGATTGAGTAGTTGGGTGGGGGTAGATGAGGAAGGAAGGGAGAAGGGAAAGAGGGAGGTTGGGAGCAGGGAGGAAGGGAAGGATTGGGTTGTTGGAGGGGGGAAAGGGAGGAGTGAGAGAGGGAGAACGAGGGGGAGGTAGGGTGAGGGAGGAAAGGGAAAAGAGAGAGGAGGAGGGGAAAGGGAGACGTTAGGTGTGGGATAGGGGAGAAGGAGAGAGGAAGGGGAGAGGGAAGGTAAGGAGAGGAAGAAGACAAGGAAAAAAGAAGATGACATGAAAGGGCGTGGAGAAGGAGGAAAAAAGAAATGGGAAGAAGGAAGAAAGAGAGAGAGAGAGGGGAAGGAGCAAGGAGAGAGGGGGAGGAAGAAGATGGGGAGAGGAAAGAGGAAAGAGAGAGGGGAGAGAGGAAGATGGGGGAGGAGGAAGAAGGAGAAAGGAGAGGGGAACGAAGACGGAGGGAAGGTAATACAATAAAGAGGTCATTTGAGGTCGATAAGAAGCTCATCACAATCCAATCCAGTCTAATTACTCTCGTTAGCACCTGTCATTTAACGGCAGGTATTCTCGTCAATTGAGGAAGCTCCCTAACACCTTTGCTTATGCGATTTATTTTGCTTATTACACCTTCCTGTCTTGTGTTACGTAAATCCATCCACAGTCGCCTTAGTCTGCATAAAATAACCCAGTAAAGAAACAGGAGAAACAAACAGAAAAAAAAACAGGACAACACAGGAAAAATACAGGGATAAAAAAACAATAAAGCAAAAAAAAAAACATTGGAATATAACAGCAAACAAAAAAAAACAGCCTCAAAACAGGAAAAAAACAGCAAACTAACAAGCAAGGAAGAACAGGGTCGAAAGGGAAAAAAAAAAAAAATGGTAGTCGGTGGTGATGGTGGTGGTGGTGCAGGTGGTGGTGATGGTGGTGGTAATTTTGATGGTAATTGTAATAAGGTGGTAATTGTTATAGTAGTGGTGGTGGTGGTGGTGGTAGTTGTAATTATAGTTTGGTGGTGGTAGTAGTGGTGGTAGATAGGTAATGTATTGTAACGAGGGCTTGCAGAGGCATGACATGGACCAACAACTGTGCTATGCTACATCAAGCCTTGTTTTGTGTGTTCTGGAGAGAGAGAGAGAAGAGAAGAGAAGAGGAGAGAGAGAGAGAGAGAGAATGTGACCTGCCTCTTCATTATTTCATAGGTATAGGTGTGAATTATTAGAGAAAGAAAGAGAGAGAGATGGTGATGATGGTGGTGATTATGGAGAGTGAGGAATATTGGTGGTAGTAGTGATGCAATGGCAGTGATTGTGATGTTAGGAATCATAATGGTGATGATGATGATGATGGTGATGATAATGACGGTGATATTAAGGATATTGTGAAGGGTGTCAGTGGTAGCAGTTTATGGAAATGAAAAAGCGGTATTGATCATGAAGAGGATGGTGGTGGTGGTGGTGACAGTGATGGAGATGATGATGGTGATAATGATGGTGATGGCGGTAGAGTGAAGGGTAAAAGAAAGGATGTTGACAATGCAGAAGTTTAGTGATGATGATGATGATGATGATGACAGTAATGACTAGTAATAATAATAATAATAATAAAAATAACAGTGAATTAGGAAGATGTAATGATAATGATAACAATAATAATGAAGTTAATGATAATAATAATAATAATAATGATAATAATAATAATAATAATAATAATAATAATAATAATAATAATAATTTGAAAGCTGTAAAATGAATAAGTGTATAGAAAAAAGACACATACAATATCCCTACCGGAAGCACCTTAATGACTACGCACCTGTCGACAGCGCCCTCTAGTTTTTTTTAATATGAAAAGGATAGCAAACAATAGAGAGGGAAGCTTTTGTTTTTGCTCTATTGTTGTCTTAAACTGTCCAGGCCCCTTAAAAGTGAGAGCAACTCTTTTTTTCTCTTTTTTTTTTTTGTTTTTTCTTGTGTTTTTATTTTATTCTTTAATTTTTTTTTTTGGCATATGAGAGGGTTTTCGTGAGTTAGATTTTGTATATTGATTTTCTTTATTGTTTATTCTTCCCCTGTGTTATTAAATCGTCTAATAGTTCGAGAATTAATAATAATAATAATAATAGTGATGATGATGATGATGATGATGGGGTGGTCGTATTGTAGGTCAGTAAAATAACAGTAGTAGTAACACTATTATCATTATTATTTTTATTATTATTATTATTATTATTATTATTATTATTATTATTTTTATTACTATTACTGTTATTATCATCATCATCATCATCATCATCATCATCATCATCATCATCAGTATAACTCGTATCGTACTAAACACAAGCATACCAGCAAAAGATACACAACTGCTCTGTACAACTCACCTAAGTCTTCGCAATGCAGTGTCTTCCTCGTATTCTTTCACGTATCTCTTTCTGAATGTTTTCCGCCAGTGTTTACTATTTCGGTATTTCCTTACTCGTATATCTTTGAAATGGCTTGCGTCCACGTGTATCCAAACAAATATGGCGTAAGTTGATATATATACACACTAAGGGTACAGTTATACGTTCCTACATGCTTGTCAAACATATATATACTTGTAATTTAAGCATTCATATATTACTGTACGTACGTAGGCTATATACATACGTTTATTGATACATACATACATACTTACTGTTTATGTTCGTATATATACAAGTTTCACACTAAATACGCTGACTGACACGCATATATATACACACAAAGCATTTAACACGGAATTGAAAATCAGTTAACATTAGATATTGTTCAGTATATGCAGTGTACCGTATATATTTATGGTGTATATATATATCTATGTATAAAAAAAATGTATGCCTACCTATATTCACCTCCGATATCCATATAAACATCCATAAACAAAACACTCATAGTCTATAATAAAAACACACACACACCAAAATTCACCTCCTTCCCTTCCAGCATAGTGAAGGAAGGAGACTCAAACTTTTAGGAAAAATATTTATTCATGGCGGTGGTGAAAACTCGCGAGGAAGATTATGCGGCGGGGCAGAAAGAGGAGATAGAGGGTGTGTGTGTGTGTGTGTGTGTGTGTGTGTGTGTGTGTGTGTGTGTGTGTGTGTGTGTGTGTGTGTGTGTGTGTGTGTGTGTGTGTGTGTGTGTGTGTGTGTGTGTGTGTGTCCGTCTGTCTGTCTGTCTGTATTTCTCTTCCTCCTTTATTTCTCGGGACGAATTCCACGGGGAAGCTTTTCGAATTCTTTATTATTATTTATTTTTTCAGTTTTGTGGTTTGTATTTTTTTTTATTTACCGTGTTGTAAATCTGGGAGGAAACCGTAATCCTCAGGGGGTTGGCGATGTGTGGGTTGAGAGACAGACAGACAGACAGACAGACAGACAGATATACAGACAAGGAGGAAGAGAGATTGAGGAATGTGTGTGTGTGTGTGTGTGTGTGTGTGTGTGTGTGTGTGTGTGTGTGTGTGTGTTCGTGTGTGTGTGACAGACAGACAGACAGACAGAAGGAGATAGAGTGATAGAGATATGTGAGGGGGGAAGAGACAACGATGAAAAACAGAGAAAAGACGACGAACATATATTTACAGACAAAAATGAAGACAGAGAGACAGACAGACAGAAAGAAAGAAAGAGAGAGAAAGAAAGGTAGGTAGGGAGACAGACAGACAGACAGACAGAAACAAAGAAAGACATTAAGACAGACAAAATGACAAAAAGAAAAAGAAAAACAGAGGAACCGATAGGAAGATATATATAAAAAAAATATATATATATGGCAGGTATACAAATAAACTTTTAAAAAATTATATTAAATCTTTTCAAAATTTTCCCTTCATCCCCATGGCTTCAAAAATAAATATAATAAAAAAAAAGATCAGTGAATAAAGGCTGGGATGAAAAATGAATGGAATTGGAGCGTGAATTAATTTTTAAAAAGGTGTATTTATTGAGAGGAAAGTTAAGCTCTTTAGGATGTTATTGGGAGAGATTTAAAAAGGGGGGTATATTTTTGCTGTAGTGGTGGAAGAGAGAGAGAGAGAGAGAGAGATGGTTAGATGTAAAAGAGACAGACAGACAGATAGATAAACGGAGGGAGAAAAGATGAGGGTATATAGATAGATAGATAGATAGATAGATTAGAAGGAGAGAGAGAGAGAGAGAGAGAGAGAGAGAGACTGACTTTGTACATGTTTGTGATTTGGTTTAGGGGTCAAAGGTCAAGGTCGGAAGCAGGAAAAAAAAACGGTATTATTGAAGATAATGGTGTGTGTGTGTGTGTGTGTGTGTGTGTGTGTGTGTGTGTGTGTGTATGTGTGTGTGTGTGTGTGTGTGTGTGTGTGTGTGTGTGTGTGTCTTTGTCTCTCTCCCAGCCTGTCTCTGTCTCTCCCAATCACTACGAGACCAAAATCGCAAAATATATACACGTGGACAAAAGGGGACGAAAATTATTGAACAGAGAACGTAAACAAGTGGAAAAGAGGATGTGGCCTGCTAAAACTTCGCTCAATTATCTTTTTTCTTCGCTCACTAAGAAAGGTGGATTTATTTTGGAAATCTTGAGATGCAATATAATGTCTTTGTGCTGGGAGGAGAGAGAGAGAGAGAGAGAGAGAGAGAGAGAGAGAGAGAGAGAGAGAGGCATATTGGATAAAGAAATGAAAGAAAAAGGGGAGGACATGGTAACGATGTATATTGAGAGAGAGAGAGAGAGAGAGAGAGAGAGAGAGAGAGAGAGAGGGGGGAGGGAGAGAGAGAGAGGGAGGGAGAGAGAGAGAGGGAGGGAGGGAAAGAGGGAGGAAAGAAGGAAAGGCAATCTCATTTAGAAAGATTATTTCTGTGGGGAATGAAAGAGAGAAAGAGAGATTAGAGTTAGAGAGAAAAAAAATGAGGGAATGTCTGGGAGGAAACTGCGAGTGAGAGAAATAAAGAGTAGAGTTTTATTTTCGTGAGACAAGAGAAGGGAGGCTTATGAGACAGAGAGAGAGAGAGAGAGAGAGGAGTGTGACCGGATGGGTGTTATTTCTTATTTCCCAACCCCCCGTCTCTCTCTCTCTTTCTCTCTCCCTCCTTCCATCCAACCGTCTGTTAATCTTCCCTCTCGCTTGTTTTTCTTCATTATCTCTCTCCCTCTCTCCATTCACCCCTCTCCTGCCCCTCCTCTCTCTCCTACCCCTCCCATCTCTCCTCTCTCACTCCTCCAACTCCTCCTCCCTCCATTTCCTCTCCCTCTCCCTCCCTCCATCCCTCCATCCGGCCCCTCCTTTTCTGTCCTCCAGCCACGATATTGCCACACTTGTACGGGGAGCAAAAACAGAAGGAGGCATTTTTCTCTCCATTCCTCCATCTCTTTCCTCCATTCCTCCACTGCTCCCTCCACCTCCTCCTCTTGCACCTTCGTCAGTAAGATTGAGGTGAAACAGAGGAACGTAAGGCAGGAAGAAAGAAAGAAAGAGAGAGAGAGAGAGAGAGAGAGGAGGAGGGATAAAAAAACGCAGCCGGATTCAGAAAAACTAAATCTTCGAGGTGTTTTTCTGAGAGGTAGGTGTGTGTGTGTGTGTGTGTGTGTGTGTGTGGGAGAGAGAGAGAGAGAGAGAGAGAGAGAGAGAGAGAGAGAGAGAGAGAGAGAGAGAGAGAGAGAGAAATCCAAAAACAAAGACTCGTAAAACTGTATTTTTGAGAGACAGGTGTTGTAGTGTTCGCATAGCCGCTCCGGATTTGCATCGGATTTAGTGTTTATGCTGCTGAGGGAAAGAAAAAAAAAATGCTAAGAAATCCAGAAAGAAAAGCTCCAGACAAGAAAAGAAAGAAAAAAAGTTCGATTAGAAAAACAAAAGAACTTATCAAGGAATTATCAAGGCTTGTGTGTGTGTGTGTGTGTGTGTGTGTGTGTGTGTGTGTGTGTGTGTGTGTGTGTGAGAGAGAGAGAGAGAGAGAGAGAGAGAGAGAGAGAGAGAGAGGCGTTCGCGTAGTTGGTCCGGATTTGTCGGATTTATTGCTTATGCGGAAAAAAAAAAATACAAGCAGAAAAATATTGCATCCAGAGGAAAAGAATAATCAGGTTTCTTTGTTTCTTTGTGTTTCTTACTTTCTCTTTCTCTTCTTTCTCTCCCGCAGTCTTTCTTTCTTCATTGCATTCATTCTTTCTTTTTCTATTCTTTTTGACATTCTCTTTTTCTTTCTCTTTCTTTCTTACTTTCTCTTATTTATTTATTTATCCTTCCTCTTTTTCTTGCATACTCCTTTTCTTACATTCTTTCTTGTTTTCTTTCTTTCTCAGTTCCTTTCTGTCTTTTTCACTTTCTTTCTTCATTGCATTAATTTTTCTCATCCCTTTTCTTTCTTACATCCTCTGTCTTTTTCTTTCTATTTCTTTCTTACTCTTTCCCGTTAATTTATTCATCCCTCTTCTTTTTCCTGCTTACTCTTTTTCTTACATTCTTTCTTTACTGCTTTCTTTCTTTCTCATTTCCTGCCTCTCTTTCTTCCTCTCTTTCTTTCTCACTTTCTTGTGGGTGTGGCCAGCGTTCGTGTATTCGGCCCGGATTTGTGTCGGATTCATTGTTTACGTTGAGGGTGCGTGACGCGATCCAAGTGTTTGTGTGTCTTTTCTTCTTCTTCTTCTTGGGTTGGGGATCTGGCGTACGTGCTTTGACTCTAGCTATCTATCCGTCTATCTATCTATCCATTTGTCTGTCTATCTGTGTATCTGTGTCTGTCTGTCTGTCTCTGTTTACTTTCATTTGTGAGTTTTGGGATTTGGTCCATATGCTTTGACTACATCTGTCCATCTGTCTGTCTGTCTGTTAATCTGTCTGTCTGTCTGTCTACTTGCCTGTCATCCGTCTGTTTATCTATCTGTCTGTCCATCTATCTATCCATCTGACTATCTGTTTAACTGTGTATGTATCTATCCATCTACGTATCATTCATTCATTCATTCATTCATTCCAGTCTCGACCCAGCATGACCTACCAACCCCCAGCTTCCGGGTACTTTGACGGGTTTCGATCCCCGCCCTTCCCAACCCTCTACCCCGACGCCAAGACCCCCGTGACCCAAGATGTGCTGTATGTGGGCTGGTGCACTGCCTTCCTCTCCGTCTTCATCGCCTTCTGCGTTATTGTGCCCGGATGCGCTAAGGGATGGACGAAGGTAAGGAGAGAGAGAGAGAGAGAGAGAGAGAGAGAGAGAGAGACTGGGAAGTTATAGAAAAATGGAACTTAAATGAGAGACCGACAGACAGACAGACAGATAGACAGGTAGAGACAGAAACAGAGATTGGGAAGTTATAGAGAGAATGAACTTAAATGAGAGAGAGAGAGAGAGAGAGAGAGAGAGTTTCAGTATTATCTTTTGCTGTTTTTTTTCCAGCTGCTTTCGATTTATATATTTTCAGTAGTTTCTCTTCAACCTTTTTTTGGGCAGTTTTTCGTTAATTTTCCTATATTTTTTCAGCAATTTTATTTTCCATTTTAGCAGTTTTTCTTTCAGCATTTCTTTTTTTTTCAGCCTTTTTTCAACATTTATTTTCTTTGATCAATTTTTTTCTGAAATTCTTTTGTTTCAGCATTTTTTTTTTCAGCTGTTTTTATATTTTCCAACAGTTTTTATTTTTCCAGCAGTTTTTTAGCAATTTATATTTTGTCCAGCAGTTTTTTTTTAGCTGTTTATATTTTTTCCAGCAGTTTTTTTGAGCTTTTATTTTTCCAGCAGTTTTTTTTAGCATTGTTTTTCCAGCAGTTTTTAAAGATTTTTTTTCAACAGTTTCTTTTAGCAGTTTTTATTTCTAACAGTTTTTTCAGTAGTACTTTTACAGCAATTTTTTCAGCAATGTTTATTTTCTTTTTCAGCTTTTTTTTTCTCCAATTTTTATTTTCTTTTTCAGCTTTTTTTTTCTCCAATTTTTATTTTCTTTTTCAGCTTTTTTTTTCTCCAATTTTTATTTTCTTTTTCAGCTTTTTTTTTTTTCAGCAAATTGTATTTTTTGTTCCAGCAATTTTTTCAACAATTTTTATTTTCTTTTTCAATTTTTTTTTTTTCAGCATCTCGTATTTTCTTTTTCAGCAATTCTTTGTTTTTTCTCAGCAATTTTTTCAGCAATTTTTATTTTCTTTTTCAGCAACTTGGCATCCTGATCAGGGCCACTCTGACGCTGGGCATCGGTTTGGTGATCATGGGTAAGTGTGTGTGTGTGTGTGTGTGTGTGTGTGTGTGTGTGTGTGTGTGTGAAAGAGAGAGAGAGAGAGAGTGTGTGTGTGTGTGTGTGTGTGTGTGTGTGTGTGTGTAAAACTGTGCAAGAGCATATAACTAGTCCATATTATATTTATCATATCTACATATTTATTAGATAATTTACAAGTCAGATTGATTTGGTTTATATCTCTATTTTTTTTTTTTCATGTTAAGTTCTTCATGTCTGTTTGATCGTTCATGAGTAATATTGGGATTATTATTTTTTTTTATTTTCATTGTAGTTTTGAGTTGTCATATTCTTGCCTCCTCATTTCTCACCTTTGGCACACTTCACACTTTCCCCCTACCCCTGTACCAAGCACCTAATTCTTTCCCAATACCTCTCTAACACCTCCTACCTCTTGCCTAACACCTAACACTTCCTATCTATTTCCTAACCCCTCCTAACAGCTCATTACACCTAACACTTCCGAACGTCTTTTACCTCTTTCCTAACACTTCTTAACACCTCCTGCCTCATTCTTAACACCCTACCTCTTTCCTAACACCTCTCAGCACCTCCTGCCTCTTTTCCTAACACCTCCTAACACTTCCTAATACCTCCTGTCTCTTTCCTAACACCCTGCCTGTTTCCTAACACCTCTCAGCACCTCCTACCTCTTGCCTAACACCTCCTACCTCTTTCCTAACACCTCCTGCCTCTTTCCTAACGCCTCCAACCCCTCTCTGACACCTCCTACCTCTTTCCTAACACCTCCTACCCCTCTCCTAACATCTCCTACCTCTTTCCTAACACCTCCTACCTCTATCCTAACACCTCCTAACACCTCGTTTTTCTCCCCCAGTCTGCAATTTCGGCCAGGAGTGGGAGGTAGGCTCGCTGGATACACACACAGCCTACAAAGCCGGGACAGGGGACGAGATATACGCAACAGTGGGGGTGAAGATGAGTCTACGATCTGTCAACATTACACTGAAGGGTGAGTGTCATAGATGGATGGGTGGATGGATGGATGGATGGATAGATGGATGGATGGTTGGATGGATTGATGGATTGATAGATGGATGGATGGATGGATGGATGGATCGGTTGTTAGATAAATGGATGGATGGATTGTTGGACAGATGGATTGACAGGTAGATGGATAGATGGATAAATAGATAGATAGATGGATGGATGGATAAATAGGTAGATAGATAACGAAAGATAGGTAGGTAGGTAAGTAAATGGGTAGGTAAGTAGAGAGAGCGGGGGGTAAGAGGGGAAAGGCTGTGACAGAAATAAATGGATGGATAGCACGTAAATGTCAGACAGCAAGGGGAGAGAGAGAGAGAGAGAGAGAGTAGTCTAAAAAACATGGTAAAAAAAACATTGCGTTGAAACCTCTTTTCCGGTAGCGATGATGATTCCTGTGTAGCCCAGAGAGAGAGAGAGGGGGGGGGGGTAGATCCATACAGATAGATAGAAGGCTAAGATATAGACTGAAAGATAGATAGACAGGAGGAAGGAAGGTTATCTGATTGGATGGATGGATATATGGAGGGATAGATAGGAATACAGATAGGAAGGTAGATATATGGAGAGAGAGAGAGAGAGAGAGAGAGAGAGTTGACCTTTTAAATCTCACTCAACCAGTTCCCTCCAATGACCTATTTTTTTGTTCAGTCATTTATATCTCCAGACGATTTTATTTTAACTGAAGGAGATAGATATAGCCTCCATCTCTGTTTTTATCTATCTGTCTGTCTACCTCTCTACTGCCAGACGCCTCAGTCACACAGGGGGTGACCACAAACATATCACCTCCATGTCCCCCTCCCTTTGTAGTTTGGCTTCCCTCCCTCGAACATTCACACACACACACACACACACACACACACACACACACACACACACACACACACACACAGTCATATATTTCCTTGGCATCATATAATGTAAAAATAGGTCGTTATATTGAAAGGAAAAAATAAATATCTCTAACCCTCACCAAACCCCACCAAACCTCACCCAGCCCCACCTAAACCCCACTTAATCCCACCTGACCCCACCTAACCCCCACCTACCCCCACTAACCCCCACTGAACCTCACCTAACCCCACCTAGTCTCATCCGACCCTACCTAAATCCCACAACCCCACCTACTCCTCACCTACCCCTACTAACCCCATCTAACCCCATCCAGCCCTCACCTAACCCCATCCAACCCCACCTAAACCCCACTGAACCTCACCTAACCCCACCTTACCCCTATCTACCCTCACCTAACCCCACCTAACCCCCACCTAACCCCACCTAACCCCATCCCCAGCCCTGGAGGAGCCCCACGGAGCCCTGGCCGGGGAGACGATCAACTACAACGAGCGGTTCTGGTGGACGTGGGAGCAGGGAAGAGCCGGGTTCGGTCCCTTCGGTAAGTCAGCATTTAAGGCCACCGAGAAGGCAGTCTTAGGAAGATCTCTGACGCCTCTGTCTTATCAGCCTATATGTGAACACGGCTTGTTAATATTCCGTGTGTGTGTGTGTGTGTGTGTGTGTGTGTGTGTGTGTGTGTGTGTGTGTGTGTGTGTGTGTGTGTGTGTGTGCCTTATCAGTTTATTTGCGCACACTGATTATTATTCATCACCTTTTCACTTCCCTCTGCTCACAAAATTCTTACTATTTCATCTGCATTCCCCATTCCTCTGCTGGCTGATATTTTAGGCTGAGAGAAGCTTAGTATGTTTCTCAGACCATAAATAATTCGTTTTAGTATGATGCATCAGGGATAAGAGTGATGGCCGTGACCTAAGTGTGAAGCAGAGAGTGGAGCAGAAGCAGAGGGTGGAGCAGAAGCAGAGGGTGGAGCAGAAGCAGAGGGTGGAGCAGAAGCAGAGGGTGGAGCAGAAGCAGTGAGTGGAGCAGTAGGCCAACTCTCGCCTCTTCTGTGTGGTTTTTCTCATCCTCTTTTTTCCTCTCTTCTTTCACTTCTTCTTTCCATCTTCCTTCGGTCTCCCAGTACCATTTTTTCCCACCCTTGCGCACGATTCTT
>NC_137035.1:4145000-4267500 GCF_032717465.1 Coenobita brevimanus
AGCTTATTTCACGTATTTTCGTCTTTTTGCAGCTTATTTCACGTATTTTCGTCCTTTTGCAGCTTATTTCACGTATTTTCGTCCTTTTGCAGCTTATTTCACGTATTTTCGTCTTTTTGCAGCTTATTTCACGTATTTTCGTCCTTTTGCAGCTTATTTCACGTATTTTCGTCCTTTTGCAGCTTATTTCACGTAGCTCAGTAGCAGAATATGACAGTGCCACGGCTCCCTATCCTTTCTGTAGCACCTCTTCGTGACTAGCATCATATTCCACATCCTTTCCATAGCACTTCTTCGTGACCAGCATCATATTCTAGTGTTAATATATTGTTACAACTCAGCATTCAGGATGGAGACAAAAATTTTAGGCCAATTTAAAATTAAAATGTCTGCTATTTTTTTACTATAATAGTCCAAACCAGTGACTATCTATCTATCTTAACTATTCTTCCATATTAGTGACTTCTGACTACATACTATCACTATTTACTATTTACTAATTACTGTTACTATTTACTATTACTATTGACTTACTATTTACTTCTGACTATCTACTATTTACTATTACTATTACTGTTTACTATTACTATTTACCACTGCTGTTTACTGTTTGCTTCGGAGTATCTACTATTTACTATTACTATTACTATTACTATACACTATTTACTATTCTAGCCTAAGCCGGTTGCTGTCGTTCGCTCGAGGGGGACTAGCAAGCGCTACGACAAGAAGATCAACTATCCTGTCTACCAGACCCACGGCTACTATCCTCAAGCATGTGAGTGGATGGTTACGGGGAGGGGTGGGTAGGTACATAGATGTGTGGGGTGGATGAATGGATAGATGGATGGATGGGTTGGTGGATGGATGGATAGATAGATGGATGGGTAGGTGGATGGATGGATAGATAGATAGATAGACAGACAGACAGACAGATGCATAGATAGACAGACAGATAGATAGTAGAAAGATAAATCGGTAGACAGTAGGATAGATAGATAGATTGATAAATAGACAGTCAAAAATATATGGGTAGATATTTTATGACGGATGGATAGATAAAAAAAAGGTATCGATAGATGTAGTAGGGAACACAAACAAAATAAGAAAAATCAAGAGATAGATACAAAAATGTAGTGAGGAATTTAACATGTATGGTGAGTAGATGGATAGACAGACATACAGACACAGATAGATATAGAGATAGATAGATAAATAGACAGATAGATAGATAGACATGAACATAGATGGATACGTAGGTGTTTATAAAGTGAGTGACAGACAGGTGCTTGTGTGTGTGTGTGTGTGTGTGTGTGTGTGTGTGTGTGTGTGTGTGTGTGTGTGTGTGTGTGTGTCCGAATGACTGACAGGTATTTCATTTTCGAAGACCCAGTAGCGGCAGTGATAGATAGGTAGATCGATAGATAGAGAGTGAGATTGATAGATTGATATGCATAGATAGATAGATAGATAGATAGATAGAAATTTCACCTGATGGAACGGGGTCATTAAATTGAATACTAAGACGGGGTTTGCGAGAGAGAGAGAGAGAGAGAGAGAGAGAGAGACGGAGACAGAGAGAGAGAGAGAGAAAGAGCTGATAGGGCAACAGGAAATGTAAGGATGATAACAGTGTAGTTGTTTCTCTCTCTCACTCTCTCTCTCCTCACTCAGTTCTCTCCAGGTGACTGTGAAAGCAGGTGTGTGTGTGTGTGTGTGTGTGTGTGTGTGTGTGTGTGTGTGTGTGTGTGTGTGTGTGTGTGTGTGTGTGTGTGTCTGTGAGATTTTTTTGAATTGTGGAAGATAAAAATTAAGATAAATATAAATTCTGTGGAGATAAAGTACAATTATTATAAATGCCTTCGTCGTACTGAAGGGGTTGAGACGTGATGCATGTTAGGTTGCTATTTATCCAGAACAGTTTTTATCTTTTTGTTTTTTGGTCCTTTTTTTATTTCATTTTTTCTAATTGCTTTTCTTTTTCTCAACAGATCACAACGGTGGTCAACAGGTAAGCCAAAAATGTGTGTGTGTGTGTGTGTGTGTGTGTGTGTGTGTGTGTGTGTGTGTGTGTGTGTGTGGAAATCTGTAGTTAATGAATCGTATACATAATTTTTTTTAGTTCGAAAAATCTCTTAATAAGATTTTTAAAAAACTCTGTACAAGTAGATATAATAAAAGAAATTCTCCTCTCCACCCCACCCATATTTTATAATTAAATATATTACTCTAGGTAGTAACAATAAATAAATTACTATCTAAATAAATAAAATAAAAATAACCATCAAAACATAAAATAACAAAATAAAACATAGCACTTCACATAACAAGCAAAATAAAACACATCTGACTTATTTACTCTCAGCCTCCTAATAAATAAATACAAAACACTTTATTTACTCCCTGTCTATTTATGTATCTATTAGTCAGTCCGTCTGTCTGTACTTACCTACCTACCTCACTTTATTTTCTTCATTTATTTCAGTATTTATTTTTTTTTGCATTAGTAAAATATTTTATCACTTCCATCCTTTATTCCTACTTATTTTTACTGTTTCTCTTCCTTCCTTCTCTCCTTCCTTTTTCTTGTGTGTACCTATCCATATCTGTCTGTCTATCTGTCTACCTATCTATCTGTCTGTCTATCAATCTGTCTATGTTTGTCTGTCTATCTGTCTATTTATCTATCAATCTATCTATCCCCCAGGCTGAGGGCTATGGACACAACCAGCAAGGGCACTACCACCACGATCCCAACTATGACAGCGAGGCCTATCAAAATCTAGCCTACCAACAGGAGCAGGCTCAGGTACTCTCTCTCTCTCTCTCTCTCTCTCTCTCCTTTCCCATCCGTCTACATCTGTCTATAAGTATCTATCTATCTATCTATCTCTGTCAGTCAGTATCTATCTATCTATCTGTCTCAAAAATTTCCTATGCTTATTAATCCTCATAAGCCAAGAAACCATTTACAGCGCTGAGTGGTAACCATATAACCAAACCATACGTGCTCCCTGCGTGTCAACAAGTGGGTTGGTGGAGGGTTAGTGCCCCTCCCCGTAAAACAAATAGCTCAGAGTCAAGTGGCCACCCCTTACGGGATTATGGCGTCTGGCAATAGACAGATAGAACAAACATACACGTAAGTAAATCAGTGTACTATACCCGTGTGGAGACTATCTTGCATGCCCTTACGAATTTTGCCAGTCTCCTAATTCTTCTTCCCTCTCCCCAGGGCTATCCTCAGGGCTACCAGGACTATCCCCAAGGCTACCCACAGGACTACCAAGGACAGGGCTACGAGCAGGGCTATCCAGGGGCCTACGACCAGCAAGGCTACAACTATCAGATGCAGTATGATGAAAGTCAAGAGGAGATGTATGCTGATGTGTGAGTATTAATATTTTGTTGTTGTTGTTGTTTAGTTAGCCCCTTGAGAGAGGGAGAGAGAGAGAGAGAGAGAGAGAGAGAGAGAGAGAGAGGTGGGAGTCCTGTATGTGTGTGTGTGTGTGTGTCTGATCACTTCTTTCCTTCCCTCTTGCATTTGTGTTTGTGTGTGTGTGTGTGTGTGTGTGTGTGTGTGTGTGTGTGTGTGAGAGAGAGAGAGAGAGAGAGAGAGTCGCTAATCTCACCTCCCCTTTTACAGCCAAGCACCTGACCAACCCCAGGCCCCCCCTCCCCGCCCACCCAAGAAACGATAACTGAAACTGAAGGAGGGCAACTGACACTCAAAGAAATCAACTGAAACATAACGGGACTCAAAGAAAATCAACTGAAACTCAACAAAACTCAAAGAAATCAACTGAAACTCAACGAAACTCAAAGAAAATCAACTGAAACTCAACGAAACTCAAAGAAAATAAACAAACTCAACGAAACTAAAAAAAAATCAACTAAAACTCAACGAAACTCAAAGAAAATCAACTGAAACTCAACGAAACTCAAAGAAAATCAACTGAAACTCAAAGAATATTACTGAAACTCAAAGAACGTAGCTGAAACTCAATGAAAATTCGCAAAACTCAAGAGCTAAAAAACGCCAGACGCCACCAGGATCTCTGAAACAACTGAAGTCAAGAAACCAGCTGAAACCGCCAGAAACCAGCTGAAACCTCCACCAGAAACCACCTGAAACATGCATCTGGAGCCATCTGAAACCCACGCCACGTTCACTGAAGGCAACTGAAGCGCTACACCACACCACCTGAAATTCAAGTAGGATTTCCTGACGTTGTGTGAAACTAGTAAAAAAGACACTGAAACTAACTGAAACTAGGCAACGTAGAATTAGAAACTGAAACTAACTGAAACTAGACGTAACCTAGACTAAGATACTGAAACTAACTTAAACCAGACGTACAGTACCTTAGAGCGAAACTAACTGAAACTAACTCCATTGAAATACTGAATTTTGGGGGTCCGTAACTCGCCCTGTTTAACACACACACACACACACACACACACACACACACACACACACACACACACACACACACACACACACACACACACACACACACACACACACAGCTAAATAAACCAAGAAATTCTCAAAGGTGTGAGTGTCGGTGGCATAAGCAAGTGAGAGAGAGAGAGAGAGAGAGAGAGAGAGAGAGAATTTCGCGAACGAGATTAAGTTTCCGGGAGACAATCAGGAAAGGGAATTGAAAACGCGGAAACTCGGAGGAAAAAGCAATCGGAGAGAGAGAGAGAGAGAGAGAGAGAGAGAGAGAGAGAGAGAGAGAGAGAAGATGTAAAATTTCTCTTAGATTTTGTGTCAAGAAATCGACAGAGAGGAAAAAGAGTACTCCAGACTTTCTTTTTTTTCTTTTTTTTTCTTTTTGGTCTCTGGCGTCCATGGCTTCTTTCCTTCCTGAGAGATTGGATTAAAAAAAAAAACACACACAACCGCAAGATACAGAAAAAAGTTAGATTAAAAAAAAAAAAAAGTAAAAACCGCGAGATGCAAAAATTCGAAAGTCGGGAGATCCGCCATGAGGTTGGGTGGAGCAAAAGAAGAAGCATTTTGGGACTGCGGTTGTCTGGGGAATCCTTTGGCAGAGGAGTGAATAGAGAAGAAAAGGGAGAATGGCTTGGAAAATGTGGACGAGAAAAGGAAAACCCGAGGATGAAGAAGGAAGAACCGTGGA
Organism: Coenobita brevimanus; assembly: GCF_032717465.1. NCBI lineage: Eukaryota > Metazoa > Arthropoda > Malacostraca > Decapoda > Coenobitidae > Coenobita > Coenobita brevimanus. The sequence goes on from NC_137035.1 coordinate 4,150,151, forward strand.
CGAAAAAGGAGGAGCTGAGGATCAACAAGGAAGACCCGAAAACGAAAAAGGAAGAGCTAAGGACGAAAAAAGAAGAAGCGAGAACGAAAAGAGAAGAACCGAGGACAAAAAGGGAAGAGCTGAGGACGAAAAAGGAGGAGCCGAGGACAAAGATTCTCCTCGTCCAGCAATCAGACCGAATGGTGCAAAACACGCCAGTCAGATCAACCTCAGGGGCCCCAAGCGAAAATGAGGAAAAATCAGACAGAGACCTTAGAAATTCAGGGAAGGTAGGAAGGGAGACAGGGCGGTGGAGAGCTCGAATTTTTAGCCTTCACCTGGGGACCGAGGGAGCAGAAGCCGATCAAACATCAGAGACGAAAGAAAGAGAGAAAGATGGAGGAGAATTTCCCAGCCCATCGGTGCTCTTGAGGGAGAAAGGCGCCCTCGGGAAAAGACTGAGCTTGTTATCCGGCAGCAAAGAACAGGAGAGCGAAAAGAGCGAAAAGCGAATCTCTTTTTTGAGCCGATCAAATAAGGCATCCAGAGAAGTGAGGGGGCAGGGGGAGAGGAGGCCGCGTTTTGTTTTTCCCCGCGCGTTTGTTGTCTGGGATCCGAGAGTTTACGCAAGGGAGGCTCTTTTGTGGGTCAGAGTTTTCGTGCGTTTTATCGCCCTGTTTATCCTGTCCTCGTGGGATAAGGTAAACAGAGGCATCGAGGCTTTGGATAAATCTGTCGTGAGCCTTTGCAAGTCGTGCGTGTCAATGCTAATAGATTACACACCAAGAAAGTTGATAAAGGGCTTTCTAATCAACTTTTATTCTCTCTTCCCAAACCTCCGCCACCGCACTGCTGTTCTGTGTGTCCTCAACGCGCTTCCTTCTGGCGTCACCAAAAGAGCCGTCAGCGCCTACCTCAAAAAAGTGCCTCTAAAATTAATGAAAATTCAAATCCTAGGCCGCCTACGTAACAGTCCCGTGAAGAAATTGATGGAGGGAGTGACGCAGATTCTAAAACTCCCCAAGACTCTGCTTGAGGTTGCAGTCATGAGCCTGGCCAGCGTTTTAGAGTTTATTTGTAGGGCCCTGAGGTTTGGCAGAGGACGGCTGGCCAGGGAAAGGCAGAATCAGACTAAGTTGGCGTTATGGAAGATGAAAAGGCAGACTTCTTTACCCAGTGAGGTGGAGAGAAAACTTTAATGTGCCATTGAAAATAAATCGCTTAGGAAAACGTGTTGCGAAAGGTGGAAAGAAAACTTTAGTATGTTTAAGATAAATCGCATTAGAAGACATTACGAAAGGCGAAGAAAACTGTAACGTGCCGTTCAAAATAAATATCTTAGGAAAGCATGTTACGAAAAGTGGAGAGAAAACTTTGACGTGCATGTTTGTATCGTTTTAATTTCAGTTATAATTTTGTCAGTAACAGAAGTTGATACTGAGAGGATGCCACTCAGAATAAATCACTTGGGAAGAGGTTTTACGAGAGGCAGAGAGAAAGCTTTGATGTGTAAATTTGTATCTTTTAATATCGATAGTTTCATCAGTAGCGTCTTGAATTTGACTTTTTTTTTTTTTTTTTTTTTGAGTAACAATTTTGTGGGCTGTAGCCTTTGGTTCCTTTTTCCTTGCATTAAAAAATTAAGTTACGATAGAATTAAGAGCGAAATAAGTTAATAGTTGAATGTTGTTAAGAGCATGCTGTCTGTTGTTTAAAGAATGATTTTTTTCCCTTTTTTCAAATATTTCTATCAGTTCTGTTTATGATTTGCTTAGTTTGATTTTATTTGTATTGATATATTGTAGTTTGTTATTGTAGAATGATTGGGTATTGTTCCTGTCTTCATTCTTGTGTATTAACCAAATAATTTACTGTAGAAAGCATGTGCATTGTACTGAAGTATGTATTGTGTTGTACTGTGAGTGTAGTGCACTGTAGAATGCATGTGCATTGTACTGAAGAATGTATTGTGTTGTACTGTGAATGTATTGTACTGTAGAATGCCTGTGTATTGTACTGAAGAATGTATTGTGTTGTACTATGAGTGTAGTGTACTGTAGAATGCCTGTGTATTGTACTGAAGAATGTATTGTGTTGTACTATGAGTGTAGTGTACTGTAGAATGCATGTGTATTTTACTGTACTGAAGTATGTATTGTGTTGTACTATGAGTGTAGTGTACTGTCGAATCCATGTGTATTGTACTGTACTGAAGTATGTATTGTGTTGTACTGTGAGTGTAGTGGACTGTCGAATCCATGTGTATTGTACTGAAGTATGTATTGTGTTGTACTGTGAATGTAATGTACTGTAGAATGTATTTGTATTGTACTGAAGATTGTATGTGTATTGTTCCTACCTTCATTCTTGTGTATCAGCCTGTTATTGCACAGTAGAATGAGTGTAGTGTTCATGTTATTGTATTTTGTTATTACACAGTAGAATGAGTGTGTAGTGTTCATGTTATTGTATTCTGTTAGAAAGTAAGAGTATCACTGTCATTTATTCACACACGGTGTTCATAAGATCTGAACGATTTTGAACATTCAGTATTTTCCAAGTAAAAAGAGGAGGGCGAAAAATAAAGCAAAGAACAACTTAGGAAATTTTTAGAGTTACTTGAATTTGCTTATCCTTGTTTTACTGGCTTATCACATCCTTTGGTGAGAAAAAGAGGTTGGGATGGTGACAAAGAACAACTTAGGAAATTTTTAGAGTTAGTTGAAGATGCTTATCTTTGTTTTACTGGGTTATCACATCCTTTGGTGAGAAAAAGAGGTTGGGATGGTGATTATGATAATGATGATGATGATGATGATGATGATAAGGAGGAGGAGGAGGAGGAGGAACAGGGGGAACAGAAGGACGACGACCATGACGAAGACGATGATGATGATGATGATTACAGTGATTATAATGAGAGAGAGAGACCATACTGTTCAGATCTATTATGAAGACCGTGTAATATAATTTAATAAGGTACAACATAATATATTTGAGTATACTGTATAATTACTTTGATTGGGAAAAAAATATGTCTCCGGGGTCACGTGTATTTCCTTGGCTTTTTTTATGATCTTAAGAAAGGCCTTGTACGGGAAGGGTTACTGAGACCTGACCTTACCCCTAACACCTCATTCTAAGCGATTTATTTTGCTTTTTACTCTTTACTACCCTCTTGTATGTCATTAAATCACACAATACCTAATACCTCCTTCTAAGAGCGATTTATTTTGTCTTTTACTCTTGACGTTCCTCTTCTGTCGTTTAAATCACACTAAATATCTAATATCTCTTTCTGAGCGATTCATTTTGTTTTTTATTCCTTACAGAAGGGATCTGTATTTTGTTTTTGTTGATTTGGAGCTGCGTACTGGAGTACTGGAGTTTGAATTCAGAAGGTTAGCTAGGAGAGATAAAAGAAGATGTGTGGATGAAAAGGTTGCAGAGACTGAAATCTTAATAAACAAAAATGATGGACAGAGTCAAAGAATAGCATATGAATCGATTAGAGAACTGAGTGGTAATGCAGGTAAACGCAAGGAAATACCAGTTAGAGACAGGGAAGGAAATTTATTGACCAAAGATGGAGATATTAAAAATAGATGGAAAGAGCATTTTGAGACAGTTCTTAATAGACCAATACCACCAGAAGAGGATATACCGTCTGCTCAGGAAGATTTAAATATAGAAACAGGAGAGTTGAGGCTTGCAGAAGTGGAGAAAGCAGTAAAACAGTTAAAGAATAATAAGGCACCAGGGGAGGATGGTTTATTTCCGGAAATGTTTAAAGTGGAGGGGATAGATTAATAATGATCTTGACCAAGCTATTCAATAAGATATGGGTGACGGGGTTACTACCATCAGTTTGGAAGAATGGTGTAATTGTTAAAGTTCCGAAGAAGGGAGACCTGAGTGAATGTGGTAATTGGAGGGGAATCTCTTTGTCACCGATAGCTTTGAAAGTTTTCAGTAGAGTGTTGTTAAATAGGTTGGAGCCGGTGGTTGAGGGTATTCTGAGGGATGAACAGGCTGGTTTTAGAAAGGGACGTGGTTGCAATGATCAGATCTTTATAGTTAGGCATTTGATGCAGCAAGTTAATGAAATGAGAGTACTGTTAAGTCTTTGTTTTGTTGATTTTGAAAAGGCTTTTGATAGTGTTTCGAGAGAGACTATGGGGAAGATCATGAGACATTATGGAATACCAGAGGAGTTTGTGAGGGTCATTATGAACATGCATGAGGACACATTTTGTAAAGTGATGGTTGATGGTTGTCTGAGTGATTCGTTTGAAGTCAAGTCCGGAGTAATTCAAGGTGGTGTTTTATCGCCTTTACTATTTATATTGGTCATTGATTACATTATGAAACGCGTTGGAACAGAAACCGGTGCAGGTATACTTTGGGGAGAGAACAGGAAACTTTTGGATTTAGATTATGCAGATGATATAGTTTTTATTTGTGATGGGCCAGAAGAGATGCAGAGAGTGTTGGACTGTTTGGTGAGTGAAGGTCGCAAGGTGGGTTTGGTTATTAATTGTGGAAAAACTGAAATAATCAATATGAATATGGAAAATGCGCAGGAATGTTTAATTGGAGGTGTGGTTGTAAAGAAAGTTGATAGGTTTAAATATTTAGGTACTTATTTAGCCAAGGATGGTTCTTTGAACTTTGAATTCGAGGAAAGGTTAAAGAAGGCTAATCAGGCAATGGGAATGCTTAAAAATATTTGGAATAATAACAATTTTTCTGTCATACAAAAATCAAACTTTATAAGGTATTGGTTAAGAGTATCTTAATTTATGGACACGAGTCTTGGTACAGCACAGTGACTATGGAAAATAAATTCTAGGTGTTTGAAAACAAAGCACTTAGAAGAATATTAGGAGTTAAGTGGTGGGAAAGGATACCAAATAGTAGAATTTGAGAAATAACGGGAGTGCAGCCGGTCGATGAATATGTTAGGTTCTCACGATGGAAGTGGCTAGGACATGTGTATAGGAGACAGGGAATAGTACGAGGTACACCAGGGTGGGTGGCACTTGGTAGGAGAGGTAGAGGAAGGCCAAAAGAGACGTGGGTGAGGACAATGAGACGGGAAGCTGGAGATGAGTGTTGGGGAGATCTTGAGGAGTTAGCACAAGATAGGATGTGGTGGTGTGAGTTCATCGAGGCCCTATGCATCCCCGAGGGTGCCACAGGAAATGATTGATTGATTGATTGATTTGGAAAAGGCCTTTGACAAGAGTCCCTAGAGAGGTGGTGAAGTGGGCAATGAGAAAGCTTGGCTTGGAGGAGTGGTTGGTTAGGGGGTTATGGCTATATATGTGGGTGCTCGCACTCAGGTAAGAGTGAATGGAGATTTGAGTGATGAGTTTTCCGTGAATGTTGGTGTGCATCAGGGGTCAGTTTTGAGTCCCATGTTGTTTATCGTGGTACTTGAAGCCCTCTCACGTGACTTTAGAAACGGACTCCCGTGGGATATGTTTTATGCTGATGATTTGGTGTTGATTGCAGAGAACGAAAGGGAGGCGGAGGAAAGGTTTAGGAAGTGGAGAGATGGTATGGGGCACAATGGCTTAAGGGTAAATGCAGATAAAACAAAAGTGATGATATCTAGGGTTGGTGGCGGTACTATCAAAGACGAGGGAGAGTGGCCATGTGCAGTTTGCCACACGGGCGTGGGAAGTAATTCTATCTTGTGCGGTGTTTGTGATAAATGGGTGCACAAGAGATGTAGTGGTATCAGAGGTAGACTGCGAGATAATGCTGATTTTGTGTACGGCGTGTCGGGGAGAGCATGTGGAGATTGTCAGGCTTGAAAGGATTGAACTTGCTGGTGAAGCTCTTGAGTGTGTGGAAGAGTTTTGTTATTTGAGAGACATGTTGTGTGCTGGAGGTGGGGCTGGAGCTAGGTCTGTGGCTAGGGTAAGTGGTTGGAAGAAGTTCAGAGAGCTCTTGCCTCTTCCGACATTGTGAGGGCTCTCCCTACGTGCTAAGGGGTCTTTGTATGCAGCATGTGTTAGGAGTGTAATGCTGTATGGTAGTGCGACCTGGGCAGTAAAGGAGGAGGATATTCGCCGGCTCAGACGTACAGAAATGACAGTGATTAGGTGGATGTGTAGTGCGTCCCTGCGTGCAAGGTCCTTGAGGGCTGGGTTTACGATGGAAGAGTTGAGAGGTAGGATGGGACTGGAGTGTATTGGTGTTGTGATGAGGAGAGGTAGATTGAGATGATTTGGACATGTGGAGAGGATGGGGGATGATAATTGGGTGAGGAAGGTGAGAAGTGTTAATATTGGGAGTGGGATTATGAGGGGTAGACCGAGAAAGACATTGGACGAGGTCATTAAGTGTGACCTTAGGGTTAAGGGACTGAACAGGGAGGCTGCAATGGATCGTGCAACGTGGAAAGCCGCTATTAGGTGACCAAGGCCGATGCATGCAAGCATGTTGGAGCCTTTAAAAACGAAACGACGAGTCCTCTTTTGTGTCATTGAAATCACTCTCAATTCCTAATACTTCTTTCTAAGCGATTTATTTTGCATTTTACCCCTTACCATCCTCTTCCGTGTCATTTAAATCACTCTGAAATTACCATTCTCCCGAAAAATAACATACTGAAGGATACTAAGCAACAATATCCTAAAACAAAATAAAATAAATCGCTAAGGAAAAGGATTTAGGGAGCCTCTTTAAGCTACTTACCGATGATTTTGTTCAGCTTAGGGGTGAGTCGCAGGAAAATACAACGGTTCTGTATCCATCCCCCAGGCACTTCTTCGTGACTAGGGGCATATTCTAATTTTTATCTCTTGTTACAGCTTAGGGAGCAGGAGTTACAACAGTTTCGGCCAAGGTATAATGAAAAGAGTACAGTTTTTTATTTTATTTTATTTAAATTTTCAGTACTTGTGATTGATGAGAGAGAGAGAGAGAGAGAGAGAGAGAGAGAGAGAGAGAGAATTTAATAACGCGTGGAGTGCTAGGGGAGAGGAAATCGAGTGGGTGAAAGGTGAAGGGAAAAAATAGACAGAAAAGAGAGATATACGCTAATGGACAGAGGTACACAGGAATAGAGAGAGAGAGAGAGAGAGAGAGAGAGAGAGAGAGAAGGGAGGGTAAGACGAGAGAGGGAGGGAGAGGGGACTTGATAACGTTTAAGGAACCACTGCAGTGTACCAAACCCTCCAATATGCACAACTTTCAAAATGCAATAACCAAAATGGGTGACCCCCAAAATGCACAGCCAGTCAAAATGCAACTATCGAAATGCCCAAAACCCCTTCATATTTTACCAAAACCCCTCAAAATTTACACGAAAAGCATTTGCAGTTGCTAAAATATACAATTACTATCCCAAATGCTCCCGCTGCAATGCACAATCCATTACATGCCCCGCAAATATGGTGTATAAATTCAATTAACTTACAGCCCATTAACGTTGCTCTCGTCACAGATTTATCATTGCTGCTCTATACAGGCGTATTATGGCGAGAAAACGTTTCGTTATTCATGATATATCAGTTTTTTCATCGAAGTTACTGTAACGAAAATTTAGTACAGTAATCGAAACTAAGGAATGATAATATATAATCATCTGCGGTGACAAATATCCTAACCTCTCTCAGCTCAGTTGAAGGCCAAGTGTTGTCATACTGGGGGACTGATTTGGCTAGTAATCAAGGAGACTCATTCCTACCTCATAGGTGAAGATAAATGGATTTCATACAGCCTATCTATCTATCTATCTATTGCCAGATGCCTTAATCCTGTACGGGGTGGCCACAAACAAATTGCCTCCACGTCGCCCTTTCTCCCGCCATTTCACTGCCATGCACCCAATTCACACCCCCCTCTCTCATATACCTTTCCACTCCATCTCATCCTTTGCCTCCCTGTCCCTCTCCCCCTTTCCACCTCACTCATACACTCTCCTCATCAGTCTCTCACCCTCCATCCTCTCCACATGGCCAAACCACCTCAGTGTGTTCCTCCTAACGCTTCCTATCACATCCACCCCACAACGCTCCTTTATATCTTCATATGTCAGCCTGTCTCTCCATGTGACTCCACAGGCTCCTCTTAAATAACTCATTTCCACTGCTCTCACTTTTGACTTGTGTCCTTCCAACAATGTCCAAGCTTCACTCCCATAAGTTAGAGTTGGTATCACAATACTGTCATGTAGTAACGTTTTCACTTCCATGCTCACTTCCCTGTTTCTTATCACTGCTGTCAAGGAACCGGCAACATGTCTTCCTTGTTGTACCCTTTCACCCTCCAAACTTTCATCCTTACTCATCACACTCCCCAAGTACTTAAACGTACTCACACTTTCCATTTCCTCACCATCCAACCTCACTATACATTCACTGACTTCACCTTTCTCATAGACCATCACTTTACTCTTCCCTACATTTACCATGACTAGTATTTGAGTTTATGGAGTGTTGCATTGAAGGCCTTGTTGTCAGACTTGGAGGCTGATTTGGCCACTAACCAAGGCGACTCGGTCCTCTCTCATATAGGCTAGCTAAAGCTCATCAAATTTCATCAAACCATGACCTAGTATTTGAGTTTTGTGAGTGGTTCAGCTCCATCCGATGAAAACAAACCGACTCTAGAATATTCTATGGGTTACTCCCAGCCCATTTGAATACCATACATGACCCTCCTTCCCGCCAAGTCTTGGTTAAAAACACCATTCATTACAAACATCACCATTGAAACAGTACCCTATTGTGTACAGAATGATATTTTTCGAACAATGAACCACTCTACATTTATATTACAGTACATCTGCACTAATAAATTATGATAATCCTAATTCTAAATAATCTAAGGGCTCCCTGTTTCAGTACGAAACTCTCCCCCCCCCCAAAAAAAAAAAAAAAAAAAAAAAAAAATGGAAGCTGCAAAAACAAACAAAAAATACCATGAAAACTCAATTTTGGAGGCATTATTCTTATTAATCTTCAACTAAATGGCAGGTAACAGAAAGTAAGAAAATCCAACTTACTTTTTAAAAATGAGTCTGACACATGTTTGATATTATGGGTAAAAAATTAAGCAGGTGACCATCACAAATATAGTCAAGATATGTAATGATATGAAAGAGTATACATTACCAATGAGTAAAAATTATGACCACAAATGTAGCACGTTTTTCACATCAACAACAACAAACATGAAAAAATAAAAAAAGAGATTACCTACCTTCTACATCACTAACTGCAATGCTCATTACTATGTTGATCACAGACATACAAATCTAGTACTCTACAATAATTAAATAAATAACTGAATATACAATAAAAATTAAGGTTATTCCTGTGTATGGCAAGATTTCGGTTTGCTTAAATTAGTTGGCAAAACATACTAAAAAACATATTCTCTTTCACTTTCTGAATGTTATTTGTTTTACGATATAATGGTGGCCCATAAATAACACGCCACCAGAAACTCATGTGCTTGTATCTTACATGAGTCAGTTCGTGTGGATATGGATGTGCCAATGGGAGTATGAAATGAAGAAATGATGCAGGGAAGATACTGGTAACAGTGACTGACCTGTCCCCATAACACACCAGAGTGGAAGTAGAGTGTTACGTATAGGCCACCCTGTATATAAACTAAGGCTATGCTATACTGTACTGTACACATACTAACCAATATTACACAAATATGATGCATGAACAAAGACATATCAGGTATGAACCACAAGGAATTAAAAATTATTGCAAAATTATATCATCCTGTGCCATAATGCTGTATATGATACTGTTTCATTTGCAAAAGCTATCATTTCACACATTTCACACTAACAAGCTTTCTGTATTCCTTTGCAGTCATAACTCTTTCAATCCAAAGTATTAAGAAATTTTATTGTTGCTTTTTTTGGATGCTTTTACTAGCCTTAGGGGATACTTTTCAAATTGGAATGAAGTGTCTGCTCTTCCCCCCCCCCCCCAACTACAGTATAATCATAATCATCATCGTCTCAACTCCTTATTCCAAACCCCCCCAAAAAAAATAGGGTAATGGAGGATCAACAAAAAAATAGGGAAGAAAAAGCACACAAGTTTGAGAACTATCACACAGCACGTCCAGCAAAGTGTGCCGCAGAGTCACTGACATTTGAAACCCTCACTTCACCTCGCAATCAATGCCATGCACACATATCTTCCTGCATTTGATCAGTGTGGGTGCACATTCCATACACCTGTGGAACAGTGTCATTCTATCAACTACCAGATTCAAGCTAAGGTGCAAAACCATTAATGTGGTCCTCCATGCATACATCATACATCTATATTAGTCCCTTGTAACTCATTAGCATTTTCAATGTCCATGTCTCACTTTCTCATAAATTCATTTACCATGGCTACTCAACTATCTATCCACCTATCTACAGAACATACACTTGGTATATGTATTTGTTTACCTTGCCCGCCACTGTCAAATGCACTCACATATACCCTATTCATCATTAAATATACACACATTTTCTCTTCAAGACCACATAGCTCAATAATACTCTCTTCTACCCTTTCACCAATGGACATCATTAACATATTCAACAAATCTCTATGTTTATTATCCTACCCACTCTACACAACCCACATATTTCTTGACCTTTTAGAAACAAAAAATCATACCTATCGTAACTATGACTCTCAGTGGGTGTCATAAGCATTCAAGGCTCTAGAACAACCTTATAAAAGGGTGGACAGACATATTCAGTGAAAGGTTACTCCATCCTTCATTATTCCTCCACCTCAAACTCTTGTTATACCTAATGAGACCCACTGCTGTGACTTAAATGTTGTCCTTTTTACTTAAATTACAGTATTCTATTTTCAGGCGTGATATTTCATTTTATTTGCTTTATTATAAAATAGTGCTTTGTTCATCTATGCCACACTTAACCTAAATAATTCAGTCTATCAGTTATACAGGGTGGTCTATATATTATACATCCCAGGTCTTGTGTGCTGTGGGAACGGCTTAGTTGGCATTACTAGTGCCTTCCCTGCATCATTTTCTACTTCTAATATCATCATCATCCGGACCTCCTTTCCCACGCAAGGGCAGGGTGAGGAGTAGCAATGTCCAGACAGCACAAACTTGCCCAATCAAATAGGCCACGCTTCCATTCACTCATCATTCAAGCCCCCGGAATCCTGGCTCTACCGGATACGCCAAAAACATTCACCACATTCTGCAGCTTCATACAAATGTATCCGATTGAGTCAATCTAGACGCTGCCATGCTCACGAGGGGTGCCAAAATCCCTGATCATGCACTTCTCCTCACAACATCCATCCAGCCAGCTCGATCTCTTGTCAGTTCCCTAGCCTCACCGACTTCCAAACGTCTTTTCCTCAAACACTCATCCATCATATCTCTCCACCATCTCCTTGGCCTACCTCGCCTCCTCCCTCCTTCAAATTCGCTCAGGTATACCTTTTTCACCACTCTATTGTTAACCATGCTTTCCACGTGACCATACCATCTCAGGACACTCTCTTTGATTCTGGTGTCCACTGACTTCCTCACTCCACACCTTTCACGAATCATATTATTTCATGTCCTATCCACCCTCTGTACTCCACATACATTCCTCAGCAGTTCCATCTCCACTGCTCTTACTCATGACTTTTCATTTTCATGCCACACCATAGTCTCACACCCATATGTTAAAGTTGGCACTAACACTCCCTCATGTAAGCCTCGTGCAGCTGCAACACTCAAGCCTCTTTTTCTTATCAAGGCCTTCATTGCACCAGCTACTTTTCTTCCTTGTGTAACTCTACTTTCAACTTCTTTTGCACATTTTCTTTCTATCACTGTACCCAAGTATTTGAATGCTCTCACCAACTCCAGTCTCTCATCATTCACTGTGACATCACACTGGGAGTCACCTTCTCGCTCAATAACCATCACTTTACTCTTTTCTGCATTTACTCTCAAGGCACGATGCTCACAGACATTAGCAAAACTCTGCACTAGCCTACCAAGTTCATGCCTGGTACGTGCAAGCTACAGTGCATCATCAACCTACAACCAGTTTGAGATATTCCATCAATCACCATTCATTAGCAACGCCATCCCTCTCTCCATTACTCGTGTTTTTACTTCTGTTATCACCCCATCCATATATATATATTGAGCAACCATGGGGACATCACACAACGCTGTCGCACGCCCACACTGATCGTGAACCATTCACTTGGATGCCCATTAACCCTTACACACGCTTCGCTACCATCATAAAAACTCTTGACAGCACCTAGCAGCTCACCATCTACACCATACATGCGCAGAACTTTCCACAGTCCCTCTCTGTCTACTTTGTCATATGCTATTTCCAGATCCATGAATGCCATAAACACCTTATAGTCCTTCTCACAAGCCTTCTCTGCTATCTGTTTCACCGCATATACTTGATCCACACATCCTCTGCCACTCCTAAAGCCACCCTGTTCATCACTCACTTGGACTTCTGATATCTCTCTTACTTTCTCTATCATAATTCTTCCATATACCTTCCCTGCCACACTCAATAAACTTATGCCACGATAATTCTTGCACTCACTTCGCTCACCTTTATTTTCGCACGGGTACAATCACAGCCTTTTTCCACTCTACAGGCACAGTTTCACTCATCCATGCCTTTTTACATATCTCCAACAAGCATTTCATTCCACTCTCTCCACTACACTTAAGCATCTCTGCATACACCTCATCAACCCCAGTTGCTTTCCCATTTTTCAGCCACTTCACAGCACTCTTCACCTGTGCGAGTGTCACATCTCCTGGCACAGCATTCCTTCTCTACACCCCCCCAAAAGCAATCATGTTTACAGCTGCTATGCTCTCTATATTCTCATTCATCAGGCTTTCAAAATATTTTTTCCATCTGGTCCTTACTTCATCTCCATGGGTTAGTAACCTACCACCTGCATCCTTCACACCATCACATTTTTATATTTTACAGTGCCTGCTTTTTTACATCCACTGACCACATGCCTGAGTAGTGGTAGCAGTAGTAGTAGTGGCAGTAGTAGTAGTAGTAGTAGTAGTAACAGCAGAATAACCCCTAACTGATTAGTAATTTCATGAAGCAGTCAAAATACTTATAGTCCTCGTAGAATGCACACTGAGCCATCCCCGGAAAACACAAGAATGGAGAGCGCAATGTATGGACCACCCTGTTTGGTAATATCTGCAACTGTATCATGCTATTTACACATAAAAAATACTGTTAAAGTGGTGCTACATCTCTGTTAACAAGGTGAGAATATCTTATAAAATTCAAAGTTATCAACAAGGCATTCTATACATGTGGAATAATCACTCATGAAGACACATTCAAATATAGGGTCATTACACAATACATAAATGCATTAACATCACTGATTTTGTCTTTAAATAACCTGTAATAATCTGTATTACCATTAAACAGAGTGTCCCAGGAGTTGATACATGAACTTTGGGTAGTGGGTCCAGAGATTATTCTGACATAATTATTCTATTATTCTGACATAATTATTCTATGAATTTAAGTCTGGTTTAAGACAGTTATGGACTAGAGTGTATCTAAATTTGAATGGGAGTACTGAAAGAAATATCCAAGTCCACTCAATGTTATCATCCTTTATACTCTTCACTGCTTTACTGTATCGTTTAACTGTTCATAGTGCATTGTGTTATCGTGCTACCACTGCTTGCACTGGCTCAGTAAAAATACTTCAATGATGGGCACAAAGGATGGCAACACAGGGTCTAAATGGATAATTTTTCCCATTACCACATTCATATTTAAAATGCCTTTACTCCATAACCACTGTGTGACTGATATATGCTCATGGAATAATTATGTCTTGGAATGACCTCATGAATCACTTTCCAAAGTCAGTATGTCATCTCGCTGGGACACCTTGTATGGTATAAAGAATGGTTAGCTGTGGGCTTCATGGATCATTACCAAGTTATTATCATTAAGAATTACAAATTATGCTGTTACAGTAATGAAAGAAAGGCTAAAAAATCACACAGATAAATAAATACATACAAACTGAGAACTGTTTTAAAATACTGGCAGCCTTGGGACTTGCTGAGGTCAGTTCAATAAATTTGTCATCAAAGAACACATACACTGGATAACCTACAACAAACTCTTCTATGGGTGCTTTGATTACTTATAAGTTACTTCTTAGTGGTGACTGCTTCTACTAATGTACAGTAGTAATGTATATCTAATCCATTTTAGTTCTTTTTAAAATGTGCTGTGAGAGATTAATTAAACATACGGTATTAGTGCACAGTACATTTAATCCCTCTGAGTTTCTTTTTGAAGTGCTGTGGGAGATTTATTTATTTACAGATGTACTACCAGCAAACAAAAGCCCAGCCACCTCACTTGCTTCTCTCTCCACTTACTTTGAAAATCAGTCGGGTGAATCTGTAGTAACTGACTGATGACGTATTTTACTACAGAACAGTGCCATCAGTGTCTTTTGTTTTTAATTCAGTGCCTAGTTTCTGAAAACCATGAGCAGAAAAACAGGCGAGGTAACATGACTCTTGTTGCTGAATGTACTGTTGGCTCCAGAGGAGTACTACCCCAGCATTTGGTCCTTGGCTAAAAGTTACCTGGTTACATTTTCAGCTCATGCCAGGGATACGATTGTCAGTCCCTTATCCCTGAGGTCACACTCTATGATAATCGTCATTTTTCCAGTTAATCTATATAAGGTACCTACTGTTTTCACTCATTATATACCTTCATGCTCTTTTCCCCCAAATCACCAACCTGACTGAGAACCTCAGTGAATATTATTTCACTGGTATGGGGACAGGAGGAGAAGGGAGAAAGGCAGGGAATTGATGGGGGAAGACAAGGGAGATGAGAGAAAAAAAAGTAGTAGAGGTGTGTAAGGTGGATGGTTTTTTTTTTTTTTTTTTTTTTTTTTTTTACATAATACCGTATTCACTTTGTAAACAAACTACAGTTATCACTCAGGTTGACAGTTACAGGGAAAGGAACATCCTTTATAATGATGAATGAAAGCAATAACCAGCTTAAATGTGACTATCTTATCCCTGGCAATTCCTGACAGTTTTGTCAGGCAACTTTTAGCCAGGGATGAAACTAAACGATAACAACCAAATACGTGGCTAACATTTTTCTGGAGCAAATAGTACAGACTGTATCATACAACACCTTAGCTTAAGCCCTTCAATCCTGTCAAGTTTTTTTTTAATTTATTCATGCTACTTCCAGACAATTATGTTAACTCTGGAGAAACCATAAGTCTACCTTTTCACCTCAACTTGACCCAGATTTTCATCCTTTCCAGCTCATTTTATGCAGCTCACTGGTAGATTATGACAGTACTATGGCTCTATATCCTTTCCACAGCACTTCTTTGTGACTAGCATCATATTCTAGAGTTAATCTATTGTTACAACTCAGAATCCAAGATAAAAGATACAGCAGGCCAAGTTAAAGTAGAAAGGGTACAGTGACACTTTAAACTGTTCTCCATCCACCCTTTCACAACTGGATTTCTCTCCATCAGTTATTTAAATTATCTAAAAGTAGCCACAGTAAATTAAAAACATGTCATTGGATTGAAGAGAATGATCAAACATATATAAATGCAGTTTGGTAAAGTGCAGCTTGTTACTGTTGTTGTTGTTGCCTTGATTCACAATTCACCTTGAAATGCCCTCGCCAACTGTAGTTCATTCATTTTAACTAGGCAGAGATTTACCTCCTTTTGCAAATTATTTCCTATACCTCACTGGCAGAAAAAGATGAAACTACAGCTCAACATCCTTTCCACAGAACTTCTTCATGACTAGCATGACATTCAAGTATTAATCCCTAGTTACAGCTGCATATTCAAGATGGTCAGACGGTAATTTTATGTCTAATTAAAGTGAACAGAATACAGCAACAGGACATCAACATAAAGTACATGCTTTTCACGCACTCATCAGTGGCTACCAGTATACCATACTGTGATGCAGAATAGTGTGCACATTTAGTACAGTTGCTCCCATATTTATGAACTTAATTGGGACCATGAGTTGGTGCATACTTAGAACAGTCTGTATGCCAAAAATCACTTACACCTGAGGTCAAACATGTACAGTTGGCCACTGGAAAAAGTATACATCTATAGTCCTTGTTTGGGAAATTATAACTGTAACAACACCCTGAACAGCACCAAGAAATTAAAACTAACAAGTATTTTGAGCTGTTCCCTTCATTTATACAAAGAAATATAAAAAAATAAAATAAAAAATGAAGAAAATGAAGAAATCTTTCAGAAATATGTTACACTGGCCTTTTTGTGTTTGTATTTCTACCTGTGTATACTTCCTCCTGTGGCCAAGAGTTCAAATCATTAGTGAAATAAATGATCATAGGCAGCAACAGAAATACTGTTGTTCCACCTATTGTTTTACTCTGATCATTGGAACCACTGTCATTATGTTTTTGTAAATGTCACTGAAAAAATAAATCATCAGCATCACAAATAAAGTACAGTACAGTAATTGCATGAAAGTAACTGCTTCAAAAATAAATAAATACACAAATAAAATTAAAAATAAATGAATACAAATAAAAATATAAATAAATAAATAAATAAAATGTTTGTCTCCTAAAATTTGTGACTCAAAAGGGGAGCAACTGTATGGACGACTCTTCAGACAACAAAAGGGTTCATGGTTTTTATTGAGTATTTTCATAAGGCTGCAGGTATTTATTGCCATTCTCCCTGAATTTGGTTCCCTGGTTCTTCTTGTCTCTTGGGCCTGTACTCTATGTGGCATGGAGACACTTCCTAGCATCTCTTCCATATTACACCTTAACATTCCCTTGTATGTTATTATTTTAAAACTGAAATAATTTGCATCAGTGACATAGAAGAGAATACTAAGGTGAATGTGGAGAATTTAAAAATATGAAAAAGTGTTACAAAATATCCAGAGCCACCTAGAATTCAACATTTAATTTGATACTGCCCAACACATCATACTCCAGTACGTGATGTGACAAAAGAGATTAGCAAAAGAATTAAGTTTTACCCCATGACTCCCATGACATATTTTTCATTTTATTCCTGCTACCACCACATAATCCTATTTACCTTAGACAGGACTGGTCACACCTGTGGGGCTAAACTTGCCTTCAATAACTCTTTCCTTATTAAAGTGCTCTCTTAAGCTGTATAAATACTGTACATCATTGGCCTGAATGGATTAACACCTCCAGTACAATGATTTTTTTTTTTTTTTCTAGCAGCATACAGCAGATTATTTCCAGTTTGGAGAGACACTTTAAAATAGATGAATTAGAAAATAGTTTTTATTAGCCCTATACTAGTACAGTAGAGGGATGCCTTCTCATGTTGGCACTGATATAACCAGTTGGTTCTACTGCCTGGTTATGTAAATGTTTCTCAGCTCCCTTCCAGTCCCCCAAAAGGAGGATGGTGAAATACATGGGGAGGGCAACTTCAGTCTGTATTTCACCAGGTTCACATTCAGGTGGGCGTGGGGTTGCAACTGCTAATACTATCTGAGGCTGTTCTTAGCTAGACTAAAACTGTCCGGCAGTAGCTTAAGTAAAATGGAAAATATGACATTAGCAAGATGGGCTGAACACAAATATGGTAAAATAAGTGAGGACTAAACAATATCATCTGACATTTCTTTAGACCAAAATAGACCCAGAAAAAAAAAAAAAAAAAAAAAAAAAAAATGCATTCTCTATAAACATCATATATTTAACATTTAGCATTAAAAAGCATAACTATAACCATACACCCACTTACTTTATGTACATAATCTTGACAGGCATTCTTGTGTTTTGATGAATATATGATACAGTGATGAATTTGTGAACCAGAATGAATGTAAAGATGGGGATGATAATATGAATATGATGGGGTCACTCAGCACTACTGATATGATTTACTGGTGTAGTGGACATGTCAACAGGGATGTATTCTATGAGGCTTTTGAGATTTCTTAACATCTCTACAGTAATGGTTTATTCTGCCTATTCTATCCTAATATTCTCTCACATGTTATTTACACTGCCTTCATACCATTGTGGTACTGGAGAGGGATGCCTTCATGCGGTGGAACTGATACAGCCGAGCAGCTCCTCTGCCTGGTTATATGAATGTCCCTCAACTCTCTCTCCCTATCCCGCCAAAAAATGGAGAATGGGGGACTGCAGGGGGAGGGCAACTTCAGCCTGCAGTCCACCAGGTTCACATTCAGATGAGCCTGGGGTTGGAACTACTACTACTACTACTACTACTACTATAACTAGCCTGTTTTCATCTGATAGAAAACCGCAATCCCTTTCAGCTCAGTTGATGGCTATGTGCAGTAAGACTGGAGGATACTCTTCATTAGTAGCCATGGAGACTCTTTCCTAACTAATAATGAAAGTTCAAAGAATTTCATGCAACCATGACTTAGTACAGGATTCAAGTTTTAAGTCTCATTCCGTCAGATGAGAACAAACCAATTATACTACAGTACCCTCGCTTCCAGCACGGTAATATTGTCATGCATGGGTCACGTGTTGGACCAAAAACGTGTTGGACTAACAATAGAGCTTATGGGGAAAAATGAATTATGTCAGCAACCCTCGGAAAAGTCACCCTAAATACCTACCATATACCTATACATATATTGGTACTATTGTAATTATAATAAATGGTACTGTGCTATGAATGATAACTAACCTTTTAGGATAGTGTTGGTGGGCTTGCTGGGAATGGAAGGTGGTATCCAAGGCTGTAGTTAGTCCTACTGGGTCCCCGGAGGATGGCTGCTGGCGTCACTAGCGGGTAATGGCTGTTGCTCCTCCTCAACCTCCCTCATAAATCCTTCAAAATCAAACCTCCCTCATAAATCCTTCGAAATCAAACCTCCCTCATAAATCCTTCAAAATCAAACCTCCCTCATAAATCCTTCAAAATCAAGCCTCCCTCATAAATCCTTCGAAATCACCCTCAGAATCACTATCTTCGTCCACAGCCATGGAAGGTCCTGCTTCTGCCTGTCCTAGCCCTGTAATCCTCGGCAAAGTGCATGCTTCTCACACTGTTGCCAGAGCCCCGTCTCGTGACTGTGGAAAGTGATCGCTGTCGCTGACTCGGCAGAGAATAAGGAGAAGCAACTTTGTTTATAAACTGGTATGCATGCCGATGAGAAGGGTTTCAAAACGACTGATATTTATTCTAAAATATTAATATGTATTCAGTGTCAGGCTAAATGTTCAATGATGTAGTACGATACATTCTCTGTCGAGTCGCCTGGGTTTTGGTCACACTGTTTTCCCATATGCTCGGCAGGAATCCATCCAGATGAATTCCAAATGCCTGTGGTATCATCGGCAATTTTACCACGTTACCGTTCCAATTTACCATCGTATCCTTGGCAAACCTGGTATGAAGTGCCGTGTGATAGCCTTCGGCTGCCAGGATCTTGTCTTAAGTTTTTTATTATGATCACGTTGGCTTCATTCATGTCGTAGGCCTTGGCAATGTCAACTTTCCTCTCCCCTTTCTTCTTCCTCTCAATGCTTTCTAGCTTGGTGGCCTGAGGGAGGTGACGACGCTTCTTGGGGTTCTCAGAAAGCTTCCTAGGCATTGTGAGCAGGGTAAAATGCAGTAAGAAGGGTAGAAAATGCAGCAAGAAAAAAGCACCTTCCAATGCAATTATGCGACTGAGTGGCTCTGTGGCGGGAGAAATGTAAACAAAACATCACGTGACACCAGAAGCGTTTTTAATTGGGCGGCATCACGATCACGTCACGATAGCGGGCGGGGAAGGCTACTTGATCAGAAGTTTTTCATTGGCTATCATCATCATGGGAATGACCAGTATGGCCGTGTTGGACCGGGGGTGATCGTGCTTGAGTGAACTCTGCGGATTTGGCCCACTTCTCGGAGCTCTGTGCGTGTTATGCTAACACACTCGTGTTGCAGTAATTAAATCGTATTAAATAATACTAATTAATTGCCCACCATGCTGGACTCGAATCGTGCTGGACTAACGTGTGCTGGATGCGAGGGTACTGTACCGTATTAACTACTACTACTACTACTCCTATTACTACGACTACCAATACTACTGCTACTACTACGACTCCCACTCCTCCTCCTCCTCTTCCTCCTCCTATGGTATGACTACTGCTACCACATCAACAACATACAAGAGGATACTAAGGTGTTATGTGCAGAATAAACCACTAACGAAGAGGTGCTAAGAGCCTCCTATACCACTCAGAATAAAATCCTTTATGATTAAACAATGCAGTGGGATAGTGACCACTGCTAAATATGTACTGTAAAATTTAACATTCATTACTTCTAACATTTACAAGAAAAATATATAAAACTTTGAGCTTAAAACATCATCTCTATATAAACTTGAAGCACTTTTGTTTGTCGTGGGGCAGCCTTGTCTTAAAGAGCACTGAGTCAACACGATACTGTGTGTTGAGCAGCGGGTTGTAGCCATATACCTGAGAAGAAATATTTGGCTATTAAACAAAGGAAATGTAGTAGGTTAACAGGCCCAGTGTCCACTCACTCCAGGTAGTGCTTCCCCTCCCCCCATCTCTCCCTCTCTCTCTCTCTCTCTCTCTCTAAGTGACAAGCCAAATTGTGTTCTGTAACCCAGGCAACCATTTACTTTGCTGGGTGGTAGCCATAAAAACAAATGATGCCTGGTGGTCTAGTGGGTTAAGATGTTCCAACCAGATCGTGCTTGTGAGGGTTTCCTTCCAAGGGGTGGCTGGGGTTTACTGCTCACACAATGCCATTCAGGGATGAGTGAGGCTGGTCACCCTTGACTAAACAGCCTAACCCTCGGCCCCTACACTCCTGATGGGCCAAAAATGGGTTGGATGATGGATGGTTGGATAAACAAAATGAACACCCACATTAATTATCATCATCATCATCATCATCATCATCATCATCGTTGTCGTCTTTGCCATCTTGACCTTTTCTCCCACATAAGAGTGGGGAGTTTAATGTCCAGGAAACATGGAAAGAGAAAGTATATATGGGATTATTCATTCATCCTCTAATCCTGTGTTGCACCATGGGAAACGTAGGAGCCCAGGGCTAGGCAAGTTGGTCCTGACATTTAAGATGGGAGTGATTAGCCACAATCATCCCTGAGTGGCATTACATGAGCAATAAACCCCAACCACCCCTTGGATATAAACCTACACAGGCTCAATCCGATTGGAGCACCGTAATTACCCACTAAACCACCCGGCGCCATAATTTGGTTATATGGTTACTGCCCAGCATAGTAAGTTATATGTGAAAGACCAATCCTAAAACAATAAATAGACCCAAATTCTTGCTGACCACATAGGCGAATTATTGTAGACCAGGCTGTCATGCAAAACCAATGTATGCGCAACTGAATGGGCCACACACCCATTTACCCATCATTCAAGCCCACCCACCTGTGTGAAGTAGTTGATGCAGGCATGTCTCTCGGTGAAATGGGAATCATCCTCAGAGAGAGAGACTGGGCATCCAGGGCATCTGAAGGTCCACCTTGATGTTACCTGAGGAGGGAAGACATTCAACATGATGCCATGTTTCCTCTTACAAAATCCCCGTATTGAAGTTGTCATGGTACAGCTGATGTTTTGTAAAGACTGGAAGCTAATCCAAGTGTCAAAATCATCTAATTACTTCCCACTCACTATAGGAAACTGCTGGGAAGGAAGACCTCTGAGATCTGTAAATGTCAAGAGTCAGCTTGGACTCTGTGTACTTGTGGCTGAATGTTTCCTGCCTGAGAGTGATGATTAGGTAGTTAATAAACAAGCAATAAACCCAACCTTAACTGGTGGCTTGCGGGTGATGTGTGAGACAAGGAAGTTCATGGCGATGTCTTCACAGTTGACGTATTCATCCACCTTGTCCCTGATGGCCTGTGGCATGGCATGGGAATATATATTGGAGTAGTACTTGTGGAAGAACGCTGCACCTGAGATGGAATGAAAACAGATTTAGCCCTGTCACTTTAACATGGCCCAGATTTCTGTCCTTTTGCACCTCTTTAATGCTGTTCAATGCCCAAACAGTAGTAGTTGTAGAGAACACTGCACCTGAAAATGGAAGGAAAACAGATAGAAGATATAGAAAAGGTGCTTTGAGAAAATACCTGAATAAAGAGTAATAAAATGAAAATTTGAAATCAATTAGTGAAGAGGAAGGAAAATAGAGAATACATTTAAAGAGAAACAATAACTGTCAAATAATGCTGCATCTGAAAACAGAGGAAAAGTGCCGTATAAAAACTAAGATCTTATGCTAATGAAATGAAAATTTAACATAAATTAATGAGGAAACAGGAAAATACTGAATGCTGTAACTATTTTAATCTGAAAGGATGATTACACAATTCGATTTTGAATATGTCAAATTCTGATATTATACCTGCATACTTAAAACTTCAGTCCCAAAGAGAAAGGCAAGCTCCCAATTTCTGACAATAATTTCCTAAGCATGTGACAAAAATAAAATGTGTCTGGCCTTTCTGTATTACTGATGACTGCACTTTCTAACATGGGATGCAAGCTGATCAAATCTAATAACCATAGGCATTCCATATACAGTATATACTTTAAAAGCCTGGGGCATGCCTACATATATTTTAAGCACAAAACTTGGTGGCCATGTGGTTAGTGTTGCTACCTAGGAAGCTGTTGGTCCCATAGTGCCAGAATGTGGATTCTGGTGTGAGTAGTTGGTGTTACTTGACTCAGGCATCCATCTACCCTTTATGGGCTGGTAGGTAAATATGAGTACCTACAGTAACATCTAGGAGGGGAAACTGTGGTAACCTGGATTATACAAAGGCCTTATACCATGAGAGTGTGTGAATAACCCACCACAGGCTCAAAGACCTAAGTTACACAGAAGAAGTCTTCAGTTAAGCAGCTCATGGTATTTGCCTCTTCCCTCCATTCTCTTACCATCCAACTTGCCTCCATCAGCTGTCTCCATTATAATACTCACCTGTCAGTACCATAGACAGTTCACAGGAGTAGTTAGAGTTGTACAGCCAGCCATTGTAGTTGAGATCCCATGCATGGTACCTGCCAGGGAAACCCACAATCCGATCTCTCTCCTCTCGCCACACCCTGGATGGACAGATACAGCACAAGTGGCGTAATGCTGAACAAGCCATACTGGTATGTGATAAGCTGAGAACATGGAGGTTATACTTATTTTTTATTTTCTCCCTTTCTGAATCTCTCCATGGAGCATCATCATTAATGTAATACAAGGAGCTCCAAGGCTGAAATCCAAAGGTACCATATAAACCCTCTTTACCAATCTAAATTTTATTGCTAGATCCTACTACCCTTACCTTTTATTCCCAGTTCCTAATTGTCATCCTTCTTTACATTTTGTATCCTTCCATCACCTTTTTTAACTTATTTCTCTGTAACTTTTTTCTGTTGACTTTTTTTTTCTTATAACCATTCTTTGTTGACTGCATTATTCCCTAAAACCCTTATTTATCTGTATACTTCTCTACAACTCTTATTTTATTTTCCATATTTCCCTGCAATCCTTCTTGCTTTTCTGTATTTTTCCCAACCACCCATTTTTATTTCCTGTACCTTTCCCTACAGACCTTTCTCCCTTGAACCCACCTGAAGCCAAAGACGATTTCATCATGCCTGAGGTGAGCATCGTCATCCACAGAGAGCACAGCATCCGTCTCTATCTCGGAGTATGGCAGGAACCGATTGTTGAGGCTGTTTCGCTCGGCTCTCACCACCTTCACCAGAACACAATACATTACAAAGGGAAGGGGGTAAGTATGTAGGAATGAATAACCAAAATTCTCTTCTGCCATATTGCATTATGTCATTTTATTTTACAGTAGTATGGTCTTTCTCATTATATTGTGATACCACCTATTGATATTATTTAGCTTTGGTGAGAACTTTCATAGTCAAGGAATATTATGGAGACTGTTTTCCCCAAAAGAAATAAAATCATTGGTAGGTAACAAGAATAAAATAATGTAACTGTTGTGAAGAAGATAATATAATTATGGGAAAGTAAGCCATAAGACATATTAATATGGTATACCACAAAATCAAATGTTAAGGCAGAGCTCCTAATACTGACATAAAAAAACAGATACAATATACACCAGGAATTTGACTTAAAATTATATTTAAAAAACACATAATATACAGGTTGAATTTAATTAAAACTGGTATTCAAAACACATATAATATGCTGTATAAGGTTCATCAAAAATAATACTGAAACAACAACAAATAAACAGCATGTATTATTACACATATACCTTAACCTGTGAATTAATAAACAGTGGTAATCAAGTAAGGATGTACTCACATGGATGGGTACTTTGATATCCGGCCATCTGAGGTCTTCTGCTGGGGGCCGAGGGGAGTTCCATACAACAATGACTTTATTTAGATATGGCAGCCCATATAGTCGCGCCAGTGAATTAAGCAGCACCTACCATAATCATAACAAAATTCATATCAATAACCTCCTCTCTCTGATGATGCATTATATATGTACTGTATATATATTCTTGCTTTCTCCATGCAGTTTTACTCAGCTTAGGAATGACCTCTCATAATAGAGGTGTTATATCTGTATCCACACCACATCATATGACAATCACTGCAGATGTTACTGAAGGATAAATCTACCTCAAGTTCTAATAATATCTCATAAGTTTAATAAAATTGTCAGGAGATTGAGGGGAGAAAAAAAGCAGCAGCTAAGGAAGGGGAATAAAGAAACTTATGTACTGTATGCTTAAGGTGACCACTTGGTCAAAATGTTTTTTCTCTCTCTCTTTCTTTTTTGAGTTTTAGGCCATGTCCCCTTTTATCAGTAAGGACTAAGACGTTGCTCCTGGGTAGAGGACTTTGGTTTTGGAGCATGAAGCACTTTGTGACCAAATGCCCTTCCTGATGTCTACCAACGACCCTTGGGTAGATTCAAACCTCCAACCCTTCTGTCAGAACGCTCTAACCCACTTACACTCCAAATCACTCCAATAATAACACTGAAATGGATACTGTATTAATAAATCTGAAGTAAGAAGAAATTGCAATGACTGGTATGCATGTGCTGGAAAATGCCAGTAGTGTTAACATGGTCTGGAAATGAGGAGAAAATTGAAATTGGGAGATTGATTAGAAGAATGCATGTGAGTAGGGCAGAAAAGGAGAGGGGAGGGGAAAACCAAGGATGTGATGGAGGGATGGGGTGGAGAGGTATGTCAGGGAGGATGATGTGAGCTGGAGGGATGGCAGCCTGATGGGGGAGGACAGGGTGACATAGAGGTGATTAATTTCTGGCTACTCCTTCCAGGATCAAGGCATCAGGTTACAAACAGATAAACATATTAATCTGCTTTGAACCTGATTTAGAGGATAATCTTTCCCTTTTCTCCTTACCTGTTCCCTCTCATAGGTCAACATCACAATGGTAAACTGCTCCCTTGGCCAGTTTCCACCCAAACTCTCGCTGAATTCCTTCCCAGATCCTCCTGACCCAGCTGCAATAGGACGAAATCCCAGTGCCGACCCTGAGAACTTGGCCTCAGTGGGGAGAGGAGGGTCGGTTGGGCGGGCTGTGTGGAGGTTGAAGGGATCCGGCCAAGTGTTCCATAATTCGTAGGCATGGAAAAGTGGGCCAGTGTAGTTGCGGGTGAAGGAAGGCGAAGGGAAGGGAGGTTCAATGGGACCCAAGTTCTCATCTGTGTCAGGATCAAGTATGTTGGCATCGGTTTTCAGAGGCTGTTTTGACAGAAAGTACAGAAAATGAGATTACAGGTATAGAAGTAAACTAAAAAAGGGAAATTGCATGAAAAAATGGCTACAGTATGAGAACATATAAGAATAGCAACTGATGAATACTGCATCTGGAAATGGGGTATTTCTAGCTGAGGAAAATGTATGACTTAAACTGCCCTCAAATTCATCACCTTGCTCAAAAAAATATTTCAGTCATACTGTACAATTCAGAAGAAATGCACATTTCTGAATCAATTCACAATGATGAATGATTATTACATGTGTGTCATTTGTTAACAAGTGATGGGGTAAATATTACACTTGCATTGGGAAACCACTAAACAGTACTTGGTAGATATCACATACAGTGCTTTAGCTACAAAGTGATTACAGTAGATACCTATGGACAGTTATGGAGCTATCCTTTGCTTTTCAATATTCAGTTCCACATGAGGCATATAAAAAAAACATTTATTCAATCATCGTAGTGAACAAGAAGTGGTTAATAAAAGATTTTAAGAACTAGTAAGAAGAGAGTGGATGAGGAATTTGGAAGGAATTTGAGTGTAAAGTGGAGGGACTGTAAGAAAATGTTCTGGAGAGAAGTGAAAAGAGTAAGACAGGGTGGAAGTGAAGTTAGCAGGGGAGTGAAAGATAAAAATGGTAGATTACTAGTGGAGAAGGGAGAAAAAGTGAGCAGATGGAGAGAACACTTTAAGGAATTGTTGAACGTAGAGGATGGAAGTAATGCGAGTATAAGTGGCTGGGGAATGGCTGGGAGAAGGTGGGAGGTGAGAAGACAGGAAGAAATCAGTAGGATAGAAGTTGTGGAAGCAATGAAGAAAGTTAAATCGGGGAAAGCCCCAGGAATTGATGGAGTGTGTGGTGAAATGCTGAAGCATGGGGGAGAGATAGTAGTAGAATGGATGTGGAAGATGTGCAGATTAGCCTGGGAGGAAGGTAGAGACCCGGAGGATTGGAAGTCAGGTATAATTATTCCCTTGTACAAAGGAAAAGGGGAAAAAGAAGTGTGTGGTAATCATAGGGGCATTTGTCTTCTTAGTATAATAGGAAAAGTGTATGGTAGGATACTTATAGACAGAGTTAGAGAAAGAACAGAGAAATTAGTTGGAGAAGAACAGGGAGGCTTTAGGAAGGGAAGAGGTTGTGTAGATCAGATATTCATTCTTAGATCTTTAGTGGAAAAGTTTCTAGAGAAGGGAAAGAAGTTGTATGCGGCTTTCATGGATTTGGAGAAAGCATATGACAGGGTGGATAGACAAGGATTGTGGAAAGTGTTAAGAATATATGGAGTAGATGGGAAGTTGTTGAATGCTGTGAAGAGTATGTACGATGGTGCGAAGGCTGCAGTGCGTGTGGATGGTGAACTAAGTGAATTTTTCTCTTTGAAAGTTGGTTTGAAACAGGGATGTGTCATGTCTCCATGGCTGTTCAATCTGTACATGGATGGGGTAATAAAAGAGGTACAAGGTAGGGTAGTGGATGTTGGAGTGGCCCTGGTGAGAGAGGATAGTGTTTGGAAACTCCCTGTACTGTTGTTTGCAGATGATACTGTGTTGTTGAGTGAAGACAAAGGGGAGCTGCAAGGCTTGGTGGATGAGTTTGAGAGAGTGTGTAAGAAACGGAACCTAAAGGTGAATGTAGGGAAGAGTAAAGTGATGGTCTTTGAGAGAGGTGAAGTTAGTGAATGTACAGTGAGGTTAGATGGTGAGGAATTGGAAAATGTGAGTACGTTTAAGTATTTGGGTAGTGTGATGAGTAAGGATGGAGGTGTGGAGGGTGAAGTGCTTGAAAGGGTACAGCAGGGAAGAAAGGTTGCTGGTTCTTTGAAAGCAGTGATAAGAAACAGGGAAGTGAGCATGGAAGTGAAAAAGTTACTACATGACAGTATTGTGATACCAACTCTAACGTACGGAAGTGAAGCTTGGACATTGTTGGAAGGACACAAGTCAAGAGTGAGAGCAGTGGAAATGAGTTATTTAAGAGGAGCCTGTGGAGTCACGTGGAGAGACAGGCTGACGAATGAGGATATAAAGGAGCGTTGTGGTGTGGATGTGGATGTGATAGGAAGCGTTATGAGGAACACACTGAGGTGGTTTGGCCATGTGGAGAGGATGGAGGGTGAAAGACTGACGAAGAGAGTGTATGTGAGCGAGGTGGAGGGGGGAAGAGGGAGGGGGAGGCCGAGGATGAGATGAAGGGATGGGGTGGAGAGGTATATGAGAGAGGGGGGTGTGAGTTGGGAGCAGGGCAGTGAAATGGCGGGGGACAGGGCGACTTGGAGGCGATTTGTTTGTGGCCACCCCAAACGGGATTGAGGCGTCTGGCAATAGATAGATAGATAGAAGAACTAGTCACACAATATTTAAATACCAGATGATTTCCAAGATGCTGCTTAGGAAGGAAGGGAATAATAAGCTTTTAACCAAAAATGTGTGTCTCTCTTACAATCATTCTCCACAATGGACACCACACAATATTCAACAACAGGAAAACGTAATATCTTGCTATCTCTCAGACTGCTAGTGCAATAAATAGGTTTTTGGATAATGTCAGATGGCATTATTCATCAACAGGAAACACCATCTAGTCAGGGTTTCCAACAATAATTAGCTCTCATTTTAAGCCAGGGATGTGCTCCAAAGCATCACTAAATTCCTGTACAACTGGATTTGTAAATGTTGGAGATGATGTTTCATCTGAAGTTTGTCACGAGAAGAACTGCAGCTTTGAACAGTCACTCTTTTGTCTTGTTTGTGCATACAAATCAGTTTTACCAGTACTTTATACCAAAAAGAGTACCTAGGTTTATGGCAGAAATTCGGGGCTTCATCTGTTGCATGCTGCTAATAATTTTTATTTTCACTTCTTATTTATCTATCTATCTATCTATTGCCAGACGCCTCAATCCCGTTTGGGGTGGCCTTACTTTTTTTATTGGGTTGTTTTCCCTGCTGAAGCCATCAGGTCAATAGTCTTAGACTTCTTCCAGTAGGGTGTGGAACTTATATTCAATAATGTAACAGTAATGAACGTTACAGGTAGCCATGCATATTTAATAGACAATATCTGTTATTATACTGTAGACTTGACTGGGAAATAAGACTATTGTATAAAGCATCTTGGGACTTATGCTATGTGCCTTTTCTGAACTTACAATGAAGGAGCTGTTGAAGACACTGGGTGAAGGTTCATTTGGGGCTGGCAATGGAGGGATGTTAAGTCTCTGCCTAAGCACCGCCAGTATCGAGTCCACCATCACCTGAGTTGATCCCAGGAACTTTTCCCACACTAACCGAGCCTGCCGCCGCATCAGCAATATATCCCCATCTGACACTGTCCGCAGAAGGAAGTGGAGCTCTGTTACCCGTGCCTTGGGGAGGACTATTGCCAGTTTTCGCCAGTCAATTGCTTCACTCAGGGGAAGCTCAATGTGGTTTCCGAGGATGACCGGGATGGCGCCATACTTTATAGCTTCAAAAATACGAGCCTGGAGGGTCACAGTAGATGCTTGGAAGGGTGAGGGAGGTGCAAGAACCAAGACAAAGGTAGAGTCTCGAAGGATCTGCGTTCTGTCTGCCTCTGTCTCACAAATTCTCCACTCCTCCAGGTCCCCATACCCTCCCCCTCCCTGACAGGTGAAGTGAAGGAAGAATCTGTCATCCGTTTGGGTTCGTTCTAAGTTCATAAGTTCAGCAACAAGGGAAATTTCATCCTTCAGGTATGGATTGTTTGGTAAAGATCGATCTCCATTTTCAATATCCCCCATCTCGTCATCATCTTTTTTCTCTAAGTGGTTTCTAAGACGTGGGAGCTCACCCTGAAAAGACATGAGGTACTTGCGTTTTGCTGGGACAATGGGTGGTAAGTCTTTCCAAAGATCCCCACCAGGAAGGCCCAAGAGGGGAGGAGCCACCAGGTCAAAGCCAGAACGGAAAGAGTAAGAGCGGAAGTGTGACTGAACGATCATTGCCCGCCCGGTGTCAACACCCTCAAAGATGTTCCGACTATAAAATGTCCGACCGAGGTTCAGCAGCACGTGATTCCGCCCATCGCCATTCCAGTGGGAAAGGGAATGTAATGTCTCCTCTATCACTGCTCTGTCACTGGTCCCACTCACCTTTTCACCCAGCAGGGCCACAAAGATACATGCCTGGGTGGGATCAGGTGTAATATGGGCATTGTAACCTAGTGCCTGCCTCACTGTAATTTTCACAAAGGCTTCAAGGTCCCCTGAGTGCTGCCTGGGGTCATATGTATATACAGGGAAGCCAGAGAGTAATGAACACCGGGAATAATCAAAGCACGAGTGCATCTGACAGCGAGCAGAGGCATGGGAAGAAGGTGGTGGGAGGGGGATGTCATCTAGGTCAGTGGCCGTGATGCGTCGTGGGGCTACAATCTGTGGCATGTTCTTCTCAAAAACCTCCCGCTGCGTCAACAATGCCTATGGAGAATATTTTGCCAATTAATATAAAGCTCAAACTACTACATTAGCTGAAAACAACACACACACACACACACACACACACACACACACACACACACACACACACACACACACACACACACACACACCACTTCATTCTGACACAAACCTCTCTCTCTCTCTCTCTCTCCCCCTGACATTTCTCTTCCTCAACCCTGAAGACTGTGTGGATAGCATTTTATCTTTCCTATTCCTAGGGATGCTAGGCAATTTTACCAGAATATGAAAGTAAGGAGGAAGACAGGTGTAAATACTCCTACATACCATGTGATAAACACTAACATGGGCATACAGTACAATATCTACTCACTGAGCAAAATTTGTACGATGTAACTTTAGCAGAAACGAATCTACCTATCTATAGCTCGATGCCCTAATCCTGCAAAGGGTGGCCGCAGACAAAACACCTCCAAGTCGCTCTGTCACCCACCATTTGACTACCCTCCCTCCAACTCACTCCTCCTCCCTCATATACCTTTCAACTCCATCCCTACACCACATCCTTGGTCTCCCTCTCCCTCTCCCCCCCTCCACCTCACCTACATACACCCTTTTAATCAGTCTTTCATTCTCCATTCTCTCCACATGTCCAAACCATCTCAGTGTATTTCTCCCAGTTTTCTCAATCACATCCACATCCACCCTACAACGTTCTTTCACTTCTTCAGTCGTCAGATGCAGGACAATCAGGGCCGTAATACTCATACAGGGCTACACTATGAGAGTGAAGCAACTCACATTCAAAAATCCCTAGGGAGTACCTGACAGGCAAGACCACTCCATGAGATGGTTCGACATCCAAAAAGAAGTGATTTTGAAGCAGCTACCCAGAAGGGACACACGAATGCAAATGAGAAGGAAAAAATAAGCAAGAAAGGCTGGAAAGGATACAGTACTTTAAATAATTAGTTCAACTAGTCCACTGACCTGTTCAACACTGGTTTTCAGCCGATCTAACTCAGTTCTAACACGTGCCTCCTCCTGTCGTAAACTCTCCACCTTGCTTGTAGCTGCTGCAATACTTTCTTGTAGCTGCTGTCTGTGCTGCTCCAGGTCCCGAAGCTCATTGAGTACAGATGCTGTAGGAACAGGTTACATTATATTACTAGGTACAGTATTATCAGATTCACAGAAAATAAACTGCAATAAAATATGTTAGGCAATACTGCATGATTTCTTAAAATCGCACTTAATTTCCATAACACTAATATTACTGAACGTTCACAAACTCTAGAAGAACAACCTGACCTGTATGAAATGTCATACAGTGCATCAAGCATGCACCTCAGTATGAAAAAGTTATTTTATCTACAGCCCTAATATAACGGGTTTCTGTAGTACCCAAAGACAATGACCTTGAATGTAACAAAGATACAGCATCTGATATAGTGTACTAACAATACATAACAACAGCTGGAGGCAACATCAGCTTCACATAAGCATGTAACTTGTCAAACATATCACAATACGCTCCATAAACCTTAAGACTTACCACCAATTTTGGTCTCCCCAAGCAGAGTTGTTCTTAAATGAGATCAGTAAGATGTACTGTATAAATCATCCTCCACATCTAAATTCCCATCTAAGAACAGGGTGGGAGTAGGGTCCAGTGGAGAGAGAGAGAAAGAGAGAGAGAGAGAAAAATGATACAAGCTGAAATTAAAAACAATTCTGCCCGTCTGAGTCAGTCACAAGCTCATTATTAATTCACAAACCTATTAAAAAATTTTCAAAGAGTACCTAATTTTATAACCATGTAACATGTATTGTCTTGTATTTATTAGGTGTGTTAGGTGTATACATGACTGAGTGTAAGTTGGAGGCTACTTTTCTTTCCACTGCTATTGATATTCATGTTCCTCTCCATTCCTCGATCACCTCTGGACTGTGCTAACTTCCAATCAGTCATGTAAACACCTAACTAACCAAATATATGCAACATTCACCTTTGATTGTCAGCAGCTCCTGCACCCTGGAGCGGGCACTGTCACACTTGAGTCCAGCCAGGTCCACCATGGGGTCACTGGGGTCCAGGAGGAGGTGGCGTTCCTGTAGAAGTGATGACTCTCCAACAGCCTGGCTCAGTCAGTAGGGTGATGTCAGGTTAGGTGAGGTCATGAGTGTTATTCCATAGGATGCATTATGAGAGATATTATGGATGAAACAGTTACTTTAAATATTACTGAAGATTTAAAAAACATTGCATTATGAGACATATTATGGATGTAATAGTTGCTGTCAATGTTACTGATGGTTTGAAAGGATTGCAACATTAAGTAACACTGTATGGATGAATTAGCCACAGTAAATGTTACTCAAAGTTCCAAATGACTGCATTATGAGGGACACTATGGAATAATCAGCCTTGGTAAAGGTTACTGAACATCTGAAAGGATTATATTATGAGAGATGTTATAGATGAAATAGTTACTGTAAATGCTACTGAAGGTTTAACGGGACAGTGAAAAACAGCAGAGTGATACCTTCATGAAAAGTATACTGGTAACTGATTTACTGTGATTGTTAAGGGATCTGTTTACTATAAAGACATTATAGGGGATAACTGTAGTAGTACTGTAGTTGCAATTCCTCTATGATTTTCAGATATGGGAGCATCTCTTGTTGTGATCCATTCAGATTGTAACATCCAGAGTTTCTTTTATGAACTCCCATGGACTTTAGTAATGTCATGGTCTCACATCTATCTCTTTTGTACTTGTTAGATATGCTCAGTCTGCATTCCACACTACAGAACGCAGTGCACAACAGGACAAAGAAGCCAGACATGTTGCATTCTTATCACGAAGCTTTGGAAATTCGGGTAAATAATGGAGGGCTTGCCTTACCCTTGTGTGGCTGAAATTTTAACCCCTTCATTTTTATGAGAGTCTTTTTACTTCATTTCAACTACCTCTTGACGATCACATGCAGCTCAAGAGAGGCTTATTGAACTTGAGTGGTTATACATACCTTAATAAATTTATTCTGAAAGAGATAAATCACTAGGCAAATTCATTTGGTGGCAGTGTCATTAAAATAGGAAAGGCATTAGCTGCTTGAGATGTCATTGTTGTTGCATAACCTTAGTCTGCCAGAACTAGCAGATACACTGACCACAAGCAAGCAACTATTTCTGTTGGGCCATCCTACAGGTACAGTGCAGTACATATGCTGTGCAGGAAATTGAGACTCACTTGTGGCAGACAGTATTTCACCAGGGTCAAACCCGAGTCCTTCCCCATGGTGAGGTGCAGGGAAATATGAAGAGTTTGACTCCTAAGTGGATGTCACATTTGCTCCTCCCAGGGTGCACAGTGCCACCACACATTGGCTCCTCGTCAGGGCCGTGTTATAGGAGTGAATGGGTTAAGCACACAACAGTTAGTCTCTTACCCTTGTGAGGTAGTAGTGTGCACAAAGGGACGCTATTACCAGGCAGAAAAGGATGATGGGTATGACTCTCGACGCCCTCACTGGCCATCCTCCAAACAATCCCAGTGGTCCATTTGCCCCTCCTACACCCCCATTCCCCAGCCCAGGGTTCAGTGGCCCATACTGTCTGTTGGGCATGGCTGGATGGAGCGTCTCTGTTTTATTTTCAGAGGTTCTCAGCAGGTAATAGCAATCATACTCTTGACTCCACTCCTTTCACTGAGGGGTATACCAGGCACTTGTTGCTTCCTCTGTTCATTATTCTTGCTCATTCATGACCACTTACTTCCTTTGTAAGCATATCTATGAATGAATGTCTTTAACAACATGACAAAAATTAAACTTCATCTGCTAATAACTACAGTACTGGTATACAGTACTGTACAAGGACTCCTTTTATCTCCTCAAGGTGCTTATAAGTGTGATAAAAGTTTGCTGTATACCATTCAGCATCATCTGCAAGAAACAAAATAACATCCAGTATTAGCTTTTGGGAAATATTTAGATGTGGATATGTGGACATACAGCCCATGCCTGTGCGGTGGAGTCAGGATTCCAGGGGCTTAAACGGTGAGTAATTGGCTGTGTGGCTCATTCAAACTAACCTTCATCTACCCAGTGGAATAGGCTACACTCTCATTCACTCACCATTCAAACCCCAAGAATTCTGACTCCATCTCACAGGTATATATATCCACACTTGCACATTTCACCCTTCTATAATCTCAATACATACTGTGCCTCACACCTACACCCTCCCTGTTCCTTATCTCCTTCCATTTCCTCTCCCTGATACATCTCTCTCTAGGGCTCTTCTCTGTTCACTAGAGTACTTTCCACACAACATTCCACTATTTTATTACTGCTGTTGTTGTGGACCCTGGCTCATCTGAATGTCAACCTGGTAGACTGCAGCTGAAAATGTCCTTCTGTAGACCATCATCCTCTTTTCACCAAACAGGGAGGTGCTTGAGGGACAAGTGTATAACTGGCCAATTAAGTAAGCATCCCAATTATATCAGTGCCACCAATAACTGGCCAATAAAGCAGCCCAGTTATGTCAGTGCCACCAGTAACTGACCAAAAAAGCAGCCCAGTTATATCACAGCCACCAATATCTGGCAAATAAAGCAGTCCAGCTGTACAAATGCCACCAATAACTGGCTAATGCAGCAGCCCAGTTATGTCAGTGCTACCAATAACTGACCAATAAAGCTGCCCAGTTGTATCGGTGCCACCAGTAACTGGCCAATAAAGCAGCCCAGTTACCAAAACTGGCCAATAAAGAAGCGCAGTTATATCAGTGCCACCAATAATTGGCCAGTAAAGCAGCCCAGTTATATAAGTGCCACTAATAACTGGCCAATGAAGCAGCCCAGTTATATCAGAACCACCAGTAAGTGGCCAATAAAGCAGCCCAGTATATCAGTGTTGGCACAGGAAGACATTCCTCTCCATTATAAAATAATCATTATGTTCTACCATTCCACCTTTACACTCATTCACTTACTTCCAAAGACCACATTCTCATCTAAAATCTCTCTAGGTTTTATTATGCACCAAGGAATCCTTCCCTTCCATACTCTCTCCAAAATACATACATTTTGCTTCTAATATTAATAATCTCTTGGTACGTAGCTGATGTGGATGTTTGGTAAGTGTTAAAAGTACCAAGAGATGGTTTGGTCATGCTGAGGGACTGGAGAGTACTGGTAAGTGACTAAACAGAAGTGAGCATATGAGTGAGGTGGAAGAAGAAAGTGAAATCATGGATGAGGGGGAGAAGTAGCTACGGTACATGGGTGAGAGTGGTGTGAGATGTAAGGAGAGCACATTGATGACAGAGACAAGGCCACCCCCAAGGATTAAGGCATCTGGCTACAGAAAATAAGACAAATATACAAAGGGACTGATGATAGAAGACAGGCAGAAAGGTACCGTAGGTAGATAGATATATACACTCAAACCTCGATTTAAGGGACTAAATGGGGAATCAACTTGTCCCTTACCAGTACTTGAAAATGTCCATTGTTTTAACATGTATAAAGACAATCTTATTATGAAATGCAATGATTGTTTCACTTATTTATATATATGATTATGAATATTATTTTATGGGTACTGTATAAAGAAATATATTGATGTGTATAACCTAGACATTATGTATCATTTTTGAATGGTCTTGTCTGTTTGTCAGGGAGAATATGGAGTCCTTTAAATCCGAAATCCCTTGAATGGAGGTCCCTTAAATCGAGGTTTGAGTGTATACAGACTGATGAATGTTTTTTAAAATACTGTCCATCACAATCTATTGTTGTTGAAACACTCCTTCTTGCTTTCCTCACACTTCTTTCTCCTGCATCTCATTATCCAACTCTGTCTTCCTGTCTTGTGCATTACCAGGTACTCCTCCTCCCCAGTACTTTCTTGTTTCTCACCAAATCTTTTCTCTGTCTTTAATCATTTACCTACTTTCAGGCCCATCTAGGCCTTAAGTCAATTATCCCCAGCTGTTTTGTCCCTACAAATATAACTTAAACTATCTATCTATCTATCTATTGCCAGACGCCTCAATCCCGTTTGGGGTGGCCACAAACAAATCGCCTCCACGTCGCCCTGTCCCCCGCCATTTCACTGCCCTGCTCCCAACTCACACCCCCGTCTCTCATATACCTCTCCACCCCATCCCTTCATCTCATCCTCGGCCTCCCCCTCCCTCTTCCCCCCTCCACCTCACTCACATACACTCTCTTCGTCAGTCTTTCACCCTCCATCCTCTCCACATGGCCAAACTACAGTAACTAAATCTAACCTGATCTAACAGAACTGTCCTTGCCTAACCAGAACAACCTGGGGACAGACGAGTTTTGAGAATGGATTGATTTGATACCCTTTTCCCATTCCACTATTATTTTCCTGAACCGTTTTCCAGAACCATTCCCCTGAACTTTTCCATTCCCCTTTTCTGCAGTTTATTTTCTCAACATCCTCCCTTCTCTATCACATTTATTTATTTATTTTTATTTTTTTTAATTATATATCTGGTACTGCATCTGGCTCTGTTATTTATGCAACTTATCACATTTCAGAAAAATAACTTAATGTTTCCAAATGTCATGCAACAATTAGAAATTACAGAAAATTAGGACAGTCATGCCCCTTGGTTAGGTTAGTTGTTGTTACATCAGGACAGATAATTTAGGTTAGGCTGGCTAGTTCAGTTAGGGTTGGTTGGTTTGATTATACAAGGTTGTTAGAAAAAAACTGAAGTTACAAATTTACCAGTAAAAGAATAAGTGAAAAACTGCTGCAAGATTTCGTGCAAAATACTCTGGAATATATACTTAATATGTTAATACAAGAAAGGCTAAGGCAGTGTTAGATTACGTGTTTAATACCGCATAAACTCCTTGTTTCGGCTTGTTAAATATATGATTGCAATTTTCAAGACAAAACCTATCAGTCCTTAATTCTAATAATAATAATACCTCAAGGGACGAAGGGAATACTGGTCTATGGCACACAAACACTCCATTACAAGGAAATAAGATAAAACTTTCCAGCTCCACTTGTATCTTGGCCTGTTGTTTACATTTTACCTCCACTTGTCCCAATCTTTGCAGCTCAGGAAATATCAGTCTAAAAATTAAATATATTTCTGTATTGAAAAGAGTCCTTGATGATGTTCAATAGTTTAGCAATATACAACTAATTTTTATTTATTTATATTACTATCTGGTAATTTGTTATTGTATGAAATAAAAGATTTTGGAATGTAAAATATGTTTTAAGATCGGGACGCCAGCCTGGCAGATGGCAGCACAAGCCACAGGTCGTCTGCTGCTCCTCCTTAGACGTACTTCCTATTTTTGACACATAACTCTCACATTAATGTGAGTATTCCCCTGCCATCAGGCTCTACGTCTTGATTATGTAGTATCGTAGCCTTGGTTAATCTCTGTGTGGTGTAGAAGGTCGGGAAGAAGGGAAGTGGAAGGTGTGTTGGAGGGTATGTTGTGATACAGTACAGTCCCCCCCCCCTCACCGCACTGTCCCCCCCCCCTCTTCCCCCTCCCCTCCACACCTTCCTTCCGTTCCCATCACCCCACTCAGACGGCCACAACCCACCCCGAGGCACTCACCAGGGCGGGTCAGGTAACATCACAGGTCAGGAGGTGACATACGAGACACGTGCCCAACCCATACAATCCTATCCCTTACCCCTGCCATAGTTCACCACACGACACCCTCCCCCCCTTCCATTATGGTAGTTCTGTACTTGATTCTTTTTCACCTGACAAAAATTCTTACTCTTTCACCACAGTTGATGTCCAAATGTTGTCTTATTGGCTATTTTACTTGACTAAAAACCAAGGAGATTCCAGTGCTTATCGAATTTAATGCAGCCACGACTCGTTATCAGAGTTGTAAGAGTAACCAAGTTCCATCATATGAAAACAACATGACTGTTAGTAATTGCAACCCCAGAGTCATCTGTACATAAACCCAGTGGACTGCAGACTGAAGATGCACTTTTCTCACATTCCCCCATGCTCTTTTGGGGGGAATAGGGTTGGAGTTGAGGGATGATTGTATAACCAGAATGCTCCACTGCCTGGTTAGATCCGTGCATCCTCGTAACAGCCTCTTCCAGCACCCTCACCCCATTTTTGTTGGGGTTTTCTGTGTTCTATGACTTACCAGATTAGGGAGTCTTTTCTGTGGCATTTTTTTCATAAATTAGCCTTTCTGGGGGTGTTATGCACATGCCAAAATTACGTCAAGTTCAAGATGGTTAGTATATGGAAAGTTTGAGTGGCTTTTTAGCTTGGGTTTAGTGGCTGTGCAGAAATGTCATGGTTTAGTGGCAGTCCAGATGGTTAATGTCATTGGAAGGATCTGGGGATGTAAGCCCACCCATTTAGGTACCCAATTTTTCTGATGGTTTTTCTTGTGTCTTGCTTGATTTTTGATGCCCCCCCCCCCCCTTTTTTTTTTTTTTTTTTTAGGGCATATCCAGTAACTTTGGTAACTACTTATACAGTGTTCATAATTTTTGTAATCTGTATCCTATGTTGATGGGGAGTGGGAGGTATAGAGCAGTGATCTTGATTTCTTATAGAGACATGAATCAGAGGAGAAAGGCCTTACATACAGTGCAGTTTCCCTTTGCATTGGCAGGAAGGAATCTGCGTGCAACACTGGTGCTGTATAATAGTGTCACAGCATTCATGTCTCAAAGTACTGGTTTTTGCATATAAATATGCTGTGGTGTTTATGTGAATGTGGTAGAAGACATCAGGAAAATAACTTTGAGATGGTTTAGTCAAGAGGAGAGATAGGGAATGACAGGCTGACTTGGAGAGTGTATGTTAGTGAGGTGGAGAGGGGTAGGGGGAGGGTGAGACTGAGAAGATGGAGGAGGGGGGAGACTGTGGAGTGGCATATGAGAGAGGGGGATATGAGTTATAGTGAGAGCACCCAGATGGCAGAGGACAGAATGATATGGAGGTGGTACATTTGGGACCACTCTTTACATTATTTGGGCATCTGGCAGTAGGTAGGTGCTCCAGAGACAGAAGGGGGTTAATTGGATTTGGCTATTACCATTGCATGAGAAAATACTTAGTGATCAAATAGAGACACTTTGTTTTATTGTTGTTGGGTATGAAGGGTATTGTAGGTATTTGCATTTTGTTAATTCACTTCGTTATGTATAATTCTTTAAATGCAAGTGTAATGTATTTGTTGGTTTCGTTATTTATATACAACACAGAAAACCTGGTGTCGCCATATGATGCAGTCAGAACTGCCAGACGCATGTCCCATATCACTTACAAGTTATGAAACACACACACACACACA
Source organism: Coenobita brevimanus (assembly GCF_032717465.1). Classification (NCBI taxonomy): domain Eukaryota; kingdom Metazoa; phylum Arthropoda; class Malacostraca; order Decapoda; family Coenobitidae; genus Coenobita; species Coenobita brevimanus. The sequence goes on from NC_137035.1 coordinate 4,189,819, forward strand.
CAGTCTGAATATGTATGTATGTATGTAGATAGATTAATAGGTGCGGTACATAAATTGGTGGATCAAGTATATACACTGTATATACTTTACAGTAGTATACGGTATACGTGTATTTCATTTTTCTTAATTTTTGTAGAGGGGATAATATTTTTCATTATTATGGCAGTATCAGGTTTTCATCATAGTGAGAAGTTTATCCTGGTGATACAGGTGTAGCACATTACCTTAATTAACCTTGTTGCCACACCCACACCTCTGTCATGACCCATAACCATATAGCCACCTCTAAACATGACATCTCTAAACATGACACATTTGCTTTTATATGAAGGAGTATAACATTTTCAAACAAAATCTTGATGAATGTTCCATTTGAAGTAGGTGCTGTAATATAGTAGCAGTAATAGGATCAAGTGCATAAATTACTAACCTGGGCCTTTTCCTCTTCTGTTCCTTAGATCTTTTTAAAGAAAGATATAATCCTGTATCAAGTTAGAGATGCTTAAATATAACTCCTGGTATGTAGTATGCAATAATGTATAGTACAGTATAGCTACAGAATATTGCAGTTTGGTGCTGTATATTGTATTGTTCCAGGTGCAGCTGTTGATTCATTAGGGGGTATTATGTTCCATGTATCTTTGCAAGTTTACCCCCAGATTGAATATGGCTGATTACTGTATGCTGAACTCGCTTTCTAGGTTGTAAATAGCAGCTGTAAATAGGTAAAGATGGGGGCAGACACCATGAGGCATGTAGTTGCAATGCTCATCTCCATAGCTTAGCCCTTTTGTGACTCTGATAGGGCTAGTCACTCATAATTCTTGGGTCCAGGTTACTGTACTGTAGTTACTTCTGTTAAGTGTTATCATAGGTAGCTACTTATTTTACCTGCCAACCCACAGTGGGTGTATGGACACCTGAGTGTGACACCAGCTACCTGCACCACAACAAAAACCCTGGTACTCTTAGCTAGCATTCCCAGCTGCTTAATCACTAAGATCATTAATGCATGTAGGAATTTTTTTTTTCTTTTTGCTGTTAGGATATTGATAATGCATTTGCCATTAGGGTAGTTTATTTTGTTAAACTGTTTGTTTACAGAGGGCCTAGGGTGGAGAGGTACATGAAAGAGGGGTGAGTTGGAGAAAGAGCAGCCTGATGGCATGAAAGAGGGGTGAGTTGGAGAAAGAGCAGCCTGATAGCGGAGGACAGGGTGACATGGAGGTGATTCATATGTGGCCACCTATATGGGAGCAAGGCATCTGGCAGTAGATACATAGATAGGTTGATAACCATTGACCCTGAACCATGCAGGTGAATGGTGCAATGGTAGGGGAGATTTACAAGGTGATGCAGCTGGTGGGGTTAGGGTTCTTTGCCTGGCTACACTCTCTACAGCATAGCCATTGTCCCTGATGGTGCGATGACAGGGCCTGAAGGATGTTGAGATCTTTGCCACACATTACCATTACCATTGTCTGCACAGGTGGATGGTGCGATGGTAGGGGGGATCTACGAGGTGGTGCGGCTGGTGGGTGGACTCAAGAGCGGCCACTTTACCACTGCCACCACCTCCTCCACCTCACCCAGATCCATCACTGCGGCTCTTGCTACTAGGTAGGTGGAATTAGGCAGAGTGTGCAGTATCTGTCAGTCTCTTTGTGCTTGTAGTAGTTTGTTTGACTGTTTATTTGTCTTTCCAATAAATCCAGTATCAGTTTATGAGTATAATCATTCCTATTCTGAGTAGCCCCCTTTATTAAGCTTTTTTTTTTTTTTTTTCCCATCTATTCATAGTAGAAGAAGGTCTATCTCAGGCTGAAGTAATTGTATCTGTAAAAATTCAAAATGCAGTTATGATTTATTGTGTGAACTGGTCCACTTTTCTAGGGAGTTCCATTTCTCTTCAGTACAGACAGTTCCAGTATGCCTTTATACTGTAACTCGTCTTTTCTTAAGCTGATCCATTTTGTTCCATCTCTCCTCACAGCAATGCAATTCATGTATGTAGGTATAATTTTTCCTCTCATGAGCTGGCCCTCTTTGTCCACAGTGTTCGATTTCTCTTCATAATAAAAACAATCCAGTTTGCTGTTATATTTCTTCAGTTATATAAACTGACTCTTTTGCACACAGTGAAGGTGAAGTAGTGCTCTTCCACCACCGGAATGGGGAGTCCAACACCTTCAAGATACCCTGGGTTGGGGAGGAGGGCAGGCGTCCAGTTGCCCTTGCCTTCAGTCCCAATGCAGAGTGGCTTCTTGTTGCTAGTGAGTAGACTGTATGTGGTATAGAAATAGAGGGTAGACCAGTATATTGAAGAAAGAGTAGGAGGAAAAAGAGTGCTTGAGAGATTGAGAAAGGTGTGTGAGGATAAGGTAACATGGAGGCACTTCTGTCAAGGTCATTCCCTGTTCGGGAGTTCCCAGGAGGGAGTAAGGTGTTGGAGGTGATGATGATGATGACAATGATTGATAGCAGTAGTGATAGTTGTAAGTCCAGGTTCATCTGAAACATGAACCTAGTGGACTGCAGGCCCTTCTCCAGCAGCCCTCCATCCCCTTTTTGAAGAATTGGAGTGAGGGACATTTATAACTGGGCAGCATAGTTGACTGGTTACCGGGTATATCAGTGCCACAATATAATGGCATTCCTGTCCACTACCATGCTAATGAGTATCAACACAAAAATACAAGTCAGGCACAACAACAGCAGCCTCAAACACCCGCACTGTTTGTTTCATGTACTTTTAGTTTTTCCTTTAGTTTATATATATATATATATATATATATATATATATATATATATATATATATATATATATATAATATATATATATATATATATATATATATATATATTATATATATATATATATATAATATATATATATATATATATATATATATATATATATATATATATTTTAATTACATTGATTATTGCAGATGCCACTTATTGAAGGTGTAAAATAATCACATAAATGAGCTGTATGTGGGGATCCCTGCAGGTATGAAATAAATAATAATAATAATAATAATGTTAGTATGTTGGGAATCCTACTGAATTTAATCATCCCTTGAATATGACCTGAATCTTGTGAAAATATGATCCCTGTCTGCTTTTCCCCAGGTGAAGATGGTACCCTGTTTGTGGTGCCCATTGGAGGTCGGCTGGACCCTACATCTGCCCGAGACCAGCGCTTCAGGACTGATGATGTGCTAATACTCCCACCTAATGGTAGCAGAGCTCGACCTACTTCGCTGGTCTGGTGAGTTGTTAACTACTTATGCTTTATAAAAATGAAACATTTTCTATCCCACAATTCATACTTTGTGAGAACGTCTCCACCCACAGGTCACCTCTTTTTTTTTTTTTTAATCCTAGCTAAGCCCCTGTCACCCTCAGTTAAGCTGCCAACTTGCCAGAGGGCAAAGATTATTAAAAACTGACAGAGTTAGTAAAACAAAACTTTGAAATGTAGTGGAATTAGAATAAATTTTTCCAGCCTCAGAATGAAGTGGAATATGTCACTGGATCAAAGAGTTAATAATAATAATAATAATTATTATTATTATTATTATTATTTTTATTATTATTATTATTCATCCATTCATCTAATCCCATGTTGCCCCAAGAGGAGTGTAGGAGCCCAGGGCTAGGCAAGTTGGTTCTGACATTTGAGATGAGAGTGACCAGCCTCACTCATCCCTGAGTGGCATTACATGAACAATAAACCCCAACCACCTGTTGGATGTAAACATGCACAGTCTCAATCCAATTGGAGTGCCATAATTACCCACTAAACCACCAGGTGCCATAATTTGGGTATATGTTTACCACCCAGTGTAGTAAATAGTTTCCTGGTGTACAGGAAACCATTTGGCTTGTCACTCAGTGTAGATTCACCCATAGACAGAAGGAAGAGGAAAGAATGAAGGTAAGAAAGACAGAAGAGGAAGGATGGAAAGAAGGAAGGAAGAGAGCAAGGGGCAGGCACCCGAGAGCAGGACTACATTGAGTGACTGGGTGGTGAATGCCCACACCAACCACTTATAATAATAATAATAATAATCTGTCTATCTATCTATCTATTGCCAGACGCCTCAATCCCGTTTGGGGTGGCCACAAACAAATCGCCTCCAAGTTGCCCTGTCCCCCACCATTTCACTGCCCTACTCCCAACTCACACCCCCCTCTCTCATATACCTCTCCACCCCATCCCTTCATCTCATCCTCAGCCTCCCCCTCCCTCTTCCCCCCTCCACCTCACTCACATACACTCTCTTCATCAGTCTTTCACCTTCCATTCTCTCCACATGGCCAAACCACGTCAGTATGTTCCTCATAACGCTTCCTATCACATCCACATCCACACCAAAATGCTCCTTTATATCCTCATTTGTCAGCCTGTCTCTCCGTGTGACTCCACAGGCCCCTCTTAAATAACTCATTTCCACTGCTCTCACTCTTGACTTGTGTCCTTCCAACAACGTCCAAGCTTCACTTCCATACGTTAGAGTTGGTATCACAATACTGTCATGTAGTAACTTTTTCACTTCCATGCTCACTTCCCTGTTTCTTATCACTGCTTTCAAAGAACCAGCAACCTTTCTTCCCTGCTGTACCCTTTCAAGCACTTCACCCTCCAAACCTCCATCCTTACTCATCACACTACCCAAGTACTTTAACGTACTCACATTTTCCAATTCCTCACCATCCAACCTCGCTGTACATTCACTGACTTCACCCCTCTCAAAGACATTGGTCGTCTGTTTCTCAGAAGTGTCTGTTGTTCCAAAGGAATACAATAGTACTCAGTGCACATTTAAACATTCCAGATACAAGAATTGCGTTATCATTCACTTACGGTACAAACTTCATTGATACAAGTAGTAGCAACTAGGCATATAATCATCTCTCACAGCACCTCCCCCCAGAACAGTTAAAAAATTGAATATATGTTCCCTCTAGGTGGCAGACTGCAGTGGGAGATGTATCGTTGGGCATCATTGGCACAGAGCTTGGAGAACTATCATTCGTGGAGCTGGTGTCTGGGCGGGAGGTGGGCGGGACATACATAACTGTGCCTGTTACTTCACTGCACCTTTGCCGGGACAATGCACAGGACACTGTCTATCTCTTGGTAGGATATTTTGTTTTGCTAATCTTTTAGTGTGGAAAAAGGTCAGGATAATGATGATAGTGATGATAACCTTTGAATGATGATGATGATGATGATGATGATGTAAAAAATGTTGATACTGATATTGAACCTTCAATATCTAACCTACAATTATATCCAACCACCAGATTACTGGCACAGAGGAGAGACAATGGCGACTAGTGCTAGAGCAACGCAGCAGCCAGTACCTCTTTCCTTTGGAGCTCATCACCCCGGACTGGCCACATCAGGAAGGCGGAACTGGTGGGGTGGGAGGTGCAGCAGGCCCTCTCTCCCGCCCTGGTCCTCCGGCCACACGCTCCCGCCTTCTGGGGCTCAAGCAACTGTCCGTGGAAAAGTTGCAGATGCTGAGGCAGAGGTTAGCTGAGGCCAAGACCGGGTCCAGACGGAAACCATTGACGGAGAATAAAGGTTCGTTCTGTGTTGCAGTTTGGATAGGGAAAGGGGAATAAAAAGAAAATGAAATATGCGTTGAAACAAGGAAGCAAATGAAGGTAGATTAAATTGTGTTAAAGAAAAGCAGAAACCATTCAGGAGAACAAAGGTTTATGCTCCATTATGGAATGGCTTGGGATAAGGGAGAAAATGGGATCAAAAGTATGGGAAGTGGAAGGAAATTGCTAAAGTTGATTTTAGGGAGAATAGAGTTAAGCAGTGGGCTGGCTGTGAAGTTGCTGGCCCAGTAGTGCCCTGGTGTGGGCAGCTGACACCACTTGACTCCGTACCCATTTGTCTTTGTAGGGGTTATTAGGTAAAATGAGTACTTAAGGTAACAACTAGGGGAGGTAACTGTGGTAACCTGGATGATGCAGCAGCCTTTCACCGCAGGATAGGTGAATAACTCGCCATAGTATCAAAGGCATAAGTTCTAGAAATGAGCACTACTGTTTAGTGTTTCATGGTTTTTGCCTCCATCTTTACTTTGGCAGTCATGCATATGGTTTACAATTTTTCCATTTGTGTACTTTCGTTTTTCCTTCTAAGTCCTATGTCGGTCCATCTTTAGGTGATTTGATATTTTTGTTGTATTAACTGGGCAAGCTGTTGATAGTTCTCCAACTTTCATGCTGTTTCTCTCCTTGTTTCTAGATCTTAGCTAACCTTATCTCTTAGTGGGGAAAAAGATCAGGATGATGATAATGATTCATGTTCTCATTCTTTGTTTGTAGATCCTACCTCATCACACTTATGGGGAGAAAAAAGGCTCAAGGTGGTGATGATAATGGTGATGCTGACTATAATTTTGATGAATTTTGTTTGCATCTTTACAGGTGTGGATACAAATGACATTGATGAAGTGTCCTCCCCAGCACCCGCCACACCCCCAGACCAGTCCAACCCGCCCTCCCAACAGCTGCAGAGCACACCTGAGAACAGTGGGGGAGGAGTTATTGTAGGTGGAGGTGACCCTGGACCCCCACCACAGACTCCCCTACCCCCCCAGACTCCACTGCTACCTTCACACACAGCCGCACGGCCTGAGCGGTTATGTCGGTACATTCAGGATGCCCTGGCCACCCCACAGTATGCCCGAGAAAGGCACCTACTGGCGGCACACTCTCGGGAGAATGACACTTTATTGGTGAGTCAAATACTTAACTATGTTGGGAATTTATGGTACAATTATAGTCCTTTTACCTTAACTTGGCCTGGATTTTTGTCTTTTTGCATCGTGTTTCACATAAATCATTGGTATGATGAGCCAATACTCTGGTTCTGCATCTTTTTTCTTAGCACCTTTTTGTGACTGTTGTCTTGTTCCATCTTTAAGTTCAAGTAAAAAAAACGGTATAGTAATGTGTTCAGGAAAAGGACAAAAGTTTCATTACAGTAAGTCCTTATTATACATTGCCTTTTTGTACTCTGTTCATTCTAACTAGGCATAAAATTGCTATACTCTTCCACAGTGCTCTGCTGTAACAAGAAATTAACGGTTGAATATGATGCTGGTCATGAAGAAGTGCCATGGAAAGGATGTAGAATGGTAGCATTGTCTTATGCTGCCACTTAGCTATGGGAAATAAGCTGTTAAAGGATGAAAATCAAGGCCAAGTTTGTGTAAGAGAGTTGTAGTAATCTGTTCATTTCAGGAACATGATTTTAATTATAGTAAGTCCACATTATACTTTGCATTTTTATTCCTCTAAACTCCATTCACTTTAACTGAGCATAAAATTGTCATCTTGCCATCTTTAATGCTGTACTGTAACAAGAGATTAACACTAGTATATGATGCTGGTCATGAAGTGCAGTAGAATGATGTAGAGCCATAATATTGTCATACTCTTACACTGAACCATGAGAAATTGGCAGCAAAAGGGCAAAAGTTTCTTCCAAGTAAAAGTGAATATGCTATATATTACCGGTAAGTTATACTGGAGTAAATATTTGGTGTTTGTGTTACTTAAGATTCTGATCACATCATAAGGATATATTTTTTTGCAGGTTTACAGCACAGACCTGGAGCCAACACCTCTTCATGTATTCAAAGTGACACCAGAGGTTGAACATGTGGCATTGCAGGATGAAATTATCTTTCTCTCTCACACCACGCCTCGCTTATCACTTGTCTCCACGTTCTTTGCTTCGTCCTCCAAGATGGATGGCACCATTGTGAGTGTTGTATTTAATAATTTGTCATTTCTGATAATTTCTTTGATATTTAACCTCTTCACCTTCGTGTTGTACGGTACTTATCATTTGATTCTTGTTACCATGTGATGAATTTTGTCTGTTTATGAGAGATTTTGTAATGGGAGACATTAGATATAACATAAATTAACACATTATCATCTAGACATCCAGATATACCAAGGAAAATAATTATAAAAAAAAAAAAATCAGATTGAAAGGGAATGATGATGATTTTTTTTTTTTTTTCATGTTTATCTTTTTATTCTTAATCTCCTCACAGGATGCCAAAGTCAACCCGGTCATACAAGAAATTGACCTTCCTCAAGATGAGCCAATCCTTTCTGTCCACCCAAGCCCTCCTCTCATTCCCCCTGAGGATGAGAGTCTTCCTTCCTCCACCCAGTGTTCCCAGGCAGGGGGAAGGAGCAGGCGGGGAAGAAGAAGCAGGCGGGAGGAGGAGGAGGAAGAAGAGGAAGATGTAGAGGTACCCACCCACACCTGGCCTCATGGGTGTGTGGTTGTCACTTCAAAAGCATTATACGTTTGTCAAACCAGGTTTGTTCTCGTCGTGTTTCTCTTTAACTGTTATTGTTGTTGTTGCAGCCCTTTACTCATTTGCATGTGAACCCAGTAGACTGCAGGCCGAAGTTCACTTTCCCTTGCAGTCCACTATCCTCCTCTTGAGGGCTTGGGAGGAAGTTGAGGGACATTAGGATACCTGAGCAGCATAGCTTCCAGATTACCGGTATATTGTTGGTTTTGTGAGGAGTCCCCCTCCAGCACCTCATTACCTGTTCTTGTTGCCACTATTTTTGTTTAAAACTGTGATTGGAAGGTAGTACTGTAGCAGTTTCTCTCAACTGAAGAATAGCATGTGGCATCAGCTGCTGTTGCATGAAATAAGTATGTGATGCATAGTAATGAAACCATTAATAACCTTTTATACCTGTGCATATTATCTAAGTCAATGCAGTTAAGGTTTACGACTGTCAAATCACCAGGATGAGCGTGGAGTCTCTATTTATGGCACTGGTGCTGAGAGCAGGAGACATTGATGCCGCAAACAAATTGGGTGTCATCTTCTCCTTGGACCCCAAGCTGTTTGAACTGGCCGCTGATGTCAAGCTGAGAGCAAGAAACTTCAGTGCAGCTATTGCCCTCTACAAGCACTCTAGGGTGAGGAAGGACAACTTATTTGAATTTTTTAAATGCTGGAGCACCTCTAGGAGCAGTATTGTCCATCTGTCTTTAACAATTTTCAGAATCAAAGAGCCTTCAATCCTGTAAACCAGTGACTTTAGTGAAGACACACCGTATCACTTTCTCACGTTACACCACACAAAATCACTCTCCCACAAATTTCCACCCCACACCACACAGTACAGCTCATCATACCACCCTCTCACACCACACCACATATCACATCATACCACCCTCTCACACCACACCACATATCACATCATACCACCCTCTCACACCACACCACACCACACAACACATCATATTATACCACTCTCTCACACCACACCACGTCATACCACCCCCTCACACCACACCATGCCACACAACACGTCATATTATACCACCCTCTCACACCACACCACACAGCACATCAGCCCATATCACCCTCTCACACCACACCACCCAGAGGTATTAACCACAGGATCCTGAAGCTCCCATCTCTAGTGCTTTTGTTCTTATTACAGGATTGAGTCAGGCTGTTAATGATCAGTCTTCTCTCAGTCCAAGCAGTCTTTGTTATAAATAGAGTTGTATTAGGTAATCTCAGTGTAAAAGAAGGTGATAAATCTCCCCAGAATATTATCTTGTCTGGAGAGAACATTTGCTAATATTTTCTTTATCCAAAATCCAGTGATCTTTAGCTAGGCCTAATTTTAATGTGTTGTGATGATGATGGTGATGAATGTACTGTATTAAGTTTTGTGTGTGTGAGAGAGAGAGAGAGAGAGAGACACCTGATACTTATATTTTCAGTGCCCTCATGTGAAGTGCTCCATCAAGTTTGCTGCTCAAGGCTTGGTGACGGAATTCCTCACGTACATGGGAACCCTCACCAGTGGAGTCAGTGGACCAGATCTTGGGGCCGAAGAACGAAGGAACTTGGCCAACCTCGCAATCCTCGCCCACCTACACCAGCTCTGTAAACCCCCTACCCACCCTCGCCCTAGTCCCACCCAGCGCAGCCCCCTCTCCAAGCCTCCCCCACACCCACACCAGCAGGCTCTTCGTAACCTCCTCCTCTTCCTCAGGGATAACCAGCACTATGATGAAATTGTGGCTCTGGCATTTTCAGCAGGATCGTGGCGATGGGAGACCTTGCAGTACCTGGCAGCATCTAGGGGACTTTATCTAGAAAAGCTACGTGCTCTTTTATCCCCCCAGGTCTCTCCAGTAATAGACCTCCTAACACCAGAACAGCTGAAACATATCGGAGGTGAAGGGGGCATGCTTCCCATAGCCCGTGAGAGAGAGGCAGGCTACCTTCACTGTGTCTCAGACCCTGAATTGAGGCAGGTACTCCTAGTCAGACCCTCACTGGCCCGTACACACATAGCCCTAGTCCTAAGCATCCTCCCTACACTTGAAATTTGCACACTGCGTCGCCTGGCAGAACTCTACAACCCGACACACCCCACCATAAGACCTTTCCTTCAGACTACCAATGGCAGAAAGCAGCCGTATCCCCCACCCCTAGCTTCCTCGTCCTGCCTCTTACCGTATGGGAGTGAAGAGATGGTGTCTATTGAGACGTTTGTGGAGGTGTTTTTAGCAGTCATGGTACAGCTGAATCGCAAGAGAAAATGGGTATATAATCCAGATCTTCTCACTTACACACCAGAGAGTAACAAAGAAGTGAGTACTACATGTTCTTATTGCATCTTAATTAGATTTATTATAAAAGTACAGTATGATATATTCATCGTACTCTGTATTTTAGATGTACAGAATATCCATATGAAGTGAATAAGTATGGGTGTCTGTGGTTGTTAGGTGGAGTCAGGATTCCCGAGAGCTTGAATACTGAATGAATGAGAGTGTGGACAAGTCAGTTGGGCAGACTTTGGGTAGTTTCAACTTCTGTCAAGTTTTATTCTTACTTTCTGCATCTTACCTCACTCCCTCCTTGGGTGGGAAAAGAGCTACCAGTATGAATGGTGATGATGCAGACTATCCAGTAATTTTAAGGTATCTGTATCTCATTTGTGAAATTTTTTTTTTAAGGTTTAATGTGGTATAATTACAAAAGATAGTGATTTCCAGAAGTTGAGGAAACAGAAGAATTTATGAAGGATAGAAATGAAGTGAATGAAAGAATTATTTACTGATACTGTATGGAGATTAACATGATAAGGGTTGCATTTTGCTAAACTTAGCATTCACTAGGAATGTTTACCCCACACTTGTTGTGAAAGCACTTCAGTCAAATGAAGTATATAGTATGAAAGGCTAATGCTTGTCAGGTGGAGCTGAGAATTTCAGAGATTTGAGCAAGGGGTCATTGAATGAAGATAATGAATGAGACAAACAAAAAATCAGTACAGTTGGAAGGAGCTGAGCCACTCTTGACATGAATAAAATCATTATTGCATGAGACTCAATGAAAATTAGGTATGAGTCTCCTTGGTTACTAATAAAATTGATCCCCCAGCCTGACTGCACTTAACCATCAACTCAAATGAATGGGGTTAGGGATCCCTGTCTTTAGAATAGTTGCACTAAAACATACACCATACCGTACTTCATTGCCACTCCTCTTATCATTGCTGGAGAGGGACACCTTCCTGTGGTGGCACTGCTATAACAGGATGACTTTGCTGCCCTCAACTCCTTTCATATCCCCATAAAGATGGATTGTAAGCTGCAGGAGAAGAGCAACTTCATCTTATAGTCCACTTTATTCGCATTCAGATGGACGTGATTTGCATCTGCTAGTACTACTACTACTACAGCTGTAATCTTTTCACCTCATTCCACCCCTCCTCTCGCAGAGCACCCAGCCTCCACCTGTGCCTGTGGAGAGTGTGCGTGGTCAGGTGCTGAGCGCTGGGTATGGGCACAGCGCTGTCGTGGTGTCAGGGGTGCTGTACACATGGGGCCTGGGGGACTGTGGGGCACTGGGGCAAGGGCCTCGTTCACACACACCCCACAAACTCACAGCAGGGGTCGGTGGGGCGCTACCAGAGGATTTTGAAGTGAGTATATACTGTACAGTCATCAGTCATCATTTATGGTCTAGGATGTGTCCAGGCAAATTGTTGCTCATTAGTGACAGGCAAATGAACTCTAGATATCAGTGAAACTTCAGTAGGCTTTTTGTTGTTGTTGTTAATCGAATTCACTGTTTAATTAATTGCGAAAAGAAACTTAAGAAAAGCTGACATATAAACAAGGACTTTTCTGCTTTCTGCTTCCAGCTTTTCTGGACCTCATTTCACCTCATCTTTAGGTGGGAAAAAGGTCAGGCTGATATTAATAATAATAATGCATGATGATAAACAAGGATGTAAACTGTATAAGGTGGCATCTACTCACGTCACTGCTCTCAACAGCCAGGTCACTGCAGCAACCTGGGGGTGGGAACTCCACTAAGCACCTTACATCCATCCATGTCAAACAATGGGAGAGGAACCCTGCCCTCTAATGCCGCCATCACCATCATGGAGGGAACGGAACCGAGCGCTGTGACCTACTTGGCCCAGTGTCGTGTCCTGTGTGTTGCATGTGGAAAGAATCACTCTTTAGCCATCACTGACAATGGGGTAGGTTTGAGACATGAAGATGCACTGGATTTTTGTGGATTCCTGGGCTTGAATGGTGAGTGAAGAAAAGTGTGACCTATTTAATTGGGTTTTTGGTAGGTGGGGGTGCTCACCATCCACTCACTCGATGTAGTGCTGCTCTCGGGTGTCTGCCCTTTCCTCTGCTCCCTCCATTCCTTCCTTCTTCTGTCTTTCTTTACTTCATTCTTTCCACTTCCCTCTGCCTACGGGTGACTTTACACTCCCTCTTTTGTCTTTCTGCCCTTCATTCTTTCCTTTTTCTTCTGCCTGCGGGTGACTCAACACTGATTGACAAGCCGAATGGTTTCTTGTACACCAGTAATGTCTGACACCTTCCACTGTCTTCCCCTAGGTGTATGGATGGGGCAGCAGCAAATATGGGCAGGTGGGTACTGGTGGAACAGGCCGACATCCTCGACCCACCCTGCTGGTCAGCCTAGAGGGCCAAGGCATCATCTCTGTCGCATGCGGACAGTTTCACTCTTTGGCTGTGGCTGTCGATGGAACGTAAGTTGAAGGGTGCATAGTTTGTATTTTAACTTTAACAGTTTTCTGAATGACTGTACATAGAGTCTGAGTCCCAGCTGAGACAGTCACATCATTACAAATCCCATTACACATCTCAAGTTTGTCTCCCAATGGCTTCTTACAACTGCTGGGAGGTAAGTGACTGTCATGGCCAGCCCCAATATGGGGGATTCCCTAAGAGGAAACATGGAGTCATTTTCAGATTACATTAGATTTTTCATGTAACATTTGAACCTCCACTCTCATTAGCCCCCATGAGATGTTAGGTCCCAAGGCTAGGTTGCTGTATTCATGTACATTGCTGGGTAGATGACACCGTAACTTCCTTTGATGGCATTGGCTACAATGTCAATAAACCTTCATTCACTCTGTGGAGAATGAACGTATGAAAGCTGTCACACAGTTCTTACCAAGGAACCTAATCAGTTCTCATGATAAACAAGTAACAGCATACATATTTTTCAAGAATCTGAAGCAATTTCCATAAGTTACAGTATTCATATATATCAAAGGTCTTAAGTAATCTTCATGATAAACAAGTCGCAAGATTATGTAACTTACATGATAAACAAGACACACAATTCATAGTCAAAGATCTGTAGCAGTTTTCATGATAAACAAGTTACAAGATTATGCAGTTTTCATGATAAGGCCCAGGGTTGTGTTTATCAAGGATCTTAAACAGTTTGCACAATAAACAAGTTGCCTTAATTGTCTGTCTTTGTCAGAAAACATTGTTTTTCACTGAATTGTTTTTCACTGATAGTTTACTCAACCCAAATTTTCAAAATTTTCTCATGAATGGTGAGTGAATGAGAGTTGGTTCATTCAGTTGAACAGACTCTTGGTTAGTTGCTGTTTCAGTAAGTTTTTAAAAATTATCGTTGTTGTAGCATTGTTGACACTACCTCACCCTATCCATAGGTGGAAAAAGAGGTATGGATGATGACTGGTGATAAAGAGATGGATGAATGGTGAAAAGAGATGGATGAATGATGATGATTGATGATAATGTTGATGACTGGTGATGATGATTGATGATAATGTTGATGACTGGTGATGATGATTGATGATAATGTTGATGACTGGTGATGATGATTGATGATAATGTTGATGACTGGTGATGATGATTGATGATAATGTTGATGACTGGTGATGATGATTGATGATAATGTTGATGACTGGTGATGATGATGATGATGATGTCACTTATATCATTTTTCTAACTTACTACAGATTGTACACATGGGGGTGGGGAGTTCACGGTCAGCTGGGTAATGGTAGTGTGGAGGACTGCTTGGTGCCCACCCCGGTACAGCCACTTGCCAAGAAGGTAATGAATAAAAAATGATAAAATAGAAGTAAATTGCCATAACAGTTTTATTTTTGTGTACGATAGTTCTTTACAGTTGCATTTCTCTGTTCTTCAAAAATAATGGTGAATGAATGAGTGTGTGGCTCATTTCATTGGGTATCCTGTTAGTTAGTTCTCCCACTGTCATGTTTTTTCTTTTTCCTTGCTTTCTGGACCCTACCCCACCTCCCCTTTGGGTAGGAAAAAGAGGCAGGATGATGCTGATGATGATTGATAATGATGATGGTGATGTCATTCCTCTCATACATTCATCTCAAAAACTTGTAAATGCAGATGGTGTATGCAGATGATGATGATGTGTATGATGTCCATCCTCTCCTACAGTCCTTTCAGAGAGTTGTATGTATATGATGATGATGGTGATGATGATGTCATTCCTCCCTCACATTTTCCAGAAAGTTGTGCATGCAGATGGAGGGTACGCACACAGTGTAGCTATGACAGCGGATGGTGAGGTTTATGCCTGGGGTTGTGGCACATATGGCCAGATTGGGAATGGTGGCATCGTAAAGGTGACAACGCCTGAAAAAGTTCCTCTGCCCGGTCCTGCCACACATCTTACTGCAGGGTACTTCCAAAATGTATGTCCTGTTCAGTGTTTGTAATAGTTAAACAATTACTAATTTTAGCTGTATGATATATAGTGATATGTATATTAAGGGTTTACATCATGTATGCTAAAGATATATACAGTATCTGTATTCTGTTTGATTATCCAGGAGTGTGGCTTTTCACCATCACTGCAGCCAACCATCTTCCATGTGAGAGATGAAATAGCTGTGGGGCATTTGTATATCCTACCAATTGCCGCTCATAGCGGTGTTGGATGAACAGTGAGACAGATGAGATAGCTGCCTCAGGGTCCCCATGGAAAAGGGGCCTCCACAGTTTTTTTTTTTTTTTTTTTTTTTTTTTTTTTTTTTTTTCCCCAGCAGAGTAAAGTGGATGATAGTAATGAAATTTTCTTTCATTTTTCAGCTGGCAGTGACTAAGGATCACAAAGTGTACATGTGGGGGAACAACCCTGCCTGCCTACGTGTCCAGGCTCAGCTGCAGAGACGAGCACGCAGTTGCCAGCAACAGCAGCAGCAGCAACAACAACAGCAACAGAAAGAGCAGCAAGGGGAGGATGGTGTTGGGGAACAGGAAAATGGGGATTCAGAAAATAAAAAGGGCAGTGGGGTGGGCGGTGAGAATGAAGGGGAGGGGCAGGAGGAAACAGGTGCTAAGGAGAATACTGAGGAAGCTGGTGGGGAGAATATATCTGTGTGCAGTGAACCTAATCCTGGTGCCAGTGAGAGTGAAGAGACGATTACCACGCTGTCTGAGGATGAGAGTGAGGCCGTCGAAGGTTCCCAGACGTTTGCCATGTCCCCCGAACCCTCTCCTGAAAAGGTGATGGGAGGGGAAGAGGATAGTGGGGATGTGATAGGGGACAGTATCAGGACTGAAACTGATGGAGGATGCACAAGCTCTGAAAGGAAAGACACGGAGGAGGAAAGCAGCAGCTCAGGTGAAAAAGGTATTGAAGTTAAGCTATCATTTACCTTCAGTATTTCATTCTCTTTATCTTGGCAGAAACTTAAATCATTTTGGAACTGAATTCCCATTGCTCGGTGGCAGAGTGAGACAGTTCAGCACTATGGCCTTGCATTCTTTTCACAGCACTTTTTAATGACTAGCATCGTATTCTAGAGTAAATATCTTGTTATTTCTCAGTCTTCAAGGGTTGTGATGGAAAGTTAATACCTAATTAACCCTTTCATATACCAATGATAACTTTAGCCATCATTGGCTTCTGAGGCAAAGACGTTCAGATGACAACTTTAACCGTCATCCAAAGAGATGTTTTAAAAAATATGTTTATATATTTTAAGAGTCATACAGTATTTTATTCTTGACGAGTATGTGTGGAAGAATAACTTATCTGGGGCCTTGTAATGGTAAAAAAAAACATGATTGTGATTACAATTTGAGAGTAATCGATTACGATTGTGATTACTTTGAAAAAAATGCCTAAGTACAGTAGGTACACACAGTCCACGAGTTTATTGGCAGCAGATGAGGTCGCTTACTAGGAATTTGTGTACTGTGAATACATAAACTTATTGGAAAAATTACATATGGGCGGCACCCCCCTTCATAGGCAACCCTTTAGACTCCTTTCAGGCCTGAGTACAGTATTGTACTGTACAGGGAAAGTATCTAAGACATATGACCTAATAAAGTAAACCAAGATTATGGCTTTACTAAATCAACAAGGATATGGTTTAACTAAACCAACAAGAATATGGCTGCTCACCTTAACTCAAGAGGACAACAGGCTTGATGGATGTAAGAAGAGGATCCAAGGCAGGGTGAGGCACCTAGTGTGCACCTCCTGCAGCACCCGACACACCACCTTCCTCGCCACTCTCGTCACCACAACTTTTGACACTTTCTCTAGCTAATGCACCCACTTTGTTCATAATCCCTTCAAAGTCTTTCTGACACCTCAGACATTGCATCATCCTCTTGATCCTCCCCAGGATACGTCTCTTTTGAAGTTGAAGGGAGTGATTCCTCACTTTCTTGAGGCCGCAGGAAATGTGTGATGAAGGTTTGCTTCCATCTGTTAACCTGGTTGTGCCTGTCTGTGTAATAGCAGAAGGTTCTGTCCAGTGAAGTCGTCACATCCACCAATCGCAACTGACAGTGTTCGATGTCCTTCAATTCTTCCTTGAACTTATCTAGGGCACACACTACCCGGCCGATCTCCATCATCGACAAGTCTCCATTCTCCATCACTGGTGGTGCTGGCTGTTCTGTTGCGGTCCCCTGCTCTCAGCCCTCTTGCTCTCAGCTCCAGATTTGAGCCACTTTCCCTGCTGTCTCGCGTATTACGAGTTCAATTCACATACTATTAAAAATACATTACAATTCGATAAAAAATAGGTCCTCATTTACAATGAAATTCACTTACTGTGAGCTCGGGTACTATGCATACCTACTGTAGTCAATTACGATTACGATTACACAAAAGTCTGTAATCGATTACAATCGAATACGATTACAGATTATGATTACCCCACGTCTGCTAAATATGTCAGATTGATATATATTATATATGTATATATATAAATGGTATGTATATGTTGTATATGTATTATATATGTATATGATATATATATATATATACTGTATATATATATATATACAGTAACCCCTCCAATATCCGGATCAATAGAGCCATAGGCAGGTCCGGATAGTGGTCCTGTCCGGATATTGGGCCCCAGCTTATGGACTAGTACTTACGGACCCTAACTCTGAAAAACACCTTTACAACTCCCTCTGGACATGCATAGCACCTATTTAAGACCCAAATCACACCAATAAGGGACATAAAAGACTGAAATAAATGCAAAAGAACCATAAAATGAGGTTTTAGAGGTGAGTTTATACAATATTAAACATTCTGGGTACTTACAAGTCCCTTGGTCTTGGACTGGTTTGAACCGCCAGTTTGCAGTCCACAGTTAATCCTCTGCACTCTAAATTCTAATTTCTTAACACTGCACAACACTGTAAATTCCTGTGTGTTCTAGTGGCAAGGTATTGCAGTTTATTCACTGTTTATTCACAAAAAACAAGCACCTGTGGCTTGCACTGTTATGAGTATCTGCTCTCCATCGGAGTTAAGCTGTGACTGTTGATGTTGGTGGGGTAACAGAGTTGCCAGATCGCAACAGCCACATTACCAATCTCCTCAACTTTCATTGTCAAATATAACTTTTCATTACCAAATTCGTAAAGCTAGCATATATTCTTCACTAATTATATATACAAGTGGAAATACATGTAATCACTCTCCTTATAACTAACACCATGTTGATTATTTTCACACTATGTAGGGTAGCAGATTAATCAGAGAGAGCAAACAATCCACCATCTCCATCCTGTGTATCCTCATACATGTGAAAAATCCATTTGGTAATGCATTATTCTAATGCATTACCAAACGAATTTTTCATTACCAAATTGGCCCACACTTGGTAATGAAAAATACCAAATGGCAACCTGACAGGGGAGGGGGGAGGGGGAGGAAGGAAGGGGTGAAGGGACCATGGTGTAACAGCTGTTTGGCACCAGGCGGGAATTTCAAATTATGGGAGGGAAAAAAGTCAGATTTTTTTCGAATTTTTTGCAGTTTTTGGCCCATTTTGGGAATATTGGATCCCAGGAGGATTATGTCCGGTTAGTGGGGATGTTCGGATATTGGGCGTTCGGATATTAGAGGGATTACTGTATATATATATATATATATATATATATATATATATATATATATATATAATATATATAATATATATATATATATATATATATATATATATATATATATATATATATAGCTGTATGTATATTTATATATCTATACTTTATATACAATATATATATATATATATATATATATATATATAAACTATTTATATACAATATATATATATATATATATATATATATATATATACATATATATGGCCATACCACGTTGAGTACACCGCTTTCTGTCCGATCAGCGAAGTTAAGCAACGTTGGGTCTGGTTAGTACTTGGATGGGTGACCGCCTGGGAACATCAGATGCTGTTGGCATAACGTTCTCCCTACGTGTCAAGTGGGGTTGGTGGAGAATTAGTGCCCCTCCCTGTAAAACAATTAACTCTAAGCCTTTGGCCACCCCGTTTGGGATACATGGCGTCTGGCAATGAATGAATGAAATGAATCATGTGTTGAGTGATGGGCAGGTAGTGAAGAGTGATGTTGCAGGACATGCTCCACAGCAATTTTTTACAAGCTTCCCTGATGGGAAAGTGTTAAATGGTACTCATTCAGTTGTCATAAGTTTTACAGTTTTCTCCTATGTTCTATTGTTACATTATTGATTTTGTTGCAGTACAGTACTGCCATAAAATTGTGAACTAAGTAGCCCAGCTCTGAACCACTATGATTTTTAAAGATATCATTAATCTTACCCTGTTTTCTCTTCTTCCACTGTCATTTTAATGAGAGTGAAATGTAGGTGTATAAGAAAGTCATTTTTATTAAATTATTTTTGCTACCTTCTGGATCACATGAATTTCAGATAAATGACGTGGTGTTGCACTTAAAAACATATGCAATTTTTTTTTTTTTCAAAATTTATTTTGTTTATTGACTCCTTTATGCATGTGAGGCAACATCAGGATTCTGGGAGCTTGAACAGTGAGTGAGTGTGTGGCCCATTAAGTTTGACAGATTTTTAATTAGTTTTTTCTTGTCAGGTTTTTATTTACAGTACTTGAACTTATTTTAATTATTTTCACTTTCATCTTAAATGTCAGGACCAACTTGCCTAGCCTCAGGCTCCTACATTCCCTGTGGGGCAATATAGGATTGGATGATGGATGGATTTTAATTATTTTACTTGCTGTTTGGACCCTACTTCACCTTATTCTTAGGTGGGAAAGGAAGTCTGGATGATGGTGTTAATGTTGATGAATATTTACTTGTTTTTCATAACATGATGTAATGTACGGTACTAAGAACATCATTTCCCATTGTTCGGTATTGTAATTCCTTCAGTACGTAATTGGGAATTCTAATGCTCCCATGTTATTTTCCCAAGAAAATAATACACAGTACAGTTAAAAGCAGTAGAAATGGGTCCCTTTCCAGTGTGTGGCATTGTAAATATTGGCAGGTTTATGCAGTTGTAAGGAGACTGATGAACATGAATGAAGAAAGCAGAGTAAGAAGTTTGAAATTAATGAACAGGGTCATGTGTAGAGAATGATTCACACAAATGGAGAATGTAAAAAAAAGTAGATGTTTGTAAATATAGTAAAACCCTTCAAGACACACTACTTTTTAGGTGGACAAGTAAAGTGAGACAGACATTTCCAGAGTGAGTAAACGTAGCCATAAGAAATGCATCAAGTCTGGGCTCGAAGCTTTATCAGTGTTTTTGTTTAGTTTCATTTTCTTTTGTTGATGATTGAGTGCAAAAATTGTGTAAACTTTTGAATCAGTGAAAAATGAACTAGTGTACAAATGAACTGCTGAATCCTGGTACCATATGATAAATGTTTTATGATGATACCCAGTTAACCCCTACACGCCGGGAGTTTTCCGATGTTGCACGCTTCTCCCTACGGGGGATATCCGTGACAGAAAAAAATACCCTCACTTTCAACCCTAGTATCTGCCAAACTATAACATCCATCCATCCATCCATCATCCAATCCTACGTTACCCCATGAGGAGCGTAGGAGCCCGGGGCTAGGCAGTTGGTCCTGACATTTAAGATGAGAGTGACCAGCCTCACTCATCCCTGAGTGGCATTACGTGAGCAATAAACCCCAACCACCCATTGGACGTAAACCTTCACCGGCTCAATCCGATTGGAGCACAATAATTACCCACTAAACCACCAGGCACCAAAATTTGGTTATATGGTTACCACCCAGCATAGTAAATGGTTTCCAGGTGTACAGGAAACCATTTGGCTTGTCACTCAGTGTAGAGTCACCCATGGGCAGAAGGAAGAGGAAAGAATGAAGGAATGAAAGACAGAAGAGGGAGTGTAAAATTACCTGCAGGCAGAAAGACGAGGAAAGAATGAAGGAAAGAAAGACAGAAGAAGATGGAAGGAAAGAAGGATGGAGGAGAGGACAGGGCAGACACCCGAGAGCAGCACTACATTAGCCAGAGAAAAAATTAAAGGTACATAAGAATCACCAACTCTTCGTCTTTCAAATGAACGTATCCCCACATCTCTAGGTGGTCCCATTGATGAGTAGGGATAAGTTAAATTTCAAAAGGTAGTGGGAAGATGCCTGCAGCTATACACGTCAACCGGCGTTGCTCCACGCCCAAAATCGTGACTGCTATACACGTTAGCCAGTGGTTAGGGGTTAAGGCAGACACCCTTTCCACCCTCCCAGTTAGTCAGTCTTCAAAAGGTTTTACCATACTGAAGTTTGAAGGGGTTGGTGATAATAGCTCTTGCCCCAAGTTCATCTGAATATGAACCCAGTGGAATGTAGGCTGAAGGTACCCTCTTCCTACAGTCCACCATTCTCCTGTTAGAGAATAGTTAGGGATTTGAGGGATATTTCTATAGCTGGGGAGCTGTTGTGGTGTCAGTGCCTTTGCAAGAATGTATCCCTTTCCAGCATCAGAATCAAGGAGCTTATGATACTCCTTAGTTTCAGAAGGATCATCTCCCCATTTACCTCGGACCGTCAGCGCCAACACTGTGCCATCATGTGACCCCTCTGACCTGGGGCACCTGCTGCCGCGGGAGGTGGAGATGCCCCATGGGTTTGGTGCCGTGCGGAGTGTGGCCTGCGGGAGTCAGCACTGCGTCTTACTCACCACACACGGGGCACTGTACTCCTGGGGAAGAAATATGGCTGGACAACTTGGTAAGTACACTACTGTTTATTGTCACCACACATAATGATATTAATAAAACATTCTTGTATTTAAAGTTAACCCTGGAATAATCTAAATAAAAAAAAAAAAAATCCCACATCATATGTCTTGAGCCATTAACACTTTTTCCTGTAGAAGCATCAGATTATTTACTCAGGCTATCACAGTATGAATTTGTTCAACTGAGGAAGGTTTTAGTTGTCAGTAAGTTTTAAATCTGTTACTGTGAACATTGGAATGCTTGAATTTTCATTATTTTTGGAATAAATAATGTGGATTTAGCCCCACTAAAACACCTAAGTGTGTCCATGACAGCAAAAGGTTTAACTTCACCAGTTGTTGGTGTATTATTATTGTTTGTTGTTATTGCACCTGGCTCATATGAATGTGAACCTAGTTAACTGCAGGCTGAAGTTGGCCTGCTCTTGCAGTCCAGAGGAGGAGTAAAACTGCCTGGCAGTATTGGCGCCACCATGTGGAAACATCCTCTTTCTTCTCTCCACGTTTATTCACCTAATGACAGACCTTCAGTAATGGCAAGGGTTACTCAAAGCTATATCTTGCCTCCTGTAGTTCAGAAAATTTCTTGTGAGGCAAATAAAACTGTTTAATGGCAACAAGACTAAGATATAAAATACATCATCTGAGTAAAATTATTAATAACCCTACATCTTGGTGCATGCAGGTACGGGCAACAGACGAGAGGTGATCAACCCTACAAGGATAATGGATGACACGTACGTGACGGAGGTGGCGTGTGGTGCTGATTTCACTCTGGCATTGGAGTCACAGGGCCAGCTATGGGGATGGGGGTCAAATTTTTACTCTCAGGTATTGTAAAGTGAAAATATATTTGATGATTATCTATATTTTTACTATCAGGGACGAAAGCTTTCACAATATTTCACCTCCTCTGTGTTTCTCACTTTCCACTGCTGCTAATATTCATAACCTGAGAGAGCGTGAGCATGATTGTTTCTCCATGGATAATTCTTTGAAATAATGCATGAAAGGAGAAAGTGATGCTCATTCCCTAAATGTGAAGCAGAGGCAGTGGAATAGTTGGCAAGTTTTTTAACTGTACCTGTATGTATTGAGAAGCACATGAGGGTTTGGTGCTGTATCCCATATTTTGTAAAAGTTGTTAGTGGTAGAATTACTCTTTCTGGTAGCTGTATGTAAACAGCACAAAAAAAAAAAAAAAAAGTATGTAGATGGTTAGGAGAATGAGGTGGAACCAGGACTCTGAATTGAATAAAATGTGCATGATTGCCTGGCCCATTTTATTGGGTATGATGCCGGTAGTTTCCCTCTTTTGTACTGTACTTCTTTCCCTGCATGTGGATTTTGTCTTACATTATCATTAATTGGGAAAAAAAAAATGTCATAATAGGGATGATGATGATATGATATTTAGAAAGAGACCCTATATACTGTATAACAAGGACTGCCTGTACTTTCATTTGTTAGCTTGGGCGTAGCAGTGCTGGAGATGACGACAAAGGACAGGCGGGTCGTGTGTTTATGTTACGCACCACCAAGCGTGTGTTGAAGGTGCCCCACACAGTCCACTCCAACTGTGAATGTCCTCGCCCAATACTAGGCCTGCCCCAACCCCACCCTGCCCCACAGCAGCCACACTATGGCCTGGCTCCATCACCCACTCAGCATGAGAAGGTGAGGGTTGATATAGTGCTTTTTTTTTTTTTTTTTTTTTTCCAACTCTGGACATAGGCTTCACAGCATGCTCCCAAGGCCCAGTAGTCCTCCTGCGTACCATACACCTCTACATGTCACCACTTCAGCGCTAACACCCACCATCCACATTGAATTCATGCTAGGGCTGTCTCATACAGGACTGGCGTACTGGTATTTGCGGGGGTATTTTTATGACATGTCAGCGGATCCTCTGGTAGGTCACTGAATTCTGCTTTTATTAAATTCAAATCCTTAAACAGTTCCCTGCCCCAGCGGGGATTTGAACCTGGGTCCGGTAGGGCTGCAGGCCACCTCTCTACCGATTGAGCCACCGCCTCCCTTAGGTTTAACTTGGTGCTGAAGAGAGACACCTTCTTGCTCTGGCACTGATGTAACTGGTTGGCTCTACTTCCTAGTTATACAATGTCCCTCAGCTCCCTCACGGTCCCTCAAAAGGAGGATGGTGGACTGCATGAAGAGGGCAGTTTCCGACGGCAGTACACCAGGTTCATGTTGAGACAGTTGCAGCTACTACCACTAGATGTAATACTGTACATAAAATGTGATGATCAGTGGTTTTTACCTTTTGTAAGTATTTGTAATTATTGTTATTGTTTACCTTTTGTTATTGTGTTATTATTAGAGTGGTGAAAAAGGTATATCTGAACGAATTTGAGGGAGGGAGGAGGTGAGGTAGGTCAAGAAGAAGGTGGAGGCATATGGTGGATGAGTGTGTGAGGAGGAGGGGTATGGAAGTTGATGAGGCTAAGGGACAGACAAGAGACTGAGCTGGCTGGATGAATTTTATGTGGAGAAATGCATAACCAGGGATTTGGCACCCCCTTTTAACATGACAGTGTTCATATTGACCATCAGATAGGTGTATGTGAAGCTACAGAATGTGGTGAAATTTCTTTGGCCCATCTGATGGAGCCTGGATTCCGTGGGCTTGAACGATGAGTGAATGGAAGCGTGGCCTGTTGAATTGGGCAAATTCTTACACCCATATTTTTAAACTTTTCCTTCCCTTTTAGATGCATGGGAAGGTCATCTTGTGCTGAATTGGCATTCTTTAAAAACTCTTTCTGTGCTGCTTGAAGGGCAAGGTCTTCCCCTCAAACAGCCGAAATTATTGGAACTTGATGGAATCATTTGACCCATCTCTTCAAAAATCGCTTCACAATTTTTTTGTGTTCTTTTGTAGTGTATTGTTTTAAATATATTTAAAATATCGATGAAAGGTACTGTATAGTTTTATTTTTTTATTTATTTTTTTATTTATTTATTTATTTTTATTTTTATTTTTTTTATTTATTTATTTATTTATTTTTTTTTAATTTTTTTTTTTTTTAATAAGGCACCAGGGGAGGATGGTTTATTTCCGGAAATGTTTAAAGTGGAGGGGGATAGATTAATAATGATCTTGACCAAGCTATTCAATAAGATATGGGTGACGGGGTTACTACCATCAGTTTGGAAGAATGGTGTAATTGTTAAAGTTCCGAAGAAGGGAGACCTGAGTGAATGTGGTAATTGGAGGGGAATCTCTTTGTCACCGATAGCTTTGAAAGTTTTCAGTAGAGTGTTGTTAAATAGGTTGGAGCCGGTGGTTGAGGGTATTCTGAGGGATGAACAGGCTGGTTTTAGAAAGGGACGTGGTTGCAATGATCAGATCTTTATAGTTAGGCATTTGATGCAGCAAGTTAATGAAATGAGAGTACCGTTAAGTCTTTGTTTTGTTGATTTTGAAAAGGCTTTTGATAGTGTTTCGAGAGAGTCTATGGGGAAGATCATGAGACATTATGGAATACCAGAGGAGTTTGTGAGGGTCATTATGAACATACATGAGGACACATTTTGTAAAGTGATGGTTGATGGTTGTCTGAGTGATTCGTTTGAAGTCAAGTCCGGAGTAATTCAAGGTGGTGTTTTATCGCCTTTACTATTTATATTGGTCATTGATTACATTATGAAACGCGTTGGAACAGAAACCGGTGCAGGTATACTTTGGGGAGAGAACAGGAAACTTTTGGATTTAGATTATGCAGATGATATAGTTTTGATTTGTGATGGGCCAGAAGAGATGCAGAGAGTGTTGGACTGTTTGGTGAGTGAAGGTCGCAAGGTGGGTTTGGTTATTAATTGTGGAAAAACTGAAATAATCAATATGAATATGGAAAATGCACAGGAATGTGTAATTGGAGGTATGGTTGTAAAGCAAGTTGATAGGTTTAAATATTTAGGTACTTATTTAGCCAAGGATGGTTCTTTGAACCTTGAATTCGAGGAAAGGTTAAAGAAGGCTAATCAGGCAATGGGAATGCTTAAAAATATTTGGAATAATAACAATTTCTCTGCGCATACAAAAATCAAACTTTATAAGGAAATGGTTAGGAGTATCTTAATTTATGGACACGAGTCTTGGTACAGCACAGTGACTATGGAAAATAAATTCTTGGTGATTGAAAATAAAGCACTTAGAATAATATTAGGAGTTAAGTGGTGGGAAAGGATACCAAATAGTAGAATTAGAGAAATAACGGGAGTGCAGCCGATCGATGAATATGTTAGATTCTCACGATGGAAGTGGCTAGGACATGTGTATAGGAGACAGGGAATAGTACGAGGTACACCAGGGTGGGTGGCACCTGGTAGGAGAGGTAGAGGAAGGCCAAAAGAGACGTGGGTGAGGACAATGAGACGGGAAGCTGGAGATGAGTGTTGGGGAGATCTTGAGGAGTTAGCACAAGATAGGATGTGGTGGTGTGAGTTCATCGAGGCCCTATGCATCCCCGAGGGTGCCACAGGAAATGATTGATTGATTGATTGATTGATTGATTTTTTTTATAAATAACAGAACGGAGGAAGGAAAAACAAATGGGTAAAAAAAAATAATCCATGCACCAGATTACTGGTGTCCTCTGTTCATAAAATATCTGTAACAGTTAGACTTGAACAGTTGTGGGTTGAAATTTGGAGGAAAACAACTCTGGGGAAGCGAGTTCCAGAGAGATGCAGTTTGGGGAATAAAAGAATTCTGATAGGCAGAAGTTCTGCAGTATGGTTGAGTGACATTCCAGTCATAAATGCTACCAGATGCCCGTGTAGCACGAGGGAAGGCATGGAGAGGTGGCACCATGGACGCAACTTTGTCTGAGCATTTGCCAAAAAAATATCTGTAAAATAATGCAAGGGAGGCAACATTCGTTCTTACTTGCAGGGAAGGTAGTTTATATGTAATAGCAGGGTTGTTAATGATTCTAACAGCTTTATTCTGAATTTTGTCTAGTTGTCTTAATGCAACCTCTCCACAACCATTCCACAAGGGTGAGCAATATTCAAGCTGAGAGCGCACATGACTCTTATAAATTATAGCTAACTGCTCATCGGCGAAGAAGTTACGGACTCTGTACAATAATCCAAGTTTCTTTGAGGTGGTTTTAGCAAGTGATCTGACATGAGAGGTCCAGCTGAGGGCACTGTTAAGTGAGATACCAAGAATTTCAAAACTTTTGGAGATGGGAATATTAGTAGCACTGAAGGTAATGTGAGGAGTTTGTGAGGGTCATTATGAACATGCATGAGGACACATTTTGTAAAGTGATGGTTGATGGTTGTCTGAGTGATTCGTTTGAAGTCAAGTCCGGAGTAATTCAAGGTGGTGTTCTATCACCTTTACTATTTATATTGGTTATTGATTACATTATGAAAAGCGTTGGAACAGAAACCGGTGCAGGTATACTTTGGGGAGAGAACAGGAAACTTTTGGATTTAGATTATGCAGATGATATAGTTTTGATTTGTGATGGGCCAGAAGAGATGCAGAGAGTGTTGGACTGTTTGGTGAGTGAAGGTCGCAAGGTGGGTTTGGTTATTAATTGTGGAAAAACTGAAATAATCAATATGAATACGGAAAATGCACAGGAATGTGTAATTGGAGGTATGGTTGTAAAGCAAGTTGATAGGTTTAAATATTTAGGTACTTATTTAGCCAAGGATGGTTCATTGAACTTTGAATTCGAGGAAAGGTTAAAGAAGGCTAATCAGGCAATGGGAATGCCTAAAAATATTTGGAATAATAACAATTTTTCTGTGCATACAAAAATCAAACTTTATAAGGTAATGGTTAGGAGTATCTTAATTTATGGACACGAGTCTTGGTACAGCACAGTGACTATGGAAAATAAATTCTTGGTGTTTGAAAAAAAGCACTTAGAAGAATATTAGGAGTTAAGTGGTGGGAAAGGATACCAAATAGTAGAATTAGAGAAATAATGGGAGTGCAGCCGGTCGATGAATATGTTAAGTTCTCACGATGGAAGTGGCTAGGACATGTGTATAGGAGACAGGGAATAGTACGAGGTACACCAGGGTGGGTGGCACTTGGTAGGAGAGGTAGAGGAAGGCCAAAAGAGACGTGGGTGAGGACAATGAGACGGGAAGCTGGAGATGAGTGTTTGGGAGATCTTGAGGAGTTAGCACAAGATAGGATGTGGTGGTGTGAGTTCATCGAGGCCCTATGCATCCCCGAGGGTGCCACAGGAAATGATTGATTGATTGATTGAAGGTAATGTACAAATCTGGCAATATCTGTCTATTAGTAAACTGTATATATTTAGTTTTACTAGCATTAAAAGAGACAAGGTTGTTTTGTCCCCATTCACTGATTGTAGATAGATCTTGATTTATGGAGATGGCTGTACTGAGTTGAGAGGTAGAGATATTAGACTTTGTAAATGGATGTCTGAGTGTGAATGAACTATGTATTGTTGAGTCATCTGCATATGAGTGAATGGGATTGTGAGTGACAGATAAGAGATCATTAATATGAACCAGAAATAGGGTTGGCGCCAGAACTGATCCCTGTGGCACGCCGGCGTTAATTGAGTGGAAATTCGAATATACATCATCTGCTTTTACTCTCATTTTCCTGTCACTAAGATAAGAAGAAATCAAAGGAACAAAAGACGTTAGTCCATAGCAAGGGAGTTTGGACAGCAGGGAACGGTGCCATACTCTGTTGAAAGCTTTTGAGATATCAAGACCTACTGCATGAGTTTCTCCAAAAAGATCAATTGATTGATGGATGGTATGAGTTAAGAGATTGAGTATGTCAATGGTGGATCTTTCTTGGCGAAAACCGTATTGTCTATCACTAATTAAGGTGTTGGATTCAAGATGTTTAACAATATGCTTATTAATTAAAGTTTCAAATACCTTACCAAGAGAAGATGTGACAGCTATTGGTCTGTAAGTGGATGGGTCAGACGAACTTCCTTTCTTCGGAACTGGGTGGATATTGGCTTCTTTCCATGAATTTGGGAATAAAGAAGTACGTATGCATAGTTTGAATAATTTAGCTAGGACAGAGGCAAGTTCAGGGGAACACTTTTTCAAAACAATTGGCGGAATTCCATCTGGGCCTGGAGCTTTGTTGGTAGGTAAATTGTCTAGGATGGATTTTACGTATCTTGTCTGTATTTTAAGTGGGGCAATTTCGGGAGAATCAAGTTCCAGTACTGAGACATTCTGGCTGGTAGAGTTTCTGGCAAAGGTACTAGCAAAGATATCTGCTTTCCCACGTGGGTCATTTGTAATATTGCCGTCTGAAGATTTTAGTGGGGGAATGGAAGATGACTTGTTAAAGTTATTATTGAAAGAATTAAGAGTTGACCAGAATATTCTATTGTCATTAGGGTTGTTAAGTAGTTTTGATGCTTGCTTTTGAAGAAAGTTTGATTTAGATAGATTTAATACAGCTTTTGCATGATTTCTAGCAATTTTAAATTGGGAGAGTGATTCAGATGTTTTTGATTTTAAGTAAGAGTTATATGCTAATGACTTTTGGGCTGTTGCTCTGGCACAATTGCCATCAAACCATTTTGGAGAGTTTGATCTTTTAGTGAATTGTTGACTTGGTATGAATAAATCCATACCAGCTAGTATTAAGTCGCAAATGTGGGACTGGGTAGAATTGGGATCACTAGAGAAGAAAGACTGCCATGGAATGTCAGCAGGATAATTTCTAAATCCATCCCAGTCAGCCCTGTCAAAGTGCCATCGGGTCACCCCGACAAGTTCAGAATGGGGAGGTGTGGGAGGGTTAACTAATGATCTACTGATTTTTTTAGTACTGTTTGCATCCCTTTCAAAAGTGTTATCCATGTCAGCTGAGATGTTTAGCCAGACTTAAACAGAGTAGATGACGTACTACCTCCGATATTCATCCAGTCTTATATGATCTGAAACTGAGATCTTATACATTGTGGCTAGGGTCACATGAGGATTTTTTTTCAAGAAATATTTGCTTGTTAATTTACCTGCAAAAGGAAAATTCTGCTGCCAAGGTCAAATGAGTGGTTCGGCTCATGTCTTCCAGCTGGAAGATAACTAGTGAACACCACCGTTTGAGTACATGAGACGGACATTAACAATTGATTCTTACATTTACGAATAACAACATTAAAGATGATAACATTCCTTGAATATAATTTGTTATCAAAATATTGTCTTGAGGAGTGAACACCGCTGTGATGTTGGCCAGAATGGCATTTTTATGGCTGAATACAAACCAACAGTATGGATGTGGTGACGACCTCCCACATCTCAGATGTATTGTGCTTTCATTATCCAACTCGAGATACGCTCCATCATACCAAATATCAGCAGGATGGGTCGTTGTAGCTTAACAAGGACACCAACCTGAACATTTTCCCATCCTTTCCAAGAGAATCTGTTTGGATACCGATGGAAATCAAACTCCTTCGATGGGAAGGGAAAGTTTAGGGACAGGATTACTTTTAAGAAAACGGCTGTTAGGCTGTTTGGACGGTGCCACTCCTCACCCTGCCCTAGGATGGGAAGGAAGTCTGGGTGATGCTAATGATGACTATTGTTATTGCAGAACATTGCTTGAATATGTTTTTCATCAGTTAGGGATGAAGTAATACAAAGACTGAATTTAGAAATTAGATAGAGATTACTATAGTTGACAACAGAAATGCTGACTGACTCCATGTCAATAAAATAACAAGTCTGTGAATGTTGGTATTTGAAACCAAGTGATGCAATCTTTGGAACACACCAAACTTTCCACAGTATTCTGTTGTTATTGTTTGTGAGTGAAGTGATGGTCATTGAATTGACTTTAGCTGATGGGAGGTATGAAACACAGAAGGGTGGATGTGTTTGCTTGTGAGGTGGAGTCAAGATTCCGTGGGCTTGAATGGTGAGCGAATGAGAGTGTGACCCATTCACTTGGGCAGACTTATGAGTAACTACTCCTTCTGTCACGTTTTTCTTGTTCTACCACACTACATCCTTAGGTGAGAAAGAGATCTGAATGATGATGATGATTGTTATTATTATTGATTAGATAATGATGATGGTTATTATATTATTATTATTATTATTACTACTATTATTATTATTATTGCAAAGTATTGTTTGAATAGGTTTTTAACCAATTAAAGATTAAGTAATGCAAAGACCTGTATGGAATATGAGATACAATGGGATTATCATTATTTTTATTTTTTTATTTATTTTAATATAACAGATAAAAGGTGGCCCTCACTGGTGGTTGGGGCAGGTACGGCTTGACTCCATAACAGAACCAGAGGCAGCGAGGGAGAAGGGGTTAGTGCCAGGTGAGAGTGGAGGAGTGGGGATGTCAACAGAGGAAGGAGATGATGGCAAGTTTGGTCCCTGTGCTCTTCGGACGGCCCTGGCCTTTCTCCATGGCAGCTACAGCATCAAGAATATCATCAATATGGTAGGTTAAAATATATATATATATCCATCCATCCATCCATCCATCCATCATCCAATCCTACATAGTCCCATAAGGAGCATAGGAGCCCAGGGCTAGGAAAGTTGGTCCTGACATTTAAGAGAAGAGTGACCAGCCTGACTCATCCATGAATGGCATTACTTGAGCAATAAACCCCAACCATCCCTTGGATATAAACCTTCACCGGCTCAGTCCGATTGGAGGGCCATAATTACCCACTAAACCTGTTTATCTATCTGTCTATTACCAGATGCCATAATCCTGTAAGGGGTGGCCATTTGACTCTGAGTTATTTGTTTTACAGGGAGGGGCACTAACCCCCCACCAACCCACTTGACACGTAGGGAGGACGTGTGGTTTGGTTACCTGGCTACCACCCTGCGTTGTAAATGGTTTCTTGGCTTACAGGAAGCCATTGGCTTGTCACTATATGTAAAGCCACCTGTAAAGGAAAGAAAAGCAATAAGAAGTGACAGGAAAGATGGGAGATATAGGAAGAGAGGAGGGCAGGCACAGAAAAAGAATGATAAAGGCTTAGGAAGAAGTAGGCAGCACTACATCGTGAGTGGATGATGGTCGCCACCACCTACATATATATACACAGTATATATATATATATATATATATATGAAGGATGTAAGACAGAATGAGAGGAGTAGGAATGAGTTACCTGAGAGATACTGACACACATTTGACAACACATGACCATCAACTAAGCTGAAAGGGATATAGTTAGAATAAAAATGCTAATGTAGTGTTGTTCCTTTTAATGCTGCTTCAAGAGGCAGGTCACCAGGCACTAACAGTGTTGTATATCATATCTTCAGCCCTTTGTAATTACCTCTCCATTCTTCATCATATTAAAATATGCTCTAATAATGTTCTTTTTATAATAGTACAGCTTCAGGAGGCAGGTCACCAAGCATTAGCAACATTATCTACCGAAGAAATCAGTAGGATAGAAGTTGTGGAAGCAATGAAGAAAGTTAAATCGGGGAAAGCCCCAGGAATTGATGGAGTGTGTGGTGAAATGCTGAAGCATGGGGGAGAGATAGTAGTAGAATGGATGTGGAAGATGTGCAGATTGGCCTGGGAGGAAGGTAGAGTCCCGGAGGATTGGAAGTCAGGTATAATTATTCCCTTGTACAAAGAAAAAGGGGAAAAAGAAGTGTGTGGTAATCATAGGGGCATTTGTCTTCTTAGTATAATAGGAAAAGTGTATGGTAGGGTACTTATAGACAGAGTTAGAGAAAGAACAGAGAAATTAGTTGGAGAAGAACAGGGAGGCTTTAGGAAGGGAAGAGGTTGTGTAGATCAGATATTCATTCTTAGATCTTTAGTGGAAAAGTTTCTAGAGAAGGGAAAGAAGTTGTATGCGGCTTTCATGGATTTGGAGAAAGCATATGACAGGGTGGATAGACAAGGATTGTGGAAAGTGTTAAGAATATATGGAGTAGATGAGAAGTTGTTGAATGCTGTGAAGAGTATGTATGATGGTGCGAAGGCTGCAGTGCGTGTGGATGGTGAACTAAGTGAATTTTTCCCTTTGAAAGTTGGTTTGAAACAGGGATGTGTCATGTCTCCATGGTTGTTCAATCTGTACATGGATGGGGTAATAAAAGAGGTACAAGGTAGGGTAGTGGATGTTGGAGTGGCCCTGGTGAGAGAGGATAGTGTTTGGAAACTCCCTGTACTGTTGTTTGCAGATGATACTGTGTTGTTGAGTGAAGACGAAGGGGAGCTGCAAGGCTTGGTGGATGAGTTTGAGAGAGTGTGTAAGAAACGGAACTTAAAGGTGAATGTAGGGAAGAGTAAAGTGATGGTCTTTGAGAGAGGTGAAGTTAGTGAATGTACAGCGAGGTTGGATGGTGAGGAATTGGAAAATGTGAGTACGTTTAAGTATTTGGGTAGTGTGATGAGTAAGGATGGAGGTGTGGAGGGTGAAGTGCTTGAAAGGGTACAGCAGGGAAGAAAGGTTTCTGGTTCCTTGAAAGCAGTGATAAGAAACAGGGAAGTGAGCATGGAAGTGAAAAAGTTACTACATGACAGTATTGTGATACCAACTCTAACGTACGGAAGTGAAGCTTGGACATTGTTGGAAGGACACAAGTCAAGAGTGAGAGCAGTGGAAATGAGTTATTTAAGAGGAGCCTGTGGAGTCACGTGGAGAGACAGGCTGACGAATGAGGATATAAAGGAGCATTGTGGTGTGGATGTGGATGTGATAGGAAGCGTTATGAGGAACACACTGAGGTGGTTTGGCCATGTGGAGAGGATGGAGGGTGAAAGACTGACGAAGAGGGTGTATATGAGTGAGGTGGAGGGGGGAAGAGGGAGGGGGAGGCCGAGGATGAGATGGAGGGATGGGGTGGAGAGGTATATGAGAGAGGGGTGTGTGAGTTGGGAGCAGGGCAGTGAAATGGCGGGGGACAGGGCGACTTGGAGGCGATTTGTTTGTGGCCACCCCAAACGGGATTGAGGCATCTGGCAATAGATAGATAGATAGATCTACCGAAGAGCATCAGTTTTGTATTTAACACACTCCTTTCTTCATCAGGTTAAAAGAAACATACTATAACAATGCTTCAGTGTATTGAAATAAATATGTGCTTACTACTATATTCCTTTTATTTTTCTACAGCTTCAAGAGGCAGAAGGTCACCAGGCATTAGCAACATTGTATACCTTAGAGCGTCAGTACAGCCAAGCGATGCATCACCACCTTTTCGCCCTATTAAAGCAAAGTGGCGACATGTATAGTAAGGACATGAAGGAAGATGCCAGTACAAAGGAGGAGACAGAGGTGGGGAAGAAGGCGAAGGAACAGGAAAAGGAGAGTGAGAATCAATCTAGTCTAGAGGGGGAAACAGTGCTGGAACAACCTGCTAAAAAGTAAGTTTTAATACCTTTGAATACTTATGAAGTATTTTTTTTGCTCTCGGGACTCTACTTCATTCTGTGATTAGGTGAGAAAAGAGGTGTGTATGATGATGATGATGGTGATGATGAATACTCTAGTGTAAAAGTATTTTGTTGTAGTAAGAGCAAAAATTTGTTAAACAGCACTACAAGAGCCTGTTAAAAAGTAAGTTGGAATATTTTACTTCAGACAGCATTATAACAGCATGCTAAAAGGAATATTTTACATCAGACAGCATTATAACAGCATGCCAAAAAGTAAGTTGGAATACTTGCTCTAAAGATCAGTTATCGCATTTGCTTGGAAAAAACAAACATATTTGTAGCACTGTAAAGACAGTGGTTGTGAATGAATGGATTTGTGGCCCATTTCATGGAACATGTTGCCGACTTCTTGTGGATTGGAGAGAAAGCAAACTACTGGTACCTTTGTAAACTCACATTATGTTGGTCTTCGCTATATCGGTCTTTTGGTTTAGTTAGACACCTTAACTTTGCAGTCCTAAGGGCCTATTCACATAGTAGGGGCAGTAGCAGACTATTGATTCACGTGTACAGTAAAACCTCACCATATTGGCTGTTGTTATATCAGTATTTATATTAATTAAACACCAGTTTTGTTATGCATCTCATATTTCCTTTTTTCCCAACAGCTTCCAGCAGATGTTGGGAGATTTTTAGCTGGTATTGGCGCTTGGTTTAGCTTCTAGTTAATAGAAAACATCAGCTGTATCATGGGGATTGCTTTTGAAGAACCTTGATGTATTGGTAATTGATATGAGTTGATTTGTACTGGGGCATCTGATGAGTGAGGCTTTATTTATTTATTCATTTATTATTTATAATGGTAGGTGGGGGCACTCACCATCCACTCATGTGATGTAGTGCTGCTCTCGGGTGACTGCCCTTCCTCTCTTCCATCCTTCTTTCCTTCCTTCCTCTTCTGTCTTTCTTTCCTTTTTCGTTTCCTCTTCCGTCTGTGTACAGGTGACTCTGCACTGAATGACAAGCCAAACGGTTTCCTCTACACCAGGAAACCATTTACTATGCTGGGTGGTAACCTTATAACGAAATTATGGCACCTGGTGGTTCAGTGGGTAATTAGGTGCTCCAGCTGGATTGAACTTGTGTAGGTTTATATCCAAGGGATGGTTGGAGTTTACTGGTCACATAATGCCACACAGGGATGAGTGAGGCTGGTCACTCTCATCTTTAATGTCAGGACCAACTTGCCTAGCCCCGGGTTCCTATGCTTCACATGAGGTAATGTAGGATTGGATGATGGATGGATGGATGATTATTATATAATTATTTATCTGTTTGTTTACCTTTTGCAGTGCTCATAGGAGCCTCGTCAGCAAGGCAGTACGGATCTTCAACCACTACTTGAACTTGTATGATTGTGTTTTCTATTACTACTGGACTATTAACTCTCTTACACTTTCGACGCAACCTGCTTCAAACCACTTCCAAGTACTGCATGAACCCCATGGGCTGGCCCAGACCTTACACACCACACACTCCTCACTCAGCACTGGAAAATGTTTCCATTCAGCATTCTCCCCTGCCCATTTTAACTGTATTGTTATGAAAATGCTACATGTTATAAATTAATAAATGATCTTAGTGAACAAAAAAAAGAAAAAAGAAAAGAGAAAGTAAGTTACCATATTTTATCGTTCACTCATTTATTCAACACTGATTTCTCAAAGATTCATAAACATTTTGTCAATGCTTGTTGAGAGAAATTTGTAGAGCATTTATTTTTTATGATATAAAAAAATGACACTTCGAGCTCTATTAAAGATTTTTATGGCTTATGGAACTGAAATATCTGACAGTCTTTGACTACACCTGGGCAGTGTAGTAATGGCTGGCTCAGCATCGTAAAATGTTTCCAATCATTTCATTCCCATGTCCTTATTTGTAACTGTATTGTTATAAAATTACTACATGCTGTAAATGAATAAATGGATTCCTATTGAAAGAAGAAAAAAAGAGAAGAAAAATAAATTGCCTTATTTTTTCATTCACGCATTTATTCAATGCCAATTTTTTAGAGATATATATAAATATTTCATCAGTGCTTGTTGAATGCTCTACAACTTTCTCAACAGGCATTGATGAAATGTTTATACATTTGTCAGAAATCATCGTTGAATAAATGAGTGAACGATAATTTATTTTTTTATTTAATTTTTTTTTTTAGGAAGATCATTTATTCTTCTATAACAAGTAGCAATTTCATAACAATACAGTTATAAATAAGGGCAGGGGAGAAAGTTGAATGATGCAACCGAACATCATGGCAAAAAAATACTGCAACCTATATGGTTAGACGCAACCTGCGTCGAAAAGTGCGAGTGGTTGGATTTCACATGGACGCCAGGTGCATCATAGAAGTGCAAATGGTTAGATTTTTTACTGAGCCCTTGTGTATGACGAGGGTAATATTATTGTACGGTACTGTATTATTATTATTACTATTGTTGTTCCTTTACTGTGTAGATAGCAGCCTGGTGAATGAGGCAGTGTGCATGATCTACTTGATTTTGCATGGTAGAATTTGTTATTTAATATTATTATCTATTTGTTTATTAATGTATTATTTTTATTTTTGCCATGTCCATAGGAGCCTGGTGAGTGAGGCGGTGCGGATCATTGACCACTACCTGCGTCTGCAGACAGAGGAATCCCAAACGGGCATGAGGCACGTGCTCCAGGAGGGCATCTCCCTTTGGCTGTCACATGCTCTGCCTCTGCCACAACTAGAGGACCTCCTCCTTACTCACCTCCCACGCACCGTCTACCCTCTCGCACTCCTCCTCTTTGGGTTAGTTTGCACTCCTATGCACTGTGTAGTAGTGTACATCCCATTTATAAATGTGTGATCCTGTGCACGATACTGTCTTTACCTTAACTGTAGTCCTCAACTTAGCCCAGATTTTTGTCCTTTTGCATCTTATTTCCTGTAGTTCAGTGGCAGAAAAATACTACTGCAGCTCTACATTCTTTCCATAGCACTTCTTTGTGATCAGCACCATATTCTATTGTTGATCTATTGTTACTACTCAGCATGGAAGATGGAGAGATGGTAATTTTACCCCAAATGAAAAGAGTATAAGTGTAAAATTGTCATATCACCATCTTGAATATTAAGCTGTAATACAAGACTAGCACAAGAATATAGTGCTAGTCAGGAAGAATGTCTGTGGAAAAGATGTTGGGCAAAGTATTGTCTTATTTTGCCATTGAGCTACGGGAAATAAGCTGCAAAGGATGAAAATCTCCTCCTTGTTAAAATGACCATACTAGAGTTATGTCATTGATGCTATTCCCTCTGCCAGTTATTTGGGATCTGGAATGAAATACTGTATTGTTTTTACTTTAACCTGGCCTAAAATTGTCACCTGTCCATCCTGAATGCTGCGTTGTAATAATTGATTGACAACGAGAATTTGATGCCAGTCATGAAGAAGTGCTATGGAGAGGACGTAAGGCCATAGCATTGTCTCATAACCACAGAGCTGTGTGAAATAATCTGCAAAAGAATGAATATCTGGGCCAGGTTAGAGTTAAAATAGTACAATACTCTATTAGTAAAATATTGTACTATAAAAAACAAGGAATTTGTACATACAGTACTCTGTGTATCATCTGCTGCAGTTATGCCATAGCTGCATGCCGCAGTAAATTCCTAGAAATTGGGGAATGCATCTCCTGGCATAAAACTTTGTCACTGTTTTTCTGTTTTTTGCTTTTTCCTTGTACAGTAAACTCTCAATACTCCATCATCGCAATACCTGGCCCAACACAGTATCCAGCGCTACTGGCTCGGCTCTATTAAAGCAATATCCAGTGAATTATTCAATATCCGATGCTGAAACAGGACGTAACTGACAGTTCTATGCAGTATCCAGCGTTGAGGTGTCTCAACCGGCTTGTAAGCAGTAGCCAACCAGAGCTGTATTACTGTATAACTGTAGTGTATCATTGTTTTATTGTATTTTATGCTTAATTTTCATATTTTACTCATTGGGAAAGTTTTTAGGATGGAGGGTTAAGATGGATAGTAACGCAATATCTGGCACGACGCCGAATATTGAGCCGATGGGGGGTACTATGTATTATCGTAATATCCGACATTTTACTTTATTCGGCATAGGGCTTGGCTGAATTATGCTGGATAATTGAGAGTTTACTTTATTATCCTTTCTCAGTTTTCCATGATAGTTGGTGTTGATAAAGAACGTTATATATTTTATAAAATCTCTTTTATCCCCAAACAGTTGAACAAATCCTTGCTTCAGCTATCTTTTCTTCATGTGAGTATGGAAAATTAGGTTGAGAGATTGTATAAATCAGATAAAAACGATTGAACTTGTATAGCCAAAAAGTTTATCAAATACCAGAGAGCTGAAAGTAGAGAAAAAGAATGTCTAAAATAAAATGAAATCATCTGATAATAGCAAAAAAAAAAAAAAAAAAAGGAGAGAGAGAGAGAGAGAGAGACTCTGAAGATGTTAAGTATATTCCACTTAGGCCTATTCTTACACCTTCCCTGCGTATATAACCCTCACACCCCTCCACTTTTAGTCTGTTGCATTTCTTTATACAGGCATAAATAGCCTTTTTTGACATCCTTTTATGCTATTGCATCACCAGTAATTTAAAAAAAAATGCTGAGTAAAGTTCCATTGCTACTATAGTTGGTTTACTTGAGTCTGACAAAAATCCTTAACCCCTCTTGGGTCACTTCATCGCAAGACGTAATCAGATTGAAAATTTGATATGGCAGGTAACCAAGGAGATTCAGTCCCACCACATAACAGACACCCAATGAATTTCATGCTACCTCTACATAGTAGCCAAGTTCTTCGAGTGACCCAGTTCCCTCAGATGCAAGTAAACTGACTATAGTGAAGTTGATTTACCAGTTTCTTCCCAAATTGACTGTAATCATAGTACAGTAATCCCGCATATTTCGCGGTAGTTACGTTCTTGTAACCCCCGCGAAAATTCAATTCCGCGAATACTCTATTAACAATTGAATCTTACACTTGTGTCCACCATGCTGCCCATCACACAGTCCATGTCCATACTGATTGCGAGACAATTCGCCGTCAGACAATTCCCCGTCAAAACATAGACGATTCCCCTTCAGAACAATTCGCACCCTGGACGATTCCCCGCCATTCTATAAATATACTAATCAATACTTTTATCAATATACTTATTAATTAATCAATAGTTTAATAACTATATTTCAAGGGGATCCAGCAAAGTCTGTGTTCAGTAGCGTAGGTTCTGGATATTATTTATTAGTTGCTCCTTTAGTCAATAATTAACTTGTTTCTTCCTTGCTGTAGTTGCCTTTGAATTATATTCTAGCATCACCCATAGCTATCTTCATTAATGAAGGCTAATTGTTTTGTGTTTGTTGTGACTGCGAATTGTCCCGAAACCTCCATACTCATCCCGAAATACCTTCTTACAAGATCGAAAGCACATACTCCATTATGAAGGAAAAACGTAAACACCGTACTGTAATACACAGTTATCTACACATTTATCTACACATTTATTCACAAAACAGTACAAAATAAAAAGATGCATTAACTGGTGATAGCACACACTCGCACGGTCGTTTCTTAGCTTGTCCAATAACACAATTTTCTCTGCTAAGGTCATAACTTTTCTTGATCGTTTTGTCACTTTGGAGTTCTTTCTAATTGTATTATTAGCCTTTGGTGAGGCTGGCTTACGTCCTGGGGCCATGTGGAAAGCAAGTGGGAGGCAAGAGGCTCATATCATAGTGCGTTTACAAGAACAACATACACGTCAGGCAGTCAGGCGTGGACTGAGGATTGTGCGGGGCAGGGAGCAGTGTTGCCATACCCAAACAACGAAATTATGCTAGGGCAATGAAAAAATTATGCTAGATTGAGCAAATTTGTTCCAAGTATAAAATGAATTATGCTAACTTGAAGCTAAATGATAAAATTCTATACATATTCGTGCTACATATTAATTATGTATTGTTTACTATGAAAATATTAAAATGAATTAACCTACATACAGTAAGAGGATAAATATCGGTTTTCTGCCCATACTGCTTTTTCCCACGAAACTTACGTTTTTCTGATGGATTTTGATGTGATTCATTCGATTTTGAGCATCATTTCCGTCGGAAATAACCAGATTTTGATATATGACCCCCCCATCCCCCTGCAATAATGGGGGATCTTTGGGGAATCGGCGGTTATAGAGAGGGGGGGAAACACAGAAAATGGTCATTTCCGACTGAAATGAAGCTGAAACTCGAATGACTCATACCAAAATCCATCGGAAAAACCTAGGTTTCATGGGTAAAATACAAAGCTCAAACTTATCCTAACCTAACCTAACCGAACCAAACCGAACCTAACTTAACCTAAAACCTAACCTAACCTAAAACCTAACCTAACCTAACCTAACCTAATCCAACCCAACCAAGCCCAAACTGAAAGTAACCAACTATTCAAACATCTTCTTACCTTATCTCTCTCTCTCTCCCTCTCTCTCTCATTTGTAGCTTTTATAAAATTATTCCAAAAATATTCCATTCCATTCTAAATTATGCTAGAATGATGCTAAAACTTCTATGCTAAAAAATATTCCAGACTCGAAAATTTGATCAAAATTATGCTAAAAGAATTAAATTATGCTACATATGGTAACACTGGCAGAGGGGCCGTGGGAAAGGGACAGAGGGTGGCGTGAGTTTACCGCGCTACAATTGGAAGCTGTGGGAATTTCAAATTTTTTGTTGTCTCTATATTCAAGGATATTTTAGTTGAACTTATTAATGCTAAGAAAATCCGCGAGAGGGCAAAACCGTAGACAAAAAATCCGCAAAAAATGCGGGATTACTGTACAGTACAATTTTTTAAAGCTGTGATATTTTACTCCTAACAAGAGCTGTCTGTACTGAGTTTGTGCTTGTGGATAAACCATAGCATGGTATGGCCTGTGTTAGTGAAGAATGCATTTAGATAGTGGCAGTGTGTGCAGATATGTGTACATTTGTTATGTATATTTCAGAATGTACTGTAAGTCGGCTTCATGCCCTTAACTTCTTCACTGTACTATTGTCCAGTATTTTGTATTATATTCATACTATCTCCATATATTATTATTTTGCTCAGAGAGTGACTTAAACTAAAGGGATTAGCTATAGATTTCATTGATTCCTTCACTACTGTAAGTTTATCCTGAGCTGAATACAATCTTGTAGAAGTAACATGAATACAGTTACATTCATGGGCATAATTTGGGTTAAAAATCTGGGCTGGTATTCTTGTCAGCTGAGGAAACTTCCAATTACCGTTTCCTCAGTGACTTGTTCTTGCATCAGGCTGTTTATTATTGTTTTGTTTGTTATTTATGAAGAGTATGGCAACATCAGAATGGTAGATATAATATGTCTGAGGACATTTAGGTGTAGGAAACAAAATAAACTGCTTCGGAAGCTAGGAAGAGGTGTTGAGGAGCATCCTTAACTGATAAGAATACAGACCCCAGAGTACAGTACTTTCCCCATGGACTTCCTTTATACCAAAAGAAATAATGCTGTATTTACCATAAACACCAATTTTTGTCTTCTAGTGATGGAGCTCCAAGTGAGAAGGAAGGGCCAGAGGAGAGTGGAGATCCAGCCATGAAGGTACTGGGACAGCTCTCCACTAAATTCTGCCTTAATCTTTGTACCTCGGTCATAACACATCTCCAGGCTGGTGCGTATTATAATGGTGTATTTGTTATTGCCATGGCTTATTACTAGGTCTGTGTCTTTTGCTTTCTCATTCCTCTTTTTCTGGACCCTACCTCACCAAGAGTGGGAAATGAGGTCATGATGATGATGATGGTGATGATGATATTTACTTGATAAGGAATTTACTGTTCATGTTTTTGTTATTTACCGAGCTGGCACTGTTGTCATTCATTAAATTGGGAGGTATAAAAGAAGAAGCTTAGGATTAGCAGTACTGTATGATATGAAGAAAGGGATGAAGAGTATTTTTTTGTATGTAATGTGAGTATGATAAAAAAAAAAAAAAAAAAAAGCTGATCAATAAAAGCATGTGGAAGCAGAAGACAGGGTGACATGGAGGCAATTTGTTTGTGGTCACCCGCTAAGAGATTAAGGCATCTGGCTGTCGGTAGATATATAGCATGACAGTTGGCTGGTGTAAGTTATTATGTAGTAAATGTTGTGTTATGTACTTTTATGGGTTGTCTTTATTGTTGCGAGGTAGGCCAAGGAGGAGGTGGAGAGATATGGTGGATGAATGTGTGAGGAAGAGAGGTTTGGTAGTCAGTGGGGCTAGGAAACTGACAGGAGTTTGAGCTGGCTGGATGAATATTGTGAGGAGAAGTGCATGATCAGGGATTTTGGCACCCCTTTTTAACATGGCAGCGTCTGGATTGACTCTGTTGGATACGATTATGTGAAGCTACAGAATGTTGTGAATGTTTTTTGTGTATCTGATAGAGCCAGAATTCCGGGGGCTTGAATGATGAGTGAATGGAAGTGTGGCCTATTGGATTGGGTAAATTTGGGGTGTCTGAACATTGCTGCTCCTCGCCCTGCCCTAGGGTGGGAAAGGATGTCCGGATGATGATGATGATGACTTTATTGTTGCATGCAGGTGGAGGTGGAGGGGAGTATGTGGAAGCAGTATCACAGTTAGCCGGTCTTGGGGCCTCAGAGGGAGGCAGCCAAGACCCTCGCAGTTCTCTGTACGTTGATGATGCCACCAAACTTGACGCTGCATTGGACGCCCTGGCCAAGAAGGGTCCTGGTAGCATCACACTGACACAGCAGGACGTACACACACTCCAGGATTCACACAAGGGAGAGAATGCACCGTCGGGAAAGAGGGCAGAGGGTTCAAGGGGATCAATATCATCGGGGTCCTCCAAGCAGAAAGGCTCGTCTAAGACTGGGAAGGAAGGGGAGAAGGACTGTGTTTTATTCACCTGTGGCCACCACTTCACTAAGAAAGACTTCAAGGTATTCTTACATATACTGTTTACAGAACATCACCCAACCTTTCTCAGTTGTCAGCTTTGATTTTTTTTTTTTATATGCGAGGAAGAAGGAACCAAAGGCCATGAGCCCGCAATAACAGTTCCCTCCAAGAGAAAAACAAAATACAATATAGAGCCAAATTCAAGATCCGATCATTTTGAGATGCCTGGACACACTGCGTTTGAAAGACTGGAGATCATAGGCAGCAGGAAATACAGACAGAGGGAGACAGTTCCAGAGCTGACCTGTTGCATAAATGAAAGACTGGGAGTAACAGTTAATTCTTGCATTAGAGAGTTGGACAGAAAAAGGATGAGAGTTTGCTGCCAGACGGGTGCTACGCGCCCGTCGTAGAGGTGGAGGAATGCAAGCAGACAGTTCAGAGGAGCAGTGACCATTAAAGTAGCGATAGAAAAGAGATAAAGATGCAACAGTGCGGCAAAGAGACAGAGGTTGAAGGGAGTCAGTAAGAGGAGGAAAGTTAATGGGTTGAATGGACTCATATGACAGGTGCTCTGCTTGTATAGTAGGCCCACACAACATAA
The DNA here is from genome assembly GCF_032717465.1 of Coenobita brevimanus. Lineage (NCBI taxonomy): Eukaryota > Metazoa > Arthropoda > Malacostraca > Decapoda > Coenobitidae > Coenobita > Coenobita brevimanus. The sequence continues at coordinate 4,233,828 of NC_137035.1, forward strand.
CATGCAGAATGGAGCACTGCATAGCACATGCTGCACTACATAACTGTGGATGAAGACTTCTGTGATGATGATGATAATAATAATGATGATCCATCCATCCATCCATCATCCAATCCAGTGATAATAATATTACAGTAGAGTTGCGATTTAAGACAAAAAGAAACAACGGTCTAACAATAGCTCGGGCATTTAATTTCTCCCATAATTTCACTCGATTGTGCAAGAGAATCTGTGTAGGAAGTGGGTGCATTTAGGTATGGGATTTCCAAATGACTGCATTTGTTTACAATTCTTGTGTTATGCTTTTGTCGGTTCCTAATTGGCTTCCTCGACCTGACCCAACCCACGTGACCAATGTCCCATACCACCTGCCACTGCCTGCTTCAGTGTTGTGTGATCCAGTGGATGGTCGCTGTGATGAGAAGCATTTATTTGCTTATTTCCTTGCCCCTTATTTCCTCTCAGAACTCTGAGCATGTGGTTCCAAACCAACTTTAGTTATGCCTAAGCACTCTGAAAGTGCCATGAACACAAGAAAAGCATTTACTCCAGAGAAAAACGTAAAATTGTTGGACGAGGTGGCGTGTGGTGTAGGAGTTTAAATGCAAACGATCAGACAGATAAAAGGAGTCAGATGTGTTTACGATGTGGATAGTTTCTTTGATGGAAAAAAAAAAAGTAAATGATGAAGGAGCAGTAAAATGCATGTTTTCGCCTTTAGTGCAATGAGTGTGAGGGAAAAAAAAAAAAGGGGCGTTGTGCCTGACCTTTGTTATCAACTTCGGTCTTTGGTCGTGAAAATTCAGCTCTTATGGTATATGAAGACACTATGTGTTGACATAAAGAGTTAGGTGAGATAATTATGTGAGTTCAGTTCTTGTGAATTATACTGTCACACAAATTATGCTGCTTGGCTGATTTGTGTATTATTCACAATTACTGCATTCATGTATATCTGAGAAGTGAGAAGTATGCAATCACCCCATGCTGACAACTTCAGTATAGTTTTTTTCCTTTTATCGTTGATGACTAATGACTTTCAAAAATAGTTTCCTTTTTTTTTTTTTTTAAGTGCATTGAAAGTGATTCCTGGCGAAATATGCATGATGCTGGGCGGCCATAATTGACGTGTTGGTTAGGTCAGAAGTTTTTGCTTGATTGGTAATGAGGACTTTCAAGAGTGGCAATCCTTGGTGGTTAAAATTTTTATGGGGAGTATTAGGGGGCAAAACTACAGTAGTTGGTTAGGTTAGGTTAGAATGCACTGATATGTCCAGTTGGTGTTATCATTTGTAAACACACTGTTGTGGGTATCTTGCAGCAGACATTTGTAATAACCTATCTTTAAATATATTTTTAACAAAAAATATGGGGCTTCTAGAACCTAACCTCCTATTTTACATGTAAATATACAGTATGTCACGTTTTAGCATGAAGTTAATTTTGCACGAGGTTCTGGATAACCTATCTTGTATTGTATGAAGACTGTACTGTACTGTAATAATAATAATAATAATATAATAATAATAATAATAACAACAGTACACTTTCCTTTCCCAGACTTGTGTGTTACCCCAGATGGAGACCTCTGTGGTGACGATCATAGTAATAATACACAACTTTCTTCTGGCAGACACGTGTGTTGCCACAGATGGAGACTTCAGTAATGACGGTGCCAGGGCTGCTGGGTAACACAGCGCGAGTGTTACTCGACCAGTATCACAGCGACCAGCCCGAGATGGCCTGCCCACACTGTGTCCTGGCCCACCTAACCATTAAACTTACCAAACACAAGCAAGCACAGTAAGATATCACACACTGCTTCCCCTCCCCCCCATACTTGCCAGGCACAAACAAGCTCATCAAGCACCACATGTCGCTTGGTTTTTATCCCCACATTTGCCAAATACATACAAATGGTGTAAAGCACCACACATTGCTTGTTTTTTAAATCCACACTTGGCCAAACAGAAATAAGCACAATAAAAACCCGCACATTGCATGTTTTACTAATCCCCAAACTTACCAAACACAAGCAAGGAAAGTAATAACACTACATTTTTTTTTTTTTCTTTAACCTGAGGCCATAAGCATGGTAAAACCCTACATATTACTTGCGTTATTTATTTATTTATTTTTTACTTTTTATCAAATCAGCAAGCACTGTAAAACATTTCTCAGTTTTGTAATTCATACTTTCACCAAACACAAGGAGGCACAGTAAGACAACATATATTGCATTTTCTTTTTCACACACCACACACAAGCAAACACAGTAAAACACAACACTGCTTGTTTTTCGAATCCCCACACGTACCAAACACAAACACTGTAAAACACCATGCATTACTTTCTTTTATCAACTATTGCACAAACACAATACAACCTCACACATTGTTTGACACTCACATCATCCAAACAAGTACACAATTGCAGTCAAACACTTTACCTTGGTCATTTCTTTTATTATGCTAGTCAGAAATACAGGGTGATCCATAAATAGCTCTCCACTAGAAACACCCAGCACATCTTCTGTCTTGTGGGGATGGCTCAGTATGCTGGTTTGGGCATGGGCATAGCAGTTATAGTAGAAAATGTAATACAGGACATAGGTGTAGTAGTGAGCGTAGTAAATGAATAGATAATTCAGGACATGGGTATAGCAGTGACGTTAGGAAATGAACAAATAAAACTGGATGTGGATGTAACAGTGAGAGTAGGAAATGAATAAATAATACAGGATGAGTGTAGTAATTAGAGTAGGAAAAAATAAAAATAATACAGGATTCGGGTGTAGCAGTGAGAGTAGAAAATGAATAAATAATGCAGGACATGGGTGTAGCAATGAGGGTAGGAAATAAATGATACAGAATGAAGGTAACAGTGAGAGTAAGAAAAGAATAGGCAATACAGGACATATGTGTAGCAGTGGGGGTTGGAAACGAATAAATAATGCAGGACATGGGTGTAGCAGCGAGAAGAGGAAATTAATAAATGATACAGGATAAATGTAGCAGTGAGGGTAAGAAATTATTAAACTACAGGATATGATTGTAGCAGTGAGAGTAGGAAGTGAATAAATAATAAAGGACATGTTTGTTGCAGTGAGTAGGAAATGAGTAAATAATACACGACATGGTTATAGCAGTGAGTAGGAAATGAATAAATAATACAGGACATGCGTCTGGCAGTGAGAGTAGAAAATTAATAATTAATAAAGGACTGTCATCAGTAACCCCGACTAAGCTGCCCCCACAACACAAGAAATCACCAGGCAAAGTGTAATCTGGATGTTGTATATGGACCACCCTGTGTATAATACTTAATGGAGCAAGAAGCAAACAAAGGTAATAAAGCTCCATATAATATATTTTTATTGTTACAAATTGTAGAGTGGAGTAGCATGAATATCAATTTTTTCTTTAAACAAAGCACTGTAATGTACTGTAACTTGATTTATGTAAATGTGATTTAGAATATTACTAAGTATGTTTTCAAGTGCCATGGCATTCGTTTTAGAGTAGATGACATACAGCAAGACTATTTAAGATATTTCCTATAGAGAGTCCATGACATTGCGAGGTACATATTGCAGTGGTGCGATTATTTATGACAAGGGTGGATGATGAATTCAGTACTGCATAAATATATCAGATTTTTTATGGGAATAAGTAAATAGTAACTTTAAATGTTAGACAGAAGAAAAATGAGGAATGGACTCCCTACTGTGCTGTAGACTTTGACCGGTGGAAAGAAATAATCATCTGATGACTTTTTGTTGTAGGCAGATTTTATTTTATTTTTTTATTGATGAGATGAATTTATAAGGTGATTTTTGTATAGTGTTAGACAGAAGGAAAAGGGATTTTGAAACTAGAAATGAAATACTTAACATGTTGTAGAATTTGAGCAGTGGAAAAATATAAGAAAAAGGGGATATGAAATGACTGGATAGAATTAAATAGTGGTTTGGTAATGTTAGGCATAAAAAAGGGAGGTTTTATATATGGAAATGAAATATTTGCCATGCACTAGAGTTTAACAAGTAGAATGAAACAAAACTGCCCATTTGAAGATAACAGGTGATAATGCACAAAATAGTTTTGAAAGCTGTGTGTAGATACTTTTAGTCAGCTATTAGAGTTTGTGTAGGACTGCGCGTAAAGTTTATGATGACTGGATCATAAAGAATGAAATGCGAATTCCCGTCAAATGTTACATGTCTTCTGATATTGTAAGAGCCACCAAGGTTAGAGTGTGATTGTAGAGCCCTTGTTTGTGTGATTATGGAGCACATGGATGTGCAATTATAGAACCTCTGGACCTGTGTGATTATTCAGGATTTCCCATGTCTGGAATCTTTTTTTTTTTTTTTTACCTTCAGGCTCTGACATGCCTGCCTGCATTGGCCTTGGTCACCTGGTGGCAGCTGTCCATGCAGCTTTATCTCAAGCAGCCTCTCTGTTCAGTTCCTCATCCCTGAGGTCACACTCTATAACCTCATCCCAGGTCATTTTTGGTCTGCCACCCACAACCCAACCCTCAGTGTTCAGACTTCACACTCATCACACCCAGTTGTCATCCTCCACCCTCTCCTCATGCCAAATCATCTCAGTCTGCCCCTTCTTATCACTGCAATAATACTTTTAAGTCCTATGCCTCCTTTTAGCGCTTCATTCACAGTCCTAACCCCTCAGACCCAAGGACATACTACATAAATTCAGATGAAATACCTAGTCAGCGTCTTGGGCCTGCAAGAATTAAAAAAGAAAAATAACTTACCATAATTATTTTTCCCTATTACTCCAGACTTTTGGGACACCCTGTGGAACCTTTTGACCTGACAGCTTTCTAGTAGGAGACTTTTGTAGTTGAAGTTAATATTATCCCTCCCTCATGTTGTAGAAGCTGCTGCATGGAATTGGAGATTGTGTGTAAAAATAATCTCGTGCAGCTCGCTATCTTTTTTATCATGGCTGCTGAAGTGGACTACATTGAGGGATATGAAATTCTTGCACAAAAAAAAAAAGAATAAATAAAGCATTGCTGCATTGTTCAGAGAGAAGAAAAGTATTGTTAAGAGAAAAACAACATTCAGTACTGGGGTTTGTATGTGTGTGTGTGTGTGTGTGTGTGTGTGTGTGTGTGTGTGTGTGTGTGTGTGTATGTGAGTGAGTGAATATTTCAGTGATAGTTCACATAGATTTGGACAGTATTACACAACTAGTTTGATACAAGTCAGATTGGGGAGAGAAATGATTTTTGTTAATGTGTCCACTGTTGCAAAAAAGCCCACATTCTGAGCATTTATGTTTTTAGAACATTATACATTTGTGTGAAGGTACAGAATGTGGTAAAAGTTATTGGCGTATCAGATAGAGCCAAGTTTCCTTGGGCTTGAATGATGAGTGAATGGAAGCATGGCCCATTGGATTGGACAGACTTTGGCGGTCTGGATATTGGTACTCCTTACCCTGCCATGGGGTGGGAAAGGAGGTCTGGATGATGATGATGAGTACTGGTATTTATATTGTAAGAAAGATTATTGTGTGCAAAATATAATGTGCTGTACTTCCAGTGGGTTCACCTTATCTATGCCTAATTGGTTCTGAGCTTGTGGTGTAGTAAGATAATTAAAAAATATACATTTGCCTTCACTTATAAGTACAGCAGAGATGCATTTTGAAACTTAGTGTAGTGATTTATTGCATGATGAATTTAGTGTTGTAATGATTATATAAGTGGGGAAATGATTGGTTAATGAGAAATTGACCATCACATTGATGGTATAAGTGGAGGTAAAATAAAAACACTAAATGCTTATTGGGTGTATTAGTGAATGACTAAATCAAGCAGTCATATAATGCAGGTGTGCTGTACTACAAGTGGAGATGTGTTAGGCATCTTGTGTGGCAATGATGTATTAGTTTACATCTCATATTTGCTATGGTGTGACCACTATAACAGGATTGTTCTGAATATTGCTCTATGCCTAACCATCATTTCTTTATGGATAATACAAAATTCTGCAGCAAAAGCCAAGCTTCTGTATGAAAATTGTCTCCATGGGTAAGGTGGACCCACTACCTGCTGTTTTCATCATTATATATCAGTCATTATTGTGGGTTAAAAAAAAAAAAAAAAAAAGTGGGAAAGAAGGTCTAGATGATGATGATGGTGATTAAAAAAAAAAAAAAAAATACTGTATTCTACGTCATTCATGATGACAGGAGGGAAAAAACTGGCATACTACATAGAGAATTTATATGTCAGATGGCTTGAACATGCTATTGGATTGGTGACATCTCGTAGCCTATCACTTCTCATTACTGTACATCTGTGCAAACATGTAATGCAGAACACAGTACAGGTAGTTGATTTGTTTTCATCTGATGGAACTAGGCCACTCCCACAGCTAAAATACTATGTACTGGTTACACATACCCAGTTAAAAAATGTTTGTTAGCCTTGTGTTGTGATACAGTATGACACGTGAACCAAGAATTTTGAACTGCCAAGCAGTACCAAATGAGCACAGTTTCACTTTACTAATCAGTTCAAAGCTCATTGCTCCCAGGGGTAACAAGTAATTTTTTGGTGGATGAACATCTCGTATGGTAGCATAACTCTTGTTGCTGTACATCTGTGCAACTTTTTATGGGGAAAATAGTTGGTTTGTTTTCATCTGATGGAACTAGGCCACTTAGGTAAAATACTGTCATGGTTACATGAAATTCGAGGAGCTTTAGTTTTGGGTTTCCATGATTACTAAATTGCCATCCCACACTCTTGAGTGCTCACCTGTTACAATAGATTAACACTAGATGGTGGTGCTAGTCATGAAGAAGTGTTACGGAAAGGGTGTAGAGCCATAGTATTGTCCTGCCATTGATCCACAGGAAATAAGCTACAAAAGGAAAAAAAGTCTGCCTAGTTAAAGTGAATGAACTGTAGTTAAAACAGTCCTCCAATTTAACTGTGTTAAGTCATCAACCAAGCTGAGAAAGGTTCAGGATCTTTGCCAGGTCAGAGTGAACATATTGTAGAATCCAATATTGCACAGACTACTTAAATACAGTACATGTAGGTGAAGAATATGTACATCATCATAAAGTTAATGATTGATGGAATTACTTTGGAGGGATGGAATGGAGAGATACACGTGAGAGGGGGATATGAGTTGGAGGGAGGAAATGGAGAGATATATGAGTGAGGGGTATGTGAGTTGGAGGAAGGGAAGTCAAGTTATGGAGGGTGCTTCTGTGAGATTTTCAAGTAACTTCCCATGTCCCAGAAAACCATTTATTACCATGAACACTGTGTTCACCAAAATTGAAAACTTCTTTATAGGCAGATGTGTTTTACAAAATAGATAAATAGATGCAGTTTATAAAGTGCATACAGTGGTCCCCCTTTATCTGTGAAACGGTTTCAGTTACCCACGGTCAACCACAGTCCAAAAACATTAAACGGAAAATTCCGCAAATAAACAGTTCATAAGTTTTAAATTGCTCGCTGTTCTGAGTAGCGTGATGAAATCTCGCGCCATCCCGCCTGGGACATAAATCATCCCTTTGTTCAATGAATCCACGCTGTACAGCACTGATATTTTATCAGTTGCAGCGGGTTAATGAACTCTTCAGCAGACTGGCCAAGCCTGCCCAGGGCAAGTTATGGGTGCTTAACTCACCACACAGTGCACTACCAGCCACCTGTTGCCACAGAGCATAGCTTTGTTTGTAACATATCAAAATATTTCATTGTTGATGATTAATGTATGGACAAATTTTGCTTTAAGAGATTATAAAATGCGTTAAGTTTCAGTACTAACATGAAAATAAAACAATTCATACATTACAAAGATGTCTGTAAACAACACTGTCTTCGTCTGGCGGATGAAGCACTTGCGTGGTTACCGTAACAACCTCCCAGCACCTCGTCATAAGTCACGATCGTGTGGCAGTCCACCACAATAAACTGGATGTCATAATGCATAAGCTTTTCATTCCATTTTAAATACAGAGATATTTGCTATTCATGACTGCTGAGCAGTACTTTGCTATGAATATGACCAAAAATAGCTGAAGGAGTAGTAAGCTTGTATTTTTACATGCATACAAAGATGGTGTACAGTATACGCTACCTGCCCCTTGGTCACGTTGAAGCCGGCTCGGTTATCAGATCGACTGTCACGGTATCACAGTGCTTGTGTTCAAGTAACCCTTTTTTTACTTGATAATGGCCCCAGAGCACAAGAGTAGTGATGCTGGCAATTTGGATATGCCAAAGAGTAGCCATAAAGTGCTTACTTTAAGTGTATATATAGGGTTCGGTACTATCCACAGGTTTCGGACATCCACCGGGGGTCTAGAAACATATCCCCTGCGGATAAGGGGGCACTACTGTATATATAACTGCATAAAGCCAGGACTGTGCCAGATATAAGCTGATGTACAATCATGTGTGCTGTAGAGTAGTCCAGAACTTGTGTTTATGTATTTACTGTATATTTATTGGTAGAATTTATAGTTTGAGATTAAACTTTTTGGAGAAGAAAGCCTTCACATGGTGGCACCAATAAACTTCATGTATACAGTACAGTACTATGGCTGTTAATAACAATGTCTCTCAGCAGCCTCCCTATTCCCCAAATGGAGCATTTTGAACTACAGGAGATGGGAATCATCAGCCTGCAGTCCAGTGGGTTCACATCCTAATGAACCTGGGATAAAACCAACAAAAACAAAGAGTGCCACGTGCATTTTGCTGTATCACTGAAAATGGAGGGAGTGATATGAGCCAGAAGAGCATATTGGAGTTCTGGCAAGTACAGTAAATGGCAGCATCTTTGATTTACATATAATATTGCTAGATAATCCCATGACACTGCCTTATCTAGTGTAACATGAGAGTTTCCATGGGTAACATTGACCAAGGCATCAATGATAATCTGAGAAAATGGACATTAGGCAGTGGATTTCTCTCTCTCTCTCTCTCTCTCTCTCTCTCTCTCTCTCTCTCTCTCTCTTTTGGGATCCTTTCACAGTATCATTATAAAAATAACACACTATGAAGTGCTCCTTGGAGGAGTTCTGAAGGCACCATGTTTTTAAAACACATTATTATATCCTCCATTATCTCAGTTTTGATTTTGGCATGTTTTGCGTTACTCTATGGAGAGTATTGTAAGAAGTGAGGTATTGTCATGATTCCTGGGAGGATTTGCATTTGATGTACAGTAAAATGTGTTCTTGGAGCCTGTGACTTAAACAGATGATTGATGTATAGAAATAGCATGAATGTGTTTGTGTTTTAAGTGTAAGGTTTGTATGATGACATAATGTAGATAAGATGTGAATACTGTAGACACATCCTGCACCGTTAGTGATGTGGGATTAGATATTGTTAATAGTCAGGGTCATCTATACTATTTTTACTCCAACTTGGTCTAAAATTGCCATCTTTTCAGTCTTCATCTTCAATACTAATCTGTAACAAGAAAATAACACTAGAATATGATGCTAGTCATGAAGTGCAGTGGGAAGGACGTAGAGCAGTCGTACAGTATTGTCTTATTTAACCACCGAGCAATGTGAAATAAGCTGCAAAGGGATGAATATTTGTGCTAGAATTCTCCAGAGCAAGTTACTGTACAGTCAGCCGTAGGTAAAAGTTTGCCAACAGGCTTCTGCCAGCTTTGCATCCTGACTTCCTTACACCCACTCCTCCCCAAATGACAGAGAGTATCCTTCCTTATCATACTCTTTCATTGTTGTTCATATTGCAGTCACATAAAAGCAGTTCATGTAACACCTTCCATCTTTCCCATCCCTCCCTAAATGACAGAATATCCATCATCATCTTCCTTCTCTCAGTGTGTCATTCATATTGCAGTCACATGAAAACAGCTCATGTAACATCTTCCAATGCCACAACTGGAAGAGAAATGTTAGCAGACTTTTACTTATGGCAGTACATTGAGAAGATGAACTTTATAACCAGACTACATGTAATTGCACTTTAAGGTAGGTGTGGGTGAGGGATGCCTTCATGTGGTGGCACCAACACAACTGAGCTGTGGAACTGCCTCGTATTACAAACATCCCTTAACTCCCTCCTTGTCCCATGAAAGGGGGTTGGTGGATTGCAGGAAAAGGGTAACTTCAGCCTGCAGTCCATTCAGTTCACATCCAGATGGACTTAGGGCTTCAGCAACAACACTAACTTACAGTATATAAAATAAACTTTGTTAAACTTCTTATGTGAGAAAGAAAATTTTGATGCCCTGATATGCCCTTGTATATGAGAACTGGTTGGCTGTGAACTTCCAATGTATTCTGTAATGTTTGGAGGAAGCAGAGGGTACAAGTATGCCAAATGCATTCACCTTTCAAAGGATCTCCACAAAGGTACTAAAAATACTCCTCTGAGTTTATACATTGTTGCAGTCTGATCTTTTGGTGCTTTTTAATTTATTCTGTACAGTGCATATGCCATATTTTTTTAATTGATTGTTTTTCAGTATTAACTTGTTTCACATCTGTTTATGGGAGTATTTTGACTAATGGCATTCATCAAGCAAACAAATATTTTAATTGATGGCCTTTTTCATCAGCCAAGTAAATGTTTTTCATGAGGTACAAGAAGTGTTAGTGGCTGATAAGTATTATACAGTACAGACTCAGATCCAGAATACTTGGTTCCAAAAGCTTCATGGAAATCGAATATTTTTGAAAAAAAAAATCATACTGATAACTGTGTGAAAAATCACATAATAAATAGTCTAGAATACTGTAAACAGCAATACAGTGAAGTAGTGGTATGTTGTATTTAGTAATTTATCATCTGCTGTTATACATGTCTACAAAAGAACTTTGTCATCAAATATGCACCCAGTGTATGGACATGTGATATCAACACTGTGCTATAGCATGAAAAATTATTTTGGAAGTAGGTTTTTGGAAGTTGGATGTTTGTATTTGAGAGTGTACTGTAACATGAAAACATGTGCTGTACTGGAGACTTAATTATGCTTACAGATGTGATAAAAAAGACTACTTATTTTAGAAATATTGCTTTGCAATTAACTGCATAGACAAAGGATCATGTTTCTGTCACTTTAGGAAGCTTTGGCACCTCTTCCATACTGGTTTATGTGTGCAGATAGTATGTTACTATTCTCCTTTATGTTATTTATGCAGTGTCGGTATTAAAAGACACATAAGCATATCATCACCTAGTAACTGACCGAAAGGAGATGAAAGCTGTCAGGTATGATCAAACTGACCATAGCATGCCACATAAATCACTAAAGAAGAGTTGCTAAAAGGCTTGCTAAGTTTTGAGGGATGTGATCCAAGATATTAGGCTCATGATGCTGTTTACAAATGTCTGCTTAGATTATAAAAAGTCCTCTTTATATGTTGATTTTATTTATTTATTTATTTAGTTTCAGTAGTATTATTTATGATTATTGTTATTGTTATTATTATTATTTTTTCACTAATTCCACAATAATTTACAAGAACAAAATTGCCAATTGAAGTTCATTGTTACAGGTGTAAAATTACCATCTATCTTGAATTTTGAGCTGTGTCAAGAGATAAACACTAGAATATGGTGCTAGTAATGAAGAAGTTCTGTGGAAAGGATGTAGAGCCTTAGTATTGTCTTATTCTGCCATTCAGGTATGGGAAATAGCTCCAGAAATTATAAAAATTTCTGCCAAGTAAAAATGAAGGAACTATATGTGTATGGAAAAAAGTGTCATATCTCTGACATATAAAGAGGATTTAAAGTATATGGACAGGTTTGAATTGCATTGAGTTTGTTGACATATCATTTTACCTATTTAATTGTAGTGATTTTGTATGCTCCTAGTGTAGAATGACACCATATGCAGAAGAATACCATGAAAATTTGCCAGTGGAAGGGATTCGTGAATGAGACATGGTGTTTTGGCAGTATTATACGAAGATTTTTTTTTATGCTTTGGCAGTGAAAGGGATGCATGAACGAGATTTTTCTGTATTTTGATCAGAGAAGGGGTATATGAAGGAGCTTTATAACAGAAGGGATAATGAAAGAAATTTTACAATGTTTTGGTCATATAAGGAATCTATGAAGGAGATTTACAGTGGAAGTTATATACAGTACGTAGGAGATTTTTATGATGCTTTGGATATATATGAGGGAGGTTTATATGATGTTCTGGCCATAAAAGGGATAAACAGAGAAGATTTTCATGATGTTTTGACCACAGAATGGTTAGACGAAGGAGATTTTCTTGATATTTTGGTCATGGAAGACATACAAAGATTTTTATGATGCCTACAAACCCCAGATATGAAACATGATGTCAGGTGTACCCCTCATCAATGAAGGTTAAGTGCCTTGAATCGTCAGCTTTAACAGGACCAAGGGAGACATGCTTCAGGTTGTCTGTTTGTGGTCCTAATATTTATAGTCAGGAATCTGTCTGGTCAGATAGTAAAAACGGTAATTCAGGTAGTGGGAACCGGAACGATAAGTAATTTGTTTCAGTTGACATAGTTTGTGTCATGGAATGATGCAGCAGATACTTTACCTGATTCAAATTGCTGACATAACATTCAGTGAGGAATAAAACTGTTTGTTAATTGGGACCGGTTCAGTGGCCTGTGGACAGCTGGAGCACACAGCTATCTTGCTACAACTGAAATTGTGGTTTTATTACAGTGCAAGCTAAAGCTTCTTCTTCTTTTTCTTTTTTTTTATTATTATTCATCTGGTCTTACCACAAAGGAGGGAGAATTTTTGTAGCATAGTTTATGCAGTAATTATGCCTGTAGGTATAAAGTATAAAGCATATTAATTTTTAAAAACATGATCTGATGCAAAATTTAACTCTATAAACCATGAAACAGGAGAAACTGCATTATGGAAGGAAATTGTTTGACTTAATTTTTTACATAGTTGCTGCTAGTCTAAGACAACCTTACTAGTGAGATATAGTTGGGAATAATAGATTGCAGTGTATTTAGCTGTAATGTGGATGCTTTATGAACTGAGACACGTGGATCTCGTATATACACTTAATGAGTTGAGATCTGAGGAGGATTGTATTTTATGTTGCTGGCATTGCTCTGTCTGAACATTCATTTAATTATTATGATAATGAATGCAAGTTGACTCCAGTAAAAAGTTGGAGTTTTGTGCGGTAAAATGCAGGGTGGTCTGTAAATAGTCCTTCATTAGAAACTCACATAATGTTGTCCAGTGTGTTGTGGGGATGGCTCAGTTTGCTGATGTGGGCATGGATTTGGTAGTGGCAGTAAGAAATGAAAAATGAAATAGGTTAGACACTTATAATGTCAGCTAAGCCAGCCCCACGACACTCGAGAAAGCATCTGGCAGAGTGGAAAGGAAGTGTTTTACTGTATATGGTCCACCCTGTATATAGATTTCTCTCAGCATGTACAGTATTTATGTCGTACTTTGTTCACGTAAATCATCTGCTTTACTGAGGCAGGTATTTATGCAAATCTGTTTACATAATTTTTCTCTTTTCGTAAGCTTGATAATCGTAGAGTATGCATATCTTAAATTCAATAACTTGTTCCTTTTCTCACCGTTATACTTCTGGTTTAAGAAATATCTGTGTATAAAACTTATAACTTTTTATCATTTCTCAGTGTCCTGAATATTATAAAGTCACAAAGCCTTCTCCTTTACGAACATTCATGAATCATGGCTTAGCAACACGTTGCATAACTACACCGTATCCTTTGTACAGTCCATCCAAGATTAGTTACACTAGGCCACAGCTAACACCTTTCCACACTTTCCCATGCTCTCTCCTGGTAATCCCATCACCTATAAATTTATTCCCTTCAAATTATAGTTACAAGCGATGGAGTTAAGAGTGATGGAGTATGCAGAGCTGTGGAAAGATGTGTGTGTGTGTGTTTGGGTGAGTGTGATTATAATTTGGATTGGACTTTACTTATTCAGGACACCAAAATTAGCTCATCTCATCACAAAACTAGGATCAGATTTCTGTTTCTTTTCATCTTCATTACCCGAACCTCAGATGCTCTACCTGTGGTTTTGGAAGTATATGTGATAAGATTTGGTGTTCAGAAGAGTAGCAGTTTTTGTATATTATTATATATATATATATATATATAAATATATATATACTGTATATTTATTACCTCCAGCAGTAAAGACCTCTGAAGCTAGTTTGTCTATTATTAGTTTAGGAAGATTGTAAGATCGTCGAAGTTTATGAGATGTTTTTTATTTAATACATTTTATTATTAAATATTGTACCATAAGTACCCAGTTCATGTTTTGTTTAGAGAGAGATAATAGTGTACATACTGATATTCTATAATTTAAATGTTTGTTTAGTAAGCAGGTATGATACAGATGCTGTTATTGCTCGATGTTACTGTGGCCGCTAATAATGCCGCTGCTTGTACTTAAATGTGCGTGTGATAGCCTCTTGCCTCGCTGTCCTTCACAAGAAACTCAGGGGACGGATTCACAGATACACTTATGATCTATTTCCTGTCAGAACTTTGATTTCCTTCTGTGAGGAATGAGAAACATGGGAAATTCTGCCTTCTCATCATGTGGTGGCACTTATATAACAGAGTGGCTTTGCTGCCCAGTTATGCAATCATCCCCCAACTTCTTTATCCCCTGAATGGAAGATGGTGGGGTACAGGAGGTTGGCAACCTTAGCCTGCAGTCCACTGGGTTCATATTTCAGATGAACATGAGGCCACAGCTACTCCTGCTACCACTACTGCAATGACAAACTATCTCACTTTATTCTTGCTGTCTCCAAAATGACTTTATTCACCTGAGAAGTGACTTTCTGAACATGACAGGTTTAGGTATGGCCGTCATTAAATAGTTTTGCAACCAGAGGATCTAAGCTGAATAAAATCAATGGGAGGTAGCAAGAATTTAAAAAAAAAATACATCAATGGACTGAAAAAGGATTTTTTTTTTTTTTTTTTTTTTTTTTTTTTTTTTTTTGTGAGAGACATGGGAAGCCCCTGTACTCCCCAGCCCTTGATATTCCTGGGAAAACAAGTCACAGTTATGACAGGAAATTGATTGTAAATTTTTTTTGTGTGGGTCTGGCCCAGCTTTATTTCTCCTGCATGTATTTTTTTTTTTTTTTTCCAACACTGATATCTCTGAATACTTTGCACTGTATTTTTTATTTTTTTTAATTCTCACTGCCCTTCATATTTAAAGTCAGGCTTATTCTACCCTTACTTTTCCACAATGATATGTCTTTTTCCTTTTGCACTGTATTTTATTTATTTTTTTTTTTTTATTTTATTTTTTTTTTTTTTTACTACTCTGATGATTTTCAAAGATCTTTTTGCTGAACACTGTATTGAAGTTCAGGTTTATTTCTCCATTTTCCACTAATGTGTCTGCACTGTATTACAACAGATTTTATTTTATACTCATTCTGATTTTCATGGATCTGAATACATTTACATTCAGATTACTTAGTTTTTTTTTTCCATTAGGCAATATAATCTGTGATAGCCCTTTTTTGCTGCTGTGTGCTGAGGGAATGTCGCCTGTGTTTTTTCCCATTTTGTTATTTTTCTTTGATTGTGACCTGGTTGAAATTGATAACAAGTAATAACAGTTGTTGGCTGAATTACTGCCCAGTCAAATACTCTGTTGTTAGATGGGATACTTCACATTAGGCTCAGTTAATGCATGCGTGC
Organism: Coenobita brevimanus; assembly: GCF_032717465.1. Lineage (NCBI taxonomy): Eukaryota > Metazoa > Arthropoda > Malacostraca > Decapoda > Coenobitidae > Coenobita > Coenobita brevimanus. The sequence continues at coordinate 4,249,574 of NC_137035.1, forward strand.
TTGAACTGCATATAGGGTGGTCAGTATATTACACATCCCAGTTGTCATGTGTTGCCGGGGCATGGTACACCACCAGATTGAACAGTCCCCGCAACACACTAGAATTGCGATGGTTTGTATATCAACCACCTTGTATAATGCAGTTCAGAAGTGTAGTAACTGTTTCACCCTGCATTGTTATGTGTTATTCTTGCCATTTCCAAACAATTTCATGTAACTAACAGGAAATCTCTTGGATGGGTTTGAAACAATCTCCAATTAAACTTCTCCCCTATGAAAAGACACCCCAAAGTTGATTGAGATTGTCAGGCAGTAGCAAGAATAAATGGAAATTGTTTTTGAACTGAAAGGAGATAAGTTAAGGTTGAGCCAGATATAAAGTCGCACATCTGTATTACCTGTGGTATTAGTTGGTTTATCTATCTTTCTATGTTGATTCATGCACTAGAATCATCTTGGGCAATCTTGTACTGTATACAGTGCCAAAGAGATCTGTCAATATCCACCAAAGGGAAGAAAGGAAGTAAATTAGTTCCATAGTACAATGACTGCTTTCTGAGAGCAGCTTTACAATATGTTATGTTTACACTCAGCAAGATATATAGTTTTTATGTTTTTTAATTGCCATGTTGCGCTTCTTTATGTAAAGTATGCTTTATTTTAATAATTGTCCTACTTAATGCCATTTCCATTTTCATAGCTTGTTTACTTGTTATGCCCCAGTGTGCTAGAATATAATAGGAGGCAGTTTTAGGCAAATTTTTTTACCCCCTCCTCTGTATATTTTCTACCTGTGTTTGTCTACTTGAAAAATACAACATGATCACATTGTATAAGAGTTATGAATACCTCTATTGTAACATCATCTAAACCCCAGTTGTTGTTGGTTAACCCCAGTCTGCCCAGCTGAGCAGACCTGTCAGTCACAGGAAAGCAGTTTGTTCTGAAGGTTGTCCTACAGGTATAGTACAGTACATACACCACACAGAGATCCAGTGCCCCCTTGTGGTACTTGTCTCGTCTTCAAAGTCGGGCAAGGGTTCTGGCTGCCAAAGATGTGGTTGTTGTTACTATTCACATAATGCCGATCAGGGACAGGCAACCGGTCACTCTCACCTTCAGTGACTGGACTGAGTAGCCTACCCCCAGACTCCTGATTAGGAAATGGCTTACTGGTGGTGTGTTGCTGGAGCTTTTCCTGATGGGGAAATACTGGGTTGGATGGTTGATGGATGGCAATGCAGTATAAACTTCCAAACCAAATGGTTTGTGGTAGGTGGGGGCGCCCACCATCCACTCATTCGTTGTAGTGCTGCCGTCAGGTAAATCTACACTGAGTGACAAGCCAAATGATTTCTTATAAACCAAGAAACCATTTACTATGCTGGGTGGTAACCATATAACCAAATGACACCTGGAAATTTAGTGGGTTAAGACACTACAACTGGACTGAGGCTGTTAGGGGGAGGCGGTGGCTCAATTGGTAAAGAGTTGGCCTGCAGTCCTAATGGACCCAGGTTCAAATCCCCGCTGGGGCAGCAAATAGTTTAAGGATTTGAATTTCATTAAAATCAGGCTTTACTGACCTACCAGAAGACCCGCCGACATGTCATAAAAATACCCCCGCTAATACCAATACAGCAGTCCTGTATGAGACAGCCCTAGCATGTACTCAATATGGACGGTGGGTGTTAGTGCCGAAGTGGTGACATGTATGTAGGAGGACTGCTGGGTCTTGATAGCAGGCTGTGAAGCCTATGCCCAGTTGGACAAAAATATATATATATATATATATATATATATATATATATATATATATATATATATATATATATATATATATATATATATATATATATATATATAAATAAAATATATATATATATCCAAGAGATTGCTGAAGTTTATTGCTCACAAAAAGCCACTGAGGGGCAAGAGAGGCTGGTCACCCCAGCCTTAAATGTCAGGACTGAGTAGCCTAGCCCCAGGCTCCTATGCTCCTTTTGGGCTTAAAAAGGACGGGATAATGATGATGAATGAATGAATGAACATTAAAGTGATAGTGAATCAAGGTTCTAATATCCACTCGTCAATGCAAAGTTTATTTATTATCAATGACCATCTTTCATCATAATTATCAGATAAAATCATATCACATGCTTTCTCTTGAGGAATCCCCATATTGAGGTTGGCCATGGTACAGGTAATGTTTTCTATGGACTGCAAACTAAACCAAGTGCCAAAACCAACTAATTACTTCCTAGCAGTTGCTGGAAACTGCTGAGGAAAAAAAAAATCTACAATGGATATTACAATCTATAATGATGTATGGGTCGCAGCTTGGACTTTGTTCCTTTATTTGTGGCTGGGCTTCTTGCCTAAGCAGAATGATGTAGCTTGTTACCAAGCCTGCAGCCACACCTCACTCTTATGGCAGTACCTCCCAGGTTTGCTGATAACCAACCATTTACTGCCCCTTATCTCTCTTATTTATCTATCATTTAATTACTTTACATAGAATAATTGTCTTTACTGATAAAATGAAAATGTCTGTACAATGCAGTAATTAAAATAACATACTGTACAGTAAAGAAATAAAGACTACAGATTTATGATATTAAGAAAAACAGTGCGGCATCTTGGTCCCTTTCACACATCACAATTCAGCCCTTCTCTCCCCCTTGACTCATGATGCAAGAGGTGAGGAAGCCCAGTGTTGTAGGTCAGTGGGCAGGTCTGGGATAGATGAGAGGGCCAAGGTGAGGTGAGTGGGGGAGATCATGAGGTGGTACAGACAATATTCCCTCTGCACTCCTCGGCTGCTGTCCACTCCTCGTATCAGCTCCAAGGTCTGTATGGGAGAGGTGGAAGCACAGTATCATCATCGTCATCTTCATGATCACCATTTCCACCACTATCACCATCACCATCAAAATCAACATCCTGACTTCTTTCCCCCTAAGAATGGGGTGGCGTAGAGTTCATAAGGCAAGGAAATGGAGAACAAAATCAAAGGAGAACTAGTCAGCAGCATGCCCGGTGAAATAGGCCATACTCTCATTCATTTACCACTCATGGCCCGAAATCCTGATTCTACTTCACAGCCCTAACCTGCACTTTTTTTTTTTTTTTTCTACCCCACCTCCAACTCCCATTCTCCTCCCTCATATATCATTCCACTCCATCCCTCCATCTCATGCTTGGTTTCCCCCTCCCCCTTCCTTTTATATGCATTTCACATGAACATCAGTTTATTTATTATTAACTCACTGAGCCTACAGACATTAATTTCCTTCTATTCTTGGCATCTAAAAATTTTATTTGACTTAGGTCAGACTCCTTGAACAGGCATTACAATATACTGTACAAGTAAACAATACAGTTTCCTAACACATAACAGCTATGAGGAGCTCTGATCATTTCCCTGAACTTATCACTTTATCCTTCTTAATTAGATTTTATCTTGCTTTGGTTACTTCTCATAACTAATTACGGCACTTTCTTTGTCTTAATTTTATCTTGCTGCTTGTCCACTCACCTTAAGCTGGTCAAAGGCTTTGAAGACCACTGGGCGAGGGAGTGGCCGAGAGTGGGCATGACGTCGTGTAAATTTTAGATACTCATGAAGCACCATCTCAAAGTTGAAAGGTTCACCCTCATAAATACTTGTCAGATGGCTCATGGCAATCATCTAATAAGAGGGAAGAAAATAGGTGTTATAAAAAAAATAAAACCTACTTGTCACCTTCATCATTATCATCATCATCATCATTCTAACCCCAATTCACACCTATGGGATGGACTGGGGTAGGATTTAAAACAAAGAAAGGGTTCAATTTGTCCTAGTTCCTTTCATATAACATCAAAAACAATTCAAAGATGCCCTGAAGCTAAATGTTAGTACTTTCTTCTGGTACCAAATATATTTAGAATGCATAAACAGTTTCCAAGATCAATAAAAAAAAAGCAAGGCAGTAATTACTAGTTATGACAGGATTCTGCATTTCTATCCCACAAGACCTGGCCTTTAGGAGTTAATCTCTTGTTACAGCTCGGTATTTAATTTGGAGAAACAGTAATTTTAGGCATAGTAGAAGTAAGGAGAGCATAGCATGGGCAATGATGAGTAACACACCAACGAGAGCTGAAGAACAGATAAACCCTGAATGATGTTTCTCTTGGCATCTGCAGAAACGTGAGCGTGGACATGCGTCAGCATCTCGGCAGTCACTTTCTCCTGCCCCTCCCCCAGCTCACACACACACAACAACTGCAGCAGGGAAAAGAGAAACAGTTGGCTTACAACAGGTACAAATGGAAGACCTGGCTTTGGCAGAAAATAAAAAGACATAGAATTCTTGAACAAAACCCTTCCTCCATTAAATTCACCCGACATAGTAGCTTTTAGGAGCAAACCTACAGTGTTAAGCATAGAATAGTAACTGTATCAGACTCACCAGTAAAGTCTTGAATGCTCTGAACTCTTTTGCTGTAGTATTCAGTAAATAGTAAATTAAATTGGTGCCTGGAAACTAAAAGTGGGAGTAAAATATCAGATCCACCATTAAAATCTTCATTATCATGATTTCCTCCATGGCAATGTGCAGTAACTGGTAAAGTAAATAGCTGAATATAAGTAATTAAAACATAAATATTGGACCCATTGATAATAATAAAACTGCATAAGCAGTAGTGTGCCATTATATATTAAAAAAGAAAAAAAAAATTAAGAAAAATAAGAGAGAAAATGTAACATAATGTGCTCACCAGCATAGTCTTGAGTGCTCTGACATCTTTGGTGGTGGTGTGTAGTCTCTTTAGTACCCGCCTCACTTCCATGTCCTCTGCCAACTCCGCCACATGTGTGTTCCACTTCCTCGCACTCTCCTGGACAGAACACCAATATAAACTTGTGCTTTAGCCTTGTTTCCCTCCCCCCCCCCTCCACCTCACATACACTCTTAGACAATCTCTTTCTCCATTCTCCCTACATGGCCAAACCATCTCAGATTACTTCAAACACTTTCCGACACAAAAAAGTCATCTCTTTATTGATCACAAGATACATTAATCCCACATGAGGTGGCCACAAATTAATAATCTCCATCCCTGCCAACAGGATGTCCTCTCTCCAACTCGCACCCCCAATCTCTTGCGTACCTGTTCACTCCACCCACCCATCTCTACCTACCTTATGTGTAAATGAGTTTGGTAGTGTTAAAAGGTCCTTAAATGTGTTGATATAGTGAGGGTCGAAGGCATCAGGAGGGAAGAGGTGGATCTGTCGGTGGGAGAAGCGGCTCTTCACGCGCTTCTCCAGGAGTTCAATCACATCCAGCCTACAGGTGAGGCCTAACACACAAATTGGTGCCTGGAGAGTAGAACATACAAATTAATTAAAGTACTGTAGCCTATATCATCATCATTGTGAATGTATTTTTCTACAAAGGATGGGCTGAGACTTCTTAAGACAAAATATCATACATCATCATTATCATTTTAACTATTTTCTCAACTTAAGATTGGGTGAGGTTACTGAAGACCAAATATTACTGTTAAATTTTTTTGGATTTTAACAACAGAAGTACTGTACACACACACACACACACGCACGCACGCACGCACACACACACACACACACACACACACACACACACACACACACACACACACACAATGTTAAATGAAGTATATAGGTACACCAAACTACTGGCATATTTGTACATCAATCACATCCTAACTGACACAATTTTTTGGAGAGTTTGGTTAGTTTTCTTTCTAGCAGCATCAAGAAAAAAAAAATCATTAGCTCCTTTTGGTTCACTTTACTATTAATGCCAGACAAGGATGCTTTCATTCAAGGAAGGGACTGGGGAAGGCAATAATATTCCTAGGAAAATATTCAATGTACAGTACTAACACAAAGTTTGTACATCAGTCACACTTGATATGCTGTACTATCAACAACAGTCATGAAATCACAGTTCCAATAATCTCTCACCATCCATCACCTAATGTATTCTTAGCAAACTTTATCCTACTGTATTTTAATTGCTGGGTAACAATTACGTGTTAGTATTATTCTGGAATGGCTATTTGATGGCAGTGACCTATTTTGCTGTGCTGTGATGATTATACTGCTTTTACTCTTACCTGGCCCAGATATTGGTTCCTTTATGGTTCATTCACATAGCTCAGTGGCAGAAAGAGACAATGCTACAACTCTACATTCATTCCACTGCACTTCTTTGTGATTAGCATCATATTTTAGTATTAATCCACTGTTATAACAAGGCATTCAAGATGGACTGAAGGCAGCTGTAGGCCATGTTAGTGTTAAAATTGTATGTACTTTCAATCAATCAATAAGTCAATCAATCCTTCACCTGAGCAGACTGCGCCACATCAAAGAGATTATAGAGCAGTGTTTGGTTGCGATGGTGGCAGAAGAGGTCAAACTCATCCAACAGGAAGATAACCGGCTTGGATTTCTCCTTACTTCCACTCCGCAGAGACTCCAGTAAGAAGGCCAGGTTCTCTGAAGAGCAATAAGAGGTAAGTGTATATACTGTCGATCTGTGAGTCTCAGTTGTACAATACCCAGTACAGTAGTTAGCTAATGTGTATACTATCAGCAAAGGTGTAGCCAGAGAGGGGGCCAAGGTGGTAATAGCCACCCCTGATGTATGCCTGGCCATCCCATTGGTCACTCCAAATTTCAAGAGGAAGATCCTTCAACTTCCCTGCAGTTCTCCTTGGGTCACCCCATAATTAGGCTTGGCCACAAACTTGACCACCCCATTGTTATAATCTTGGCTATGCCCCTGCTTTGATGTTAATACAGGTATACTATATATCGCATAAATATGTAACATACTGCATGCATAATGTAATTACTGAGCAGATGTTTAGGGTGTGACGATGTGTGGTGTGAAAATTACTGGCGTGACATGACATATATAAGTATCTTTTAAATATACAAAAAGAAGGCTTTATAAATTCTTTTGCTACTACTTCTCTGCTCACCAGCAAATGAACCAAACACCTTATTGGCAGCAGCAGACTCGAGCCTGAGCTGTGCAGTTATTTCCTTCAGTGCTTGGCGGTCGTCAGTCTGCAGCAGTCCTGAAAGTCTCACCACAAATCCATCCCCTAGCACACCTTTCTTCCCTAACTTTCCAAGCACAACATTCACCAGCTGCAGGTGGAAGAGACACAAGTTAGTTACCATTTTTTTCTTAGCTTTTAAAAACAATTTTAATGTGGTAGCCTTGAAAGTCACCACAAACCCATCCCCAAGTATACCCTCCTTCTCTAGTCTTTCAAGGATGACATTCACTAACTGCAGATGAAAGAAACACAAGTTGTAACTCCTTCACTTAAACTTGGCCCAGATTTTCATCCTTTTGCAGTTAATGACACTTAGCTCAATGGCACAATAAGAATATACAGTACTCTGGCTATACATCCTTTCCACAGCACCTCTTTGTGACTAATAACATATTTTAGTGTTAATATATTGTTACAACTTAACATTTAAGACAGTGATAGATATCATTTGGTTATATGCTTGCCACCCAGCGAAACAGAGAGAGAGAAAGAAAGAAAGAAAAAATAAGGCACACAAGGTTAGCCCTGGTCCCAAAAAAGCTGTACCCAATTTTTTCAAGAGTCCACACCCATGTGACAAATCAATTTTTTGATTTCCAATTACCTGTACTGTATTTTACATAACTACATACATTAGTTGTGTAACTATATTCGAATAATAAACTTTTTCTGTTTTCATTTTATATTATACTGCATTATACAGTATATACTGTACCGTATTATTTTCTACTTCAGGTTTTAGCGTACTCTGGCAGATTTCATCTTTAACTTTTAAAATATCGCAAAGTCTCTAAAAACTATCGCCAAAAATTATTTTGTATCACAAATTGTGACGTTGGGAATCAGTAGCGCGATCCCTGGGTACACACCGTGGACTTCCCAGTACCCCTTGGAGCCAGTATCAGGGCCGAGTTACTCTCCCCTAGGGTTAGGGTTCGGGTCATTAAGTCCTCCAAGTGACGACCCTCCGAACTGTACAGGGCAAGAAGTTTCTCCTCTGAAAGGAATAAGAAATTAGTAATATATGGGGATAATTGCAGTGGGCCAGATTCAAATGTTAGAACTATAAAAGGCAGGAAATTTGTCTCCTGACAAAAGTACATACATCTATCTATCTATCTACTGCCAGACGCCATAATCCCATAAGGGGTGGCCATTTGACTTTGAGTTAGTTGTTTTACAGGGAGGGGCACTAACCCTCCACCAACCCACTTGTTGACACGTAGGGAGCACGTATGGTTTGGTTATATGGTTACCACCCAGCGTTGTAAATGGTTTCTTGGCTTACAGGAAACCATTAGGCTTGTCACTCAACGTAAAGCCACCTGTAAAGGAAAGAAAAGCAATAAGAAGTGACAGGAAAGATGGGAGAAATAAGAAGAGAGGAGGACAGGCACAGAAAAAGAATGATACAGGCTACGAAAGAAGTAGGCAGCAAAAAAGCAGACAACTGCAATAGGTTGATTGTTTCATGTTACGCAGCCAATATACAAATGTGACGACCATTAGATTAAGACAAGGATAAAAAGGACGAATAATGTAGTGTCCACCTCGTGATATGCTACGGATACCTCATTCAAGACCAGTATCATGGAACATAGTGTGGTTATGAGAATTTCAGTCAAGTATACTGTGGTTGAATATTATGGTGGGGTTATGAAAAAAGCTTTAACAAAATTCTAACCTTAAAAAGTCTTTTCAACTTAATGTAACTTATCTAACCTGACCTGTCTGCCCTAGCTAACCAAATCTAACCTAACCAGTGTAATGGGGTCTATAAATCCTCACACTGCCCGTTGCAAAAGGGAGATCCTCTGTTTGGGTCAGTGGTAACGTGGGCGTATTTGGAGCGTGTGGGCCAGGGATCAAATCTCGGCCAGACTAGTGATTAAATGGTTAAGTTTCAGTTTAGTTATTGCACCCACATGACTTAGAGCCAGAATGGTTTTGGGTCAAGATCAACTTGTGCATGCCACCTACCAGCCTCGTTGGTTGCGCCCCAGAGTTTAAGGTTGAGTCGGAGTTGTTGCTGGATGTCTGTCATTACATCAGCAACTTGAGAATCATCACTCCTTCCACGTTTTACACCCATAGTTGTCACTTTAATCTGAAAATAAAGTGGTTGATTTATCCACATACCTTATATCAGCACCATGTGTATTAGTGTGTTTAAACTGAAAATAACATGACTAAGTAATTTCAAGATACCAATGGTTAGGTAAGTCTGCATCAACTGAAAATGACTAAACAGCTTCACATACACCTATAGTTGTGTCTCTTCAACCTGAAAATTATACCCAACTGGTATACGCACATCCATGGTTACCCAAGCTGAAAATATTACAACTAATTCACTTTTAATATGCATCTGAGGGCATCAAGTTATCAGGCTCCTTCACTGTGATGGCATCCTTTTTATCACACCTTGCTATTACCTAATGATTTTATTAAACCTAAAGGAGTCCCTAGCAGGAGGTGATTGGTTTTGGGGGTAATGTCTGAAAAAATGGAATTTGCTTCAAGAGAATTATGCCTACAGTAACACAAATAACCCCTAAAATCAGTCGAATTTACCCTAAAAACTGAAGGTAGTGTTGTTCTTTATATATAAAATAAAAATCAGTAACAACAAAAAGCAAGTTATGTTCACAATATTAAATATAAAACCTATCTAATGAACCATCAACTCATTTATACTTATAAAACTGGTCGCTTCTTGACAAATGTATGAGCACACACACGATATATATTAGTTTTACCAAAAGTATAATATGCTTAGAATTGTAGGAAAGTTAAATGGACCCACAACAAAATCAGCTGATATCCCGCGCCCAAAATATAAACAAAGAAGGATCATAAATATAATTGTTTTTTAAAGAGAATCTGTATAATATTATTTTTCAGTCGGATATGCATCATAGTAGTTGGTTGGGCCACGTTGATTTTGTTCTTTGAAATGAGTCTCTGCTTACTATAACATGTATATAAGGTAGGAATGAGTCTCCTAGGTTACTGTAGCACCATTATGAGGTAGGAATGAGTCTCCTAGGTTACTGTAGCACCATTATGAGGTAGGAATGAGTCCCTAGGTTACTGTAGCACGATTATGAGGTAGGAATGAGTCTCTTGGTTACTATAGCACGTTTCTGATGTAGAAATGAGTCTTTCGGTTACCATAGCATGTTTATAAGGCAGGAATGAGTCTTCTTGGTTATTATAACACGTTTATTGATGTAGAAATGAGTTTCCTTGGTTACTCTAACGCTTATGAGGTAGGAATGAGTCTCCTAGGTTACTATTGCACATTTATCTTATAGGAAAGAGTCTCTTTGGTTAATATAAGATCCTTAATCTCTTAGCGCAGCTGATGGCCAAGTGTAGTAAAACTGAACGGTTGATTTTAATCACAGTTCTTTCAACTTAACTTGGCCCATATTTTCGTCCTTTTGCAGCTTATTGCACATAGCTTAATGGTAGAAAAATGACAATATTACGGCTCTACATCATCTCCATGACACGTTTGCATGACTAGCAATACATTCTAATGTTGGTTTGCTGTTACAACTCAGTATTTAAGATGGAGAGAAGGTACGTTTAGGTGAAATTACAGTAAAAGAACTAGTTCAGTTGATGGCCAGGTGTAGTAAGACTGGATGGTTAATCTGACAAGTAAACAAGGACACATTCCTACCGTATGAGGTTCATCGAATTTCATGCAACCACGACCCCAGTTCTGTCAAATGAACACAAAGTGTCTATAGCTCTCAAACACCTTTTCCTATGCGATTTCTTTTGCATATTATACCTTACTGTCCTACTCTGTGTTGCATTAATCCTTCAAACATTCCCATACTTTGCCTAAATAACGTACAAAAGGATATGAACCAGCCATATCCAAAAACAAATCGCCAAGGAAAGGGTGTTAGGAGTTTCATTAACCTACGAGAATACCACGAGCCAATGTGGTATGGTATGTGACTATTAACTTTCTCGTGTAAATCGACCAGGTATTTTAAATCCTCTCTCCGTCTCTTCTCAGGCTCGTAGATGGAGACTTCGTGGCACCTCTTCCCTAGCGAGTTAATTTGCACATTACATCTTAACATTCTCTTGTATGCCATGTATATCGTTCTGATATTGACACGGTTTGCATCAAGAACATATAAGAGGATAACGAAGTGTGATAAGCGGAACAGATCGGTAATAAGGCGTGGTCCATATTCCAGGCGCAGATGAGGCTTTGTAACACCTCTTCCTTAGCGATTTATTTTGCATATTGCGTCTTGTTATTGTCCATTATGCTATTTATATCGTTTTATTCTCGACACGGTTTGCATCAATGACATTAAGTGGATAGCGAGGTGTAAAATGCAGAATAAATCGCTACGGCATGGTCAGTAATCTTAACGCTTCTTAGGCAATTTATTTGGCATATTGCACATTAATATGCTCTTGTATAATGTTATTATCGCTTTAAAGTTTGCATCACTGGCATACAAGAGGCTACTGAGGTGTAATATGCAAAATAAATAGTAGGAGCGTAAACGCGACTCCCATGCGCAACCCGTGCGTCATTTTTCTCAGAGATGTGACGCGACTCCATTTTCTCCGCGTGCTGTCTGTGTCATGGCGTTGTTTCTTTTTTTCTCTTGTGGTACGTTGTGCACGATGTCCGTCGCCTTACAAAGTGTTCACCTTAACCCCGTGGCCCGTGAGGACATCTACTGGCCTCAATAATGTGAGTATTTTGCAGTGTTTGAGTGGTATGTTGGAAGGGTCGCTCATGGGCGAAGTTTACACGCGCGGTGTCGAAAGTTTGATACAGGAGATTGTATTTATCTGTACATTATTTTTCATGGCTATTTTCCAGTTCTGGGATATCACCCAGCCAGCTTTTCAAATGAGTTTATATTGACTAGGTTAAGTTAGAGCGAGTTAGGCTGGAGTAGAACCGAATATTAAATCCCAATGTCCATTCCAGTGTTGACAAAAAATACGTGTGCATCGCCTTTCTGCACTCTTCACAGCACAGTAGTAAATAAAAGTATCAGCCTGTTTTTGGTTAGGTTGAGACTACTTAGGTTTTGGTTGGATGGTGATAGGTTGATGTCTGGTTAGGTTGAGATTGCTTAGGTTAGGTCTAGTTTTGGTTAGATTGTGTTAATGTTTGGTTAGGTTTAAATTGCAAGTAATACAAGTGTCCCAGTTCCGTCAGATGAACATAAACTGACTATAACCCTCTTAACACCTTTTCGTATGCGATTTATTTTGCTTATTAACTCTACCAATGCCCTACTCTGTGTTGCATTAATCCTTCAAACATTCCCATACTTTGCCTAAATAACGTACAAAAGGATATGAACCAGCTATATCCAATAATAAATGACTAAGGAAAGGGTGTTAGGAGTTTCCTTAATCTACGAGGATACTACAAGCCAATGTGTACAGTATGTGACTTTTAATTTTCTCGTGTAAATTGACCAGGCATTTTAAATCCTCTCTCCGTCTCTTCTCAGGCTTGTAAAGTGGAGGCTTCGTGGCACCTCTTTCCTTGCGATTTATTTTGCACATTACATCTTCACATTATCCTGTATGCCATGTATATCGTTTTAATATTGACACGGTTTGCATCGAAAACATATCAGTGGATAATGAAGTGTGACAAGCGGAATAGAGCGGTAAGGCATGGTTCATATTCCAGGCGCAGACGAGGCTTTGTAACACCTCTTCCTTAGCGATTTGTTTTGCATATTACGTCCTGATATTCTCTGTTATGCTATTTATATCGTTTTAATGTCGACACGGTTTGCATCAGTGACATTAAGTGGATAGCGAGGTGTAAAATGCGGAATAAATCGCTACGGCGTGGTTAGTATTCATAGCACTTCTTAGGCGATTTATTTTTTTTTTATTTTTTTTTTAATAACAACGGAGGAAGGAAAAACAAATGGGGAAAAAAAAATAATCCATACACCAGATCACTGGTGTCCTCTGTTCATAAAATATCTGTAACAGTTAGACTTGAACAGTTGTGGGTTGAAATTTGGAGGAAAACAACATATTGCACATTAAATGCTCTTGTATAATATTACTATCGTTTTAAAGTTTGCATCAATGGCACGGAAGACGTTACTGAGGTGTAATATGCAAAATAAATAGTAGATGCGTAAACGCGACTCCCGTGTGCAACCCGTGCGTCATTTTTCTCAGAGATGTGATGCGACCCCATTGTCTCCGCGTCTTGCTAGCTCATGGCTCATCGTGTAATGGCGTTGTTTGTTCTTTTTTACTTGTGATACGTTGTGCACGCTGTCTGTCGCCCTACATAGTGTTCATCTTAACCCCGCGGCCCGTGAGGATATCCATTGGCCTCCATAATGTGAGTATTTTGCGGTGTTTGGGTGTTATGTTGGAAGGGTCGCTCGTGGGCGAAGTTTACACGCATGGTGTCGAAAGTTTGTAACTTACAGGAGATTGTATTTATCTGTACAGTATTTTTCATGGCGAATTTCCAGTTCTGGGGTATCATCCGGGCAGCTCTTCAAGTGAGTTTATATTGACTAGGTTTAGAGCGAGTTTCACTGGAGTGGAATATTAAATCCCATGGCCATCCCAAAGTTGACAACAAATACGCGTGCATCAACTTTCTGCAGACTCTTCACAGCAAGTTGGTAAATAAAAGTAGCAACCTGTTTTTTGGTTAGGTTGAGATTACGTAGGCTTTGGTTGGATGCTGTTAGGTTAATGTTTGGTTAGGTTGAGATTGCTTACAGTAGGTCAAGTTTGAGTTAGATTGTGTTAGGTTAATGTTTGGTTAGGTTTAGATTGCTTCGGTCTAAGGTTGAAAATGTTTCGGTCTAGTCTTGGTTAGGTTAGGTTAGGTTTATGTTTGGTTAATTTGAGATTGCTGGTCTAGTTTTGGTTATGTTAGGTTAATGTTTGGTTAGGTTTAGCTTGCTTAGGTTTAGTTTTGGTTAGCTAGATGGTTTTAGGTTAATGTCTGGTTAGGTTTAAATTGCATAGGTCTAGTTTTGGTTAGGTGGTGTTAGGTTAATGTTTGAGATTTAGTCAGCTTTCTGCTACGGTACGTATAGAATTTCGGTTTTCCAGTTGTTTACTAGCGTATATCATTTTTACTCAAACTTGGCCCCCAAATTGTCATCTCCATCTTCAATGCTGAGTTGTACCAAAAGATTAACCGTGTAATTAGATGGCAGTCACGAAGTAGTGCCATGGAATGGATGTAGTGCCGTTGTATTGTCTTATGCCATTGATCTACGTGAAGGAAATTTCAGAAAGCCAAAAATCTGGTCCAAAGTAGAGTGAAAAGTGTTGCTGTATTTCATATTGGGGAGTTTTGGTAATTATTCTGGAAGTGTACTACCGGTTTGGCTTGGGTTAGGTTTAGATTGCTTAGGTCTGTAGCTAGTTCGTTCAATATAACTTCGCAGATTTATTAGTTTTGTAGCTTATTTCACTTAGCTCGGTGATTGAATAGTATATTACGGCTCTGCATCCTTTCAACAGCACTTCTTGACAAACACCATATTCTAGTGTTGCTAAGATTCCATATCTTTTCCATACCGTAGCACTTGTTGACTCACCATACTCTAGTGACCTAGACTAGAGTCTAGTCTTACTAAGATTAAATCTTTTACATAGCACGTCTTGACTAACACGATATTCTGTATTTTCTAGCTACATCCTTTCCATAGCACTTCTTGACTAACACTTTATTCAGATGTAACATCGGCTTTACATCCTTTCTGTTACACTTCGTGACAGTGACAATTTCATACTACACTTAAGCATTAACGATGGAGAGGTGGTACGGTAGTTTTAACCCTATATTCTTACTCATAACTTGTCCCAGATTTTCGTGCTGTTGCAGCGTATTTCACGTGGCTCAGTGGCAGAAAAAGTCAGCATTATGGCTCTACATCATTTCCGTATTCTTCGTGACTAGCATCACATTTTAGCGTTAACCTATTGCTACAGCTGTACTGTATGGGTATGGGGAAAAAGTTGTGTGTGTGTGTGTGTGTGTGTGTGTGTGAGAGAGAGAGAGAGAGAGAGAGAGAGAGAGAGAGAGAGAGAGAGAGAGAGAGAGAGAGAGAGAGAGCTTGTGGAGAATTGCCCTAAGGACAATAATCCTTCAGAACCGTTCTTTTGACACATCGTAGCATTATGTTATTTTATAGAATTAACATTCAGGCTCCGTTGACCAGTATTTTCACTCAGGCTCCCAAACCTAAACCTCAAAGTAGAGACTCCACAAAAACAGTCTCAAGTGTATGCAAAAACTAGGTGCTAGGAACCTTTAAGGCTCAGTATATTAGGGTTGTCCACATTGAACGCCCCTCCACTTCGCGGAGCTATTTCTCGTGTGTTGTGGCGGTTCAGTGAGTGTTATCAAAACGTAAATTCATTCGGCCAAACTTGCACAAAGCCGCGGGAGGACACGGATCCTGCAAGAGATTCGGGAAAGTAGCGCCACAGGCAAGCGCGTATGTAAACACTGCACCATTTTGGATTCCCACTTGCCAGCCAGCCTAGTCATGTCAGCTGTGTTTGTAAAGAATCCTGTTATGTTGTGTATAAGACTTTGTGCACATTGTTTTTTAAATACTGCTGCCAATACTTTATAGTATAATTAGAGTACATGGCGGAGAAAAGCAAAACTGTTTACCTACGATCAAATCCGCCGAACAAATTGCTTCCATCGCATTGTCTGCCACTTGACTGCCCTCTCTCTAGCTTACAGCCATCTTTCATAATAATCGTCCTCAGTCTCCCCCTCCCCCTCTCCCCTTCCGCCTAACTCATATAGTGTCCTATTCAGTCTTTCATTCTCCATCTTCACGACATGGCCAAACAGAACGATCCGTATTATTCTCTTTTTGATCAAACTAGGCCTAAAATTACTGCCTCTGTCGTGAATGCTGAGTTGTAACAATAGATTATCACCATTATATGATGCTAGTCACGAATAAGTGCTATGGAAAGAATGCAAAGCCGTACCGTGGTATTATCTTTTCTTGCCACTGAGCCACGTGAAATAAGCTGCAAAAGGACGAAAATTGGCCAAGTTAAGGTGAAAGTACTATAATAGGTAAGTCTGTAGGAGAATTGTTTATTATGAAGTTTGGTTGGGATCTTTTATAAATCTTGAGCCGTTTATTACCTACCTCTGGGACTCTAACGTATTACTGCCACTTCTTTCTCTTTAATTTGGAGTTGTTAATTAAATCAGAACAAGAGGTGGAAATATGGCTTAGAGAGAGAGAGTTGGGGGGGGTTGGGAACTGGGGTTTCTGGGTTAGAGGTAGTGACAAATATTATTATCACTTTCTCGCTTTAATTTGCAGGTGTTAATTAAATCAAAACAAGAGCTGGAAACAGAGAGAGAGAGAGAGAGAGAGAGAGAGGGAGTACTGAAAAAAATGCTACTGGGGTCAACATTAGTGAGAGAGAGAAGAGAGAGAGAAAACATTGCTACTGGTGTTTGATGAGAGAGAGAGAGAGAGAGAGAGAGAGAGAGATCACGGGGGTCTCTAGGTTAGTGGTATTTACCCTTAACGGTAGTGGGTAGAACAAGTTAGTGCCAAGGGTCTTTATTATCATTTTTTTACTCATGTTTGTCTTTCTTTCTCTTGCCCTCGTTTTTGCTCTACACACACACACACACACACACACACACACACACACACACACACACACACACACACACACACACACACACACACACACACACACACACACACAATTTTTGCCAGTCCTTGTGTTTATGGTTTGACAGGCTAGCATCTTCGAAATTATATACTCACACACACACACACACACGCGCACACACACACACACACACACACACACACACACACACACACACACACACACACACACACACACACACACACACACACACACACATTTTTGTTTGAATCATAGATAGGGTAGACAGGAGACATGGTTATAGAGATGTTACGATGACAAGAAGTACTGATAATATTACGATGTATGACTTACTTAGGCACAGTGCATATCATTAGTTCAGTTTTAATCTCTCTCTCTCTCTCTCTCTCTCTCTCTCTCTCTCTCTCCCTCCTCTTTGTTCTCCCACTTATGCATCATTCTTTCTGTTTACCACTACCTGCTCTTCCCCTCCCCCTCCCCTCTCTCTCATGTAATATAGGGTTGCCAAATGTTTCTAGTGAAAATATGGCAAACTGACAGACATATGTTGTGGTGGTGGTGGTGTTGGTAGAAGTAGTAGTTGTGGTGGTTGTGGTGGTGATGGAGTTGTGGCGGTGGTGGTGAAGGTACTAAGATGTTGGTGGTGATGGTGTTGTTATTGTTGTTTTTGCTGTGGTTGTGTTGGTCGTGATGGCGTGGTTGAAGTGGTGGTGGTAGTGATAATGACAATAGCTTGAAGATGATGGTTGTGGTAGTGGTGATGGTAATGATGGTGTGTTTTGTGGCGAGCGGTAGAAATGATATTGGTGGTGATGGTTGCAATGGAGTAGCGTTTTGAGTGACGAGCTTGTGCTGTGAATGTGGTAGTGGTGGTGGTGATGCAAGTGGCGGAAGTAGTGGTTGGTGGTGTGGTGGTAATGGCCTATTGAGTGGCGAGATGGTGTGGTGAATGTGGTAGTGGTGTGGTGGTGGTGGAGGTTTGAGTGATGACGTCAACCACTCCCGTTGCCATAACTGGTTACCCTACCCAACTGACCCCACATACCCTTACATATCTTTACGACTAATTTCCTTGTACCACTAATGCAGGTTACGTCCTTATTCCACACACAAAATACCTCATA